>NW_027556098.1:243709725-243790852 GCF_003287225.1 Phascolarctos cinereus
GGAGGTAGAGAAGTCCTTTTTCTTCATCACCCTCTTTGCTGTAAATTGAGGGACTTGAGTAGTGTTAACACGGATAGAAAAGACCCTTTCTCTCACTTTAACATGACCCTTATTGTATCATTCACTCATACCCAAGAAATACAAGAGGACGCAAGAAGAGACATTCAATGCCAAAGGCTATATAGACTTGAAATGGTAGCTTGAGGTCAAGCAACACACTTGATAATTTTCTGGACACATAATATTTGACATTTCTTTTGTAGACTTGCGTGGAATCATAGTGAATTCAGCCCCATCTATCCATCTGTACATATATAGTACCAAAAAAAAGTACCTGTTTGGGTGGAGTGTGTGTGTATGTGTGTGTTCATCAAAGTGAATGTGTGTATATTCTTTTATCCATAAAGGACTAATCCTAGAGAAGGCCCAATTGTGATGGGAAACAACAAAACTTTTCCAACTGGCTGCCATCTCTTTCTTGACTACTACATTGAAAAGCCGAGTGACCTAGACCGTTGTGGAATTGGAATGTGGGCAGTGGAATGTGGTTTTGGGAGCAGTTGGATGGTAGTAAGGTTGGACTCGGGGAGGAACAAGAGAAGAAGGATGAGAGGAAGAAGGAGGAAGAAAAACATTTGTTACTCTACAGTGATGCCGTACCTCAGATTGATAATGAGCAATATCCACAAAGACTGACTGCCTCAGTTGTTTTCAGATCGTTTGCTTCTCTTGCTCATCTAAAGGCCTTTTTTCCTTGGGTCTGGAACCAAGAGAAGGGGCTAGAGAAGTAGAATATGTTGTGGTGAACACATTAAAGGGATAATAGGATTCACTCTTGTCTTCCTAGCAGATTCTTCCCAATAGCTACTTCATCAAGAGCCAGTCTAGGATTGATTGGGATTATCGAAAGTTAAGGAGGTCTTCACTTGGATGGTATACAATCTGTCCCTCCCTGTGGATACAAAGCAGTGTCTTCATGAGATTCTTCTTGTTTGGTTATAAGACATCTTGTGAGTGTGTCCCTTGCACAAACCATCTCAGAGTAACTCTTTCTTCCTTCTACAGACAAGGCCAATTCTCAAAATAGACAAGGAAGGCAAATATCACATAGGTGACCTCAGACTGACCAAGTTTCCCTGAAATTCCCACCTTGGTGGGTGTCAGGATCTTTCTTCCAGATTGTACTGCTTCTCAGCATTATGGCCATTGTTCCTGGAATACAAGGGAGAACGCATTTCTTTGGATTTGCAAAGAGTGGCATGTCAGAGTTTCGTTTTCAGGGAGATTTCCTATCTGATTCTCTCTGACCACTCCGTCACCTTTCCTCTCATGGGCAATTCCATCCTTGCTGTTCACTTTTGGATTTTGAGGGGGCCCCTTCATTTTCGAATAGGTGAATCTATTTCTCTTCCGCCATCTAGAATTTGACAGTATATCTCTGAGGTTAAATAGTCCTCCACAAAGGGTCACCCAGACCCTCCTATGCTAAATGGAATATTCAGACCAGAAATTTTCCTCACCTGTGTCTTCAGGACACACTCAAGTGTTGACTCTCTTCTTCCCTTGGATGCTAAAGAGAAGACAGGGCTAGAATAGCTTCCCAGTCCCAGTCAGAAGCATTGTGGTGTCATTGATGGAGGGATGACAAGGCTTTGGTGACTTGGGTCATCATCTCGTTCCCTGCTGAGCTCCTTTTCAGGCATATGAATGCTTTTTGTGTAGCTGCCCATAAGTCAGAGGTAATCACCCCCTTTTGGCTGTAAGTTCTTTAACCATTCCCCAATTGATGGACATCCCCTCAATTTCCAAATCTATGCCTCCACAAAAAGAGCTCCTATAAATATTTTTTGTACAAATATGTACTTTTCCCTTTAAAAAAACCTGTTTAGAATATATGGCTCGTTGTAGTATTGCTGGATCTCAAAGGGTGTGATGAGATAAGTTCAGAGCAGTGTTAGCTTATTGCTTTAAAATTCTTTGTTTTGCTTTTCTAGAGAAGAATATGTTCACTTCTTTCTTTAAAAAGATTTCTTTTCAGCTGGAAAGCAGTGAAGCTGCAGAAAAGAAAACATCATAGCTAAGGAAATTACCTCTACAATGGAAAACCTTCCTAATGGTGATTTTACTGTGGAATGTCTCTGGAGAACCAGGTAAACTCATGTATTACTAGTGAGGTTATAGAATGGTAGAATGTAAACTAAACTACAACAAACTATGTGCCAGAATGCTTATCAAGTTACAACCATCACAGGGTGTTCCCCCCATATGTCCCTGTCATCTTTTACTGAAATTACACCCAGTGGAGTGCCTTATATATATATAGTAAAGAAGGGATAATTATATTCTTATAGCATTTGTAGTAGTAGTAGTATTTGGTTACTCCCAAACCCTGGAGATGCCGGAGGTGCCTGGCAAGTTTAGTCAGTCTGAAGAAATTCTAGATTATCAACACAAAAGAATAATACCAAGAATTAAAATTGATCAGTAAGTGGAAAGGAAAAGAAAAATTCTAGAAATATTCCTGTGAATTTGTGTAAGAGGACACACACACACACACACACACACACACACACACACACACACACACATATATACATACACACAGGCAAACGAAAACAAAAAAAGTATCAATTAATTTAGTAGCCTCCCACAGGGAAATATATATGCTCAGAATAAAAAGAGAAATGTTAAATAGTGATGAATGTACAAATCATTAAAGGGGGCATACAGAGGAATAACTGATAAAAAGTTGTCAATATACTATTGATTTCAGTGAATGGAATGTAATATGCCTAATTTATTCAATTATAATATTGGAAGAATTGGAATAGAAATGAAGAATCTTGATGCCCAAGTCAACATTCTCCCCATTTTAAGCACTTATGTTGTTGGTTTTGTTTTTCCAGAGAAATGGAATTAAAAAGACAAGAGCTGGCAACACAAGCAGCCTGGGAATGTAAAGCTGAGAAATTTTTCATCGAAATTAAAGAGATACATGCCATGGTGAGAGGGGGCAATTGATGGGTACTTTCCCCATTTTTTCCACAAACCTTTCCTCAGGGCCTATTTGTGTGAAATCTCAAGAAAACTGGGGAATGTAGTGAGGAGGATGTAGGAAAGGCATCAAAGCAATATTCCCAAATTGGAGGTTGCTGGCAGTTTTGATGGGCATCCCAAAGCTTAAAAACAAATGTTTCTGTGGAGAACCAATGTCTCTCAATTCTTCCTAGAAATTCTGAATTAGGGATGAATTTTATTTTTCAGCCTTATACTGTTAAGGGTGACATGAATTTACTGTTGTTTCCAAAATAAGTATTACTTAAAACAAATCACTCTTCCTAGCTTCCACAATTTGAAACACTAATAAACATCATAAAAATCAACACATCCATTATTGGGGGGGGGTGTTATAAAGTCTATCTCCGATTCATGCCCATACTTTCATCCCGTTTCCCTGTCATACAAAGATATATACAAACATACACACACAAACATGTATACAAACACCTGCATAACAGTTTAGCAAAAGCTCCCAAGATAACTGCATCTGTAGCCCACAGCCTCTCTACCATCAGGAAGGAACCGTATTTCATTGTCTGTTTCCTAGGATGTTTCAATACAATTAATAGAGAATGGCAACCTTTCATGGTTGTTTTCATTTTTATTCATTTTGTTCATAGCTACTGTGCTCCTTACCTCATATTACATTGGTTCATAAAGGATTACCTAGGTTGCTCTGTGTTCTTTGAATTTGTCATTTGGGACACCACTGAATTTTACTCTCCAAAGTTACCAATGGTGACTTTTGGTGCAAATCTAAAGACTTTATCTCTTCTCTTATTCTTATCTTTATCATGTCTTAAGTGTATCTCTTCTCTATTCCTATCTTTCTTGATCTCTCCACAATCTTTGACACCTTTGCTCATCCTATTCTCTTAGACAGGCTTTCCTCTCTGTGTGTTTGTGACACATCTTCCACCTGGGGCTTCTCTTATTCATTTTGTTGTTGTTTTTTTTCAGTCCATCTGAGTCTCGTTCTGTAGGATCTCTATCCAGGCCATGGCCCTCAACATGGGTATGTCCTCCAAGGCATTGTCCTCTTCCTTCTTAACTTCTCTTTCTATAAGGTCTTGCTTGGTAATCCAGTGAGTTCAGTGAATCAGCAGTCCATGTAAACATTCTCTTGCCAAGCCTTGTCCTTTCTACCTATACAACATTTCTGTTATACATCCCCTTTTTTCCACTCTCTGTGTCATCACATTGGTGTAGGACTTCTTTGATTTGTCCCCAGGTGATTGAAAGAGCCTCTCCTTTCCTCAGTTCTCCCTCAGTTTCAATATAGTCTACTGTCACCCACCAAAAAGGTCTTCTGAGAACATCTGTCTGTCCATATTTCTTCCCTTTTCAGTAGTATCCAGAGGCTCCTAAATAACATATAAAATTCTGACTTTGGCTTTTACAGCCCTTCACCAACTGGCCTTTTTCCAACCTTTCTAGTCTTATGATTTGTTCCTATCCAAGTACTCTAAGATGCAGAGACCTGGGTTACTCTCTTGCTGTCCCTCAGACACCAGCCTCTATGTGCCACCTCCACACTTTCTCAGGCTCTGTTCTCTATGTTTGCAAAATTCTCTGTTTTCACCTCTCCTCTTGGCTCTCACATCCCCAAGACTCAAATTCTGCCTTCTGAAAGAGCCCTTTTGTAGTGACCTTTCCTTATTAAAACCCCCATCTCTATCCCCCCAGTTAGTGTCTGTCTTCTGAGATTATTTTCCATTGATGCTCTAAACATCTGTGACATAAAACTTTTGATGTTTTTGTTTTCCAGTTGTTTTCCAATTCTAATGGAACTCTTTGAGGTCAGGAAATTGTGTTTTCGCCCTTCTTTGTGTCTTCACAGTTCAGCACTTTGACTGACACATGATAAATGTTTAATAAATGCTCATTGACTGGACTTAATATCACATTTTATTCACATCTCACAATTGAGGGGTGTTAAATGCACATTATTTGACACAACCTATGTGATAAGTTTTTTTAAAAACAATGTCTAGGGGCAGCTAGGTGGATAGAGCTCTGGCCTTGGAGTCAGGAGAACCCGAGTTCAAATCCGATCTCAGACACTTGACGTTTACTATCTGTGTGACCTTAGGTGACACTTAACCCCAATTGCCTCACCAAAAAGCAAAAAAGAAACAAAACAAAAAACAATGCTTACCTGCAGATAAATCAAAAATAAGTGAATGAAGCTCATGATGGCATCAGTCCAAATCTGTACAAGTCTTGGTGTTGTGTAGATGACAAAAAGCAGCAGCCAGTTATGATGATGGGTAATTCAAAGCAATCAGCTGAATTTGTTAACATTTCTCCATTTCTAAACTGTCTTTAAAGAAAATCATATATGAAGTCACACCATCATCTTGGAAGTCTAAGGGAGCCACCATGGCATCTGGATTCATGTTTTCACCTATGAAGAATGATAGTTTTAAAAACTAAGAAGGTTATGTTTGATTTGTTCTGCAGCTCTCCTCATAAAAGGTCTTATTCTCTCTGGCTTGTATTCTTCAAGTCTGCATTTGATTGATTTCATATAACCTTTGATGTACTTTTTGTAGGATTTTTTTGTGAAACTATTTTCTTGTAGATGATGATTTAATACTGTGTCAACTCCGGTGATTATAGTGGCATCTCTTCCTTCACCGTCAAGACCTTCAGCAGAGGCATTTCCAGTGATGAGTGAATCATCAATGGTACCCTCTGCCCTGCTATCTTCCTCTCCACCTCCTGGCACAGCCAGTTCACGGGATATCCCTGATCTTGTAAATGTCTGAGAGCATCTCATCATAGCTTATGAGGTCCTGGTAGATGATGGTGACTGTGGGGTGATAGTGCTGCAGACGGGCAGCCCAAGTGCTGTGCAATGCAGTCCAAGAGGAGCTTGGTGCGGTAAAGGAGGAGAGGTCAAAAAAGCCAAGTCAGCTGCTCTCCAGCCTCTTAGAGAGGGCACCATATCTCACCATTTTTTTCAGCCAGTCTCTGATCAATAGACATGCACTTTGTTTCCCACCAGGAAAATGTGGTTGTGTGTGTGTGGAACTTATCTCTTGTCTTTGAAGTCATTGGACTATATGTGTCCAGGAGTGGGATCAATGATTCAAAAAGCATGGTCATTTGAACACCTTTTCTTATGTAACCCCAATTATTTTCTCCACAACTCTTAGAGTCTCAGACACTTTTGAGCACAAATGTTAAATAAAATATTAGCAAAGAGATTACAAAAATTTATCACCAGGATAATAAACTCTGACCAGGTAGAATTTGTACCAGGAATGCAGGACTGATTCAATATTAGGAAATCTACCAGCATAAACAACCATATCAATAACAAAACCAACAGAAATCATGTGCTTATCTTAATAGATGCAGAAAAAGCTTTTGACAAAATACAACACACATTCCCATTGAAAACACTGGATAGGAATAAATGGAGTTGTCCTTAAAAAGATAAGTAGCATCTGTCTAAAACCATCAGTAAGCATTATATTTAATGGGAATAAGCTGGAAGCTTTCCCAGTAAGATCAGAGGAGAAAAAAGGATGTCCATTATCACCGTTATTCAATATTGTACTCGAAATGTTAGCTTTAGCAATAAGAGAAGAAAAAGAAATTGAAGGAATTAGAATAGGCAATGAGGAAACAAAACTATCATTCTTTACAGTTGATAGGATGGTATACTCGGAGAACCAACTAAAAAACTACTTGAAATAATTAACAACTTTAGCAAAGTTGCAGGCTATAAAATCAGCCCACATAAATCATCAGCATTTCTATATATTACTAACAAAACCTAGCAGCAAGAGATAAAAAGAGAAATCCCATTTAAAATAACTGTAGACAGAATAAAATATTTGGGAGTCTATCTGCCATGACAATCCCAGAAACTGTATGAACACAATTACAAAACACTTTTCACACAAAGTGAGATCTCAATAATCAGAAAAACATCAGTTGTTCATGGGTATGCCAAGCTAATATAATAAAAATGAGACTTCTACCTAAGTCAGTGCCATACCAATCAGACTACCAAAAATTATTTTATAGGGCTAGAAAAAAATAACAAAATTCATCTGGAAGAATAAAAGGTCAAGAACATCAAGGGAATTAATGAAAATGCAAAGTAAATTGTACCAGATCTAAAACTATATTATAAAGCATCAATCATCAAAATATTTGGTACTGGCTAAGAAATAGTGTGGTGGATCACTGGAACAGGTTAGGCAGACAAGACGAAGTAATCAATGATGACAGTAATTTACCTAGTTGACAAAAACTGCTGGAGAAAACTGGAAAATTAGTATGGCAGAAATTAGGCATAGACCAACATGTTACACCGTATACCAATATAAGATCACAATCGGTACATGATTTAGATAAAAAGGATGATATCATAAGCAGATTAGGAGAGCAAGGAATAGTTTGCCTGTCAGATCTATGGAAAAGGAAAGATTTTATGACCAAGCAAGAGATAGACAACATTATGAAATGTGAAATGGATAATTTTGATTTCATTAAATGTAAGTTTTTGCACAAAGCCAACGCAACCAAGAATAGAAGGAAAGCAGAAAGCTGGGAAACACAGCCACTTTTTTTTACATGCTTTTTACACTTTTTTTATAGCTACTGTTTCTGATAAAGACATAATTTATAAAATATATAAAGAATTGAGTCAAATTTATCAGAATAGAAATCATTCCCCAGTTGATAAATGGACAAAGGATATGAACAGGCAGTTTTCAGATGAATAAATTAAAGCTATCCATAGTCCTATGAAAAAATGCTCTAAGTCACTATTAATTAGAGAAATGTAAATTCAAACAACTCTGAGGTACCACCTCACACTTATCAAGTTGGCTAATATGACAAAAAAGGAAAATGATAAATGATAGAGAAGATGTGGGAGAAATGGAGCACTAATGCATTGATGGTGGAGTTGTGAACTGATCCAAGCATTCTAGAGTGATTTGGAACTATGCCCAAAGAGCTGTCAAACTGTGCATACCCTTTGATCCAGCAATATCACTCTAAGGTCTGTATCTAAAAGAGATCATAAAAAATGGAAAAAAGACCCCAATGTACAAAACTATTTATAGCAGCCCTGTTTGTGGCAAATAATTGGAAATTGAGAGGGATGTCCATCAGTTGGGGAATGGATGAAAAAGTGGTGATTATATGCATATAATGGAATACTATTATGCAATAAGAAATGATCAGCAGGATGCTGTCAGAAAAATCTGCAAAGATTTTCATGAACTGACACTGAGTGAAGTGAGCAGAACCAGGAGAACATTGTGCACAGTAACAGCAACAATGTGAGATGGTCAACTTTGAAAGACTTAGCTCTTCTCAGCAAAACAATACAATGCTCTAAGACAATTCCAAGACTCATGATGGAAAATGATATCCATATCCAGAGAAAGAGCTATGGAGTCTGAGTGCAGATCAAAGCATGATATTTTCACTTTTGGGGTTTTTTTTCCCTTTCTCATGGTTTTTCCCTTTTGTCCTGGTTCTTCTTTCCCGGCATTACTAATATGGAAATATGTTTAATATGATTGTACATGTATAGCCTCTTTCAGATTGCTTGAGGTCTTGGGCAGGGGAGAATTCTGAGAGGGAGAAATGGAAAAAAAATTTTGGAAATCAAAATCTTATAAAAGTGAATGTTGAAAACTATCTTTACATGTAATTGGAAAAAATAAAATACTATTAAACTCAAACAAAATTTTAAAATTAAAAAAAAAGAAAAGGAAAACAATTAGGAAATCCAGTCAATGCACTGAAAACAAATGTTTGAAAGCATTGGCTATATTGCAATGCCTTGTACCACCACCTTACTTTGTAAAAGGTAAAGGAGAGGGGAGTGTGTTCTCTCATCTCCTCATTGGGTCATACTTGCTCTTAAAGTTTGCAAAATTATCTGCAGCAAGCTGCAGAGATTAAAGAAAAATACATGCAGATAGGTCAGTAGGATTTCCATTCTTTGCCTGTTATATTGGGCACTGGCTCCTGTGTGTTTCTTAGGATGTTTACCCTTTACAAAGTTAATAGCCTAAATGCTTCAGAAATGATGACTTTTCTTACTTGGACTATACTCCTTGGATTTGATTCCAATTGAATGTTGCATTTTCATTGTTTCTGCCTTGGAAGAGTTGTTGAATAAATGACTATTATCTCCTTCAGAAATCTTTCCTGGAAGGAAAACAAAATACTTCATCAGAATATATAGTTCAGTGTAGTCTCAGCTTATTAATTTCACAAGTTTGGTTTTGATTTTTTTTTTTACAAATATATTGCCTTCTTCCTTAAAATATTTCTTTTCCACAGGAAAAGAAGGAAACTTCAAAAGAACCAAATAGGACTGAGAATGAAAACATAATTTATGATGCTCCAACTCTGGCATATTTCCGGACAGTCAGGTATACTCATGTCTTTCTTGTGGGATTTCAGAATAGTAGAATCCTTTGGAAATAATGTGGCAGTATCCTGGTCAAGTTTAAAAAAGAAAACTATAACCAACCAGCCTCTCATCCTTTTCTTGGGAATATACCAAATGGAGTGCATTATTCATACAGTAAAAAAGAAAGGTTATATTCATAGAACATCTCTAGTCGTATTCTTTTGTGACTCCAAGAAGCTGGAGATGCCTGAAATGCCTGACAAGTTGAGACTGAGTGAAGAAATTCTAGATGATCAATAAAAAAGAATAATATTGGGAATTAAAATTGATCAGTAGGAAAAAAAAGGAAAATTTTAGAAACACCTCTATGAATTAATGTATGCATAAAAAAATTGAACCAGGATAAAAAAAAGTACACAGTAATTTAGTAACCACCCACAAAGTCTCAAGTGTGCTTCAAATTAAAAGAGAAATGTCATACAAATAGTGAGAAATGGACAAAATGTTAAAGAGGCCACACCAGACAATAACTGATAAGAAGTTGCCAACATTAAGAAAAAAAGTTGTCACTACTACATAGATTTCAATGAATGGAATATGTTATGCCTAATTCACTCAACTATGTAAGTGGAAGAATTGGGTTAGAAGCCAAGATTCTTGATACTGAAGTCAGTAACTCTCCTCACTTAAAACACATACATCGTGCTGTTGGTTTTGTATTTCCAGAGAAAATGCATTCAAAAAACTAGAGCTAGAAAGAAGGACAACCTGGGAAGAAAAAGCCTGAAGTTGATCAGTGAATTGAAAGAGATGTGTGCCATGGTGAGAGAGTCTAATTTATGAGTCCTTTATCCATTTGTATTCCACAAGGATTGTGTGCAATGTCCGGAAAATTGGAGGATGTAGTGAGGAGGATGTTGGAAAGGCCTCAAAGCAATGCCTCCAGCTTTGGGGATTCTGGCAGTTTTGGTGGGCATCCTAAAACATAAAAACAAATGTTTCTGCACGTGAGCAATGCCTTTCCCCTAATTCTAGGAATTTTGAATTAGGGAAGAATTTTTTTCAGCATGGTAATGTGATTCTTTGCAAGTGGCAATAATAATTTATGTTCACTGTTTTTCCAAAATTACTGTTGTTTGAAAGAAATCACTCTTAGCGTCATCACTTTGAAACACAATAAAAATCATGAATGTTACCACACCAATGCTTTTTTTGGGGGGGAGGGGAATGACTCATAAAGTTTATTGATATATTATGTATTTATAAGTTGGTCATTCCCAGATGCATGCCCACACTTTCACCATTGAGGAGTTGCCTGTAATACAAAGATATATACATACATGCAAACATGTAATACATGCATATATGAGTGTGTGTGTACATAATAGATATACTTTATAAATCAACTGTTTAGCAAAGCCTGGCAACATAACTTCATCTGACAGAATATACAGCATTCTACATCTTTTGCCCAAAGCCTCACTAACAAGTGGAGAACTAGGATTTTTCAATACAATTAATAGGAGAATGGTGATCTTTCATGGTTGCTTTCATTTACATTAATTTTAGTTATAACTAATATCTCCCTTAACTCATTCTGCATCAATTCATAAAGGATTACCTAGATTGCTCTGCATTCTTTGAATTTGTCATTTCAGACACCACTGAAGTTTACTCTCCTGAGTTACCAAGGATGACTTCTGGTGCTAATCTAAAGGCTTTATCTCAAATCTTCTCTGTCTTGATCTCTCCACAACTTTTGACACCATTGATCATCCTGTTCTCTTGGATAGGCTTTCCTCTCTGTTTTTGTGACACTGCTCCCACCTGGGGCTTCTCCTTTTTGTTTTGTCGGTCCATCAGAGTCTCCTTTGTAGGGTCTGTATCCAAGCCATGCCACTCAACATGGCTTTGTCCACTAAAGCATGGTTCTCTTCCTTCTTAACTTCTCCCTCGATATTATCTTGCTTGGCAATCATATGAGCTCCCATGAGTTAAATGGATCATCACTCCATGTAAATGATCTTTTACCATGCCCTGTCATTTCTACCCTCACAACATTTCTCTTATATAATCTCCTTTTCTGTGCCCCCTTGGTCATCACATTGATTCAAGCCCTCTTCACCATGTCCCCAGGTGATTGTAAGAGACTCTCCCTTCTTTGTTCTCCCTCCACTACAATCCATTCTACCCTCACCTGCCACGGTAATATTCTGATAACATAGATCTGACAATATTTCTTCCCTAGTCAATAAAATTCAGAGAATCCTGGATTACATATCCAATTCTGTTGTTGGCTTTTAATGTCCTTTACCCTCTTTTCCAACCTGTCCAATCTTCTTCTGTTTTCTCTCCTCTAAGTACTGTTAAAATCCAGAGACCCAGGAGCTTTTTCCTCTTCATCAGACACCACGCTCCATGTCCCAACTCCATGCTTTCTCAATGTCTTGTTCCCTCGATCTGGAATGTTCTCTGCACCTCCACTTCCTGGCTTTCACATCCTCTACTTTCTGAAAGAACCCTTTGGTAGCAACCCTTCCCCATTCATACCCCATGCCCGTAATCTCTGGGTGATGCGTTTCTTTTGACATTATTTTCCACTTATGCTTGATGCATATATTATATATAATTTTTGATGTGGTGTTTTCCAATTGAATATGAATTACTTGAAGGCTGGGAATGATGTTGTTACCTTCCTTTATATCCCCAGAGTTTAATACATTGGCTGATAATTTCTTCATAAATGCTTCTTGAGTGTCTCAACATCATATAACTTATATCCACATCCTGCTATTTGTTCATCTCATCTCTAAACTATGGGCATCTATTATGTTTCCCCTCCAGGAAAAATGGATATATGTAAGGAACCTTCCTCTTGTCTTTGATGTCCTTAGAGTATATATTATCTGTAGGAGGATCAATGATTCAAAAAGCATGGTCTTTTCATTGACTTTTCTTTTCTAATTCTGAAGTGTTCTCCACAACTGTGAGATGCTTTTTTGCTCCTCCAGTAACATAAATAATTAGCCTATCTTCCCCCAACTCTCTCAGAATGTCTGTTTGCATATTTATATATCATTTTTGTCAATTTGGTCTGGATGATTTATGTTATAGTATACTTTTTCATAGGGATGTTGGTGGTCTTTAGTTTTTCTTTGGAAAATCATGGGTTAATATTATAACTGGACAATTATCTATTAAGTCAAGAAGGATGACCTTAAAGACCAAACAAAGTCCTACCAGTTTGTAATAAATTTTTATGCATCTTCACTACTAAAATTGGTAACTGAGAGAATGAGTGCAAAGGCTTCCCGTCTGAGAAGTTTTCTTCTTGTAAGCTATATTGATTCTGTTTGCATCATCATAATGTAATGCAGTTAAAATGTTAAAATTATCTTTTTTCTTTTGTGATGGCCCTGTCCTTTTGTTCAGTGTATGAATTTCCTCAAAAACTACATCACAGAAACATCCTTCTGTTTTACATGATGTTTGATTATTCCTTTCTTATATGAAGTCTAGTTATCATGCCAGAATTTATTCTGTTAAATTATGTATGATGCTATTTGAAACCTGCTTTGCATCTAACTGCTTTGCAGTTTTTCCTGTAGTTTGTAGCTAGGACAAGAAATTCTTCTCTCATCCTTTTGTGTTTAGGTCATTTGAATAATTTCCGGGTTCACTTGCTTCTAAGGTCTTGTTTATCCAGCCTGTTCCTCTCATCTGCCTTTTTCCTTTTCCTTGTTTAAATAGAACCAAAGAGTTTTGATGAGGACTGCTTTATAACATAGTCTGCTATGTGGTAACAGTGAGCCCTTTCCCCTTGTTTTCCAACATTTTCCAATCTTTTAAACTGTCTAGTCTTGTGGATTTTTTTTTTCAGTCTTTGTAGTTCTTTTCCTCTCTACCACTTTTGACACAGGGGAGTTCCCCTTCTCCTTATAGATTCTCTCCTCCACTACCCTTCATGATAATGCTCTCTCCTGGTTCCCCTCTACCCAGTTGTACACTTTTCATTTCTCTATGTTGGATCACCTTCCATCCTGCCACTCAATAAGATTGGGTGTCCTCTTGCCTTCTGCCCCCTGTAATCTCTGTCTACTCCCTCTTTCTTCCTGATCTCATCAGTTCCCTGTGGGTGAATGGTCATCTCTCTGCAGAAGACTCCTAAATATATATCTCCAAGCACAATCTGTTTCTTGAGTTCCAGACCAAATTAATCAATCAATCAATCAACATGCATCTCATGCTCAACACATCTAAATTATTTTCCTCTGAAACCTGTGACTCCACTGAACTTTGCTCCTCCTGTTAAGGACACTGCTTCTGTTCAGTCACCTAGATCTCTGTGCTCAGCATCATCTCTGATTCTTCACTTTCCCCCACTTATACCTTTCAATCACCATTTCTCTTGTTGAATGATTTTTCAGTGATGTCCAAGTCTTCTGGACCTCATTTTGGGTTTTCTTGGCAGAGATCCTGGAGTGGTTTGCCATTTCCTTCTCCAGCTTGTTTAACAGGTGAGGAAATTGAGGCAAACAGGGTTAAGTGACTTGTCCCAGGGTCACACAGCTGATAAATGTCTGAAGCTGCCTTTGGACTCAGGAAGATGAGTCTTCCTAGCACAGTTATTAACTCTTGTCACGTCTGCCTGTGTACCATCTCTTACATTTGCTCCTTTTTCTCTACTCATGGGAACACTAGTTCCTCAGGTTTAGGGCCCCATCAGCTCTTGCCTGGACTATGGAAATGATATTGTTTTATAAGAAATGAAAAATGCTACTGATAGGTTTTTAAATTGACCAATTTTTTTTTAAATTGCCACACCTGGTCTTTCTGTCCAGCCTCCCTCTCAGAGCTGCCCACACACTTCATTTTAACACAGTGAAAGAAAGAGGCAGGAAAGGGAATCAATGAGCAAAATCAGTCAATGCATTGAGAAAAAGTATTAAAATGTAGGGCATATGGCACCCCCTTGTACCTCCCACCTCTGCAAAGGACTGAGAGCTTGGAGTCTCATCTCACATCTCTTGTTTAGGTCATGTTTGCTATTCAGAGTTAATTCTGCATTGAGCTGCAAAGATTAAAAACACATACCTGCAAATGTGTCCATATGATTTCCTTTCTGAGCTTGTAAACTGGGAATGTCGAGCATTGGTTCCTGTGTGTTTCTTATGATGTTTTCCCTCTATAAATTTGGTAACCTGAATGCTTTGGAACTGATGACTCTTTCTTGCTTGGATTGTCCTCTTTGGTAGTTGATTCAAAATTCATATTGCACTTTCAGAGGTTCTGCTTTGGAAGAGGTGTTGAGGAAATGACTCTAATCTCTGTCAGAGATCGTTAGTACCTGAAAAAAAATCATCATAAGAACATCAGTTCAAAGTAGTCTCAGCTCCAAAATTTGACTTTGAATTGCTTTTGAAAAGTATTTTATTTCTCTTTCTAATAATATTTCTTTTCTACAGAAAGAAATTGAAGCTAGGGAAGATGAAAAGGTCATTGAAAAGGACAATCGTTTTTATGATGATTTGACTCTGGCATCTCATTTGAGAACCAGGTACACTCACATACTACTAGTGGGATTTCAGAATGGTTGAATCTCTTGAAAGACCAATGTGACAGTACCTTGATGAAGTTATAAAAATAACGGTATCACTATCCCAGCCCCACCTATGTCCCTGTCATCCATTTACTCGGATTATACCTAATGGTGTATATCTTGCAAATTGGTAAAAAGAGAGGTTATGTTCAAATAAAAATTCTAATAATATTCCTTTATTACTCCAAAACCTGGAGATACCTGAAGTGCCTGACAAGCTGAGACTGTCTGAAGAAATTCTAGATTATCAACATAGGAAAAGAATACCAGGAATTGAAACTGATCAGTAGGAGGAAAAGGAAAGTTCTAGAACCTTCCCTGTGAACTAGCTTGGACACAAAAATAAGAATAAAAATGTGTGCCTTAATTTAGTAACCACCCACAAGGAAACATTCATGTTTAGAATTAAAAGAGAAATGTTACACAGATAGTGATGAATGGACAAAATGTTAAAGGTGACATGCAAGCAAATAACTGACAAGATGTTGTCGGTATTAGAGATGTCAATGAATGGAATCCAATATACCTAATTCACTCAACTATATGTGTGGGAAAATTGGTCTAGAAGCCAAGGACTCTTGATACCCAAGTCACAACTCTCCCCATTTAAGGTATAACTGTATAACTCTGTTGGTTTTGTTTTCCAGAGCAACTGAATTTGAAAAACAGAAACTGGCAATAAAGACCATTTTTGAAGAGAAAACACAGACATTTCTCAAGGAAATCAAAGAGATATGTGCTATGGTGAGAGAGTCCAATTCATGGGTACTTTTCCCATTTGAATTCAACAAGGATTTCTTCAGGGCCTGTTTGTGTGCAGTCTCCTGAAAACTGGAGACACAGTGATGTCAAGATTGAAATTAAGAAGAAGAGTAAACTGAAGCATTTCATGCACATAATCAAATCCATTATATTAACAGAGGCATGCTGTCTGTCAACAGAGGGGCTAATGGCTTGCCTCCATTTTATGCCCAAAACTCTGAGCAGATGGACAGCTCTCCTTATGTAGGTTTTGAGGAGTACAGAATCCTGTCTTTGGCTTTTAGAGTCCTTTACCACCTGGCCTCTGTCCAACCTATCCAGTCTTCTTACGCTTTACTTTTCCCCAAATAATCTAAGATCCAGCAACCTAGGGCATTTTGCTCTTCTTCAGACACCACCCTCACGTCCCAACTCTGTGCCCTCTCTGTTCTCTCTGTCTGAAATGTTCTCTCCATTCATCTCTACCTCCTGGCTTTCACATTCTACAAGATTTAAATTCTACCTTCTGAAAGAGCCTTTTGTTAGTGACCATCCATACTCAAAGCCTGGCTGGTGCCTTTCTTCTGAGATTATTTTCCATTTGGGCTCTATATGTGTATCTACTATATATAATATCCAATGTGGTGGTGTTTTACAATTGAAAGTAAACTCCTTGAGGGCAGGGAAGTATAGTTTTGCCTTTCCATGTATCCCCAGACTTCAGCACAGTGACTGACACATGATAAATGTTGAATAAATGCTTCTTGACTCTCAATGTAACATCACATTAGATTCACATTCCACGATTTGTTCAGCCAATTGCTGATCAATAGGCATCTACTTTTTTTCCCACCAGGAAAACGTGGCTGTGTGTAGGAAATATTTCTCTTGTCTATAATGTACTTGTAAGATCTGTGCCCAGTGATGGGATCAGTCATTCAAAGGGCATAGTCATTTTAATGGCCTTGCTTACATAATTCCAAAGGTTTTCTTTGTAACTATTAGACATTTTTGGCTCCTCCAATATCATATGAAGAGTTAGCCTGTCATTCCACAGCATTCCCAATATGCCTGTTCCCATATATCATCATTTTTTACCAGTTTTTATTTGGATGAAATAAAAACCCAATGGGTTTGATTGACATTTCCCTTTCTATTCATGATTTAGGGTATTTTTTCATAGGGCTGTTGATGATCTTTAATTCTTCTTTAGAAAACCACTGGGTAATAATGTTATTGGATAATTGCCTACTGAAGGTGAGAAGGATGATATTAAAGACTAAATTTTTATCAATTTGTATTAATTCTTAAGATGTCTGCAACAATGAATTTTTCCACCTGAAAGTTTTTCCTCTTGTAAGCTGTATTGATTTTGTTCATACAAAGTTTGTGGATGTAATCCAGTTAAATTATCTGTTTTTTTCTTTTATATTGGACTCTAACCCTTGTTTGGTTATGAATCTCCCCCAAAAATCACATAATCACATATATCACAATCAAATAAAGGAACTTCCTTCTCTTTTACACAAAGTTTGAATATTCCTTTCTTATGTTAAGGCTAGATATCCCTCCAGAGCTTATCCTACTAAATTGTGTGTGATGCTGTTCAAAACCTGCTTAATGCCTAATTGCTTTGTAGTTTTTCTTTCAGTTGTCTAGAACAAGGAATCCTACTCCCATGCATTTGGGTTCTTAGGTTGCTTGAAGAATGGACTTCTGGGTTCCCTTGCTTCTATGGTATTGGTTATACATCCTGTTGCCCTCATCTACCTTGCTTTTTTCTTTTCTCTTTATTTTTTACCAATGACCAAAGAGTTTTGATAAGGACTGCTTTAGGATATACTTTGTCATGAAATGGTGAGCCCTATTTTTTTTCAAATTTCCCCCATGAAAATCCTCAATAATCTTTTAACTGTTGAATCTTCTGGCTTTTCTCAGCCATATTTGTGTTCACTTGCCTCTCTATCACTTTTGACACAGTTCCCTTCCACATACAAAATCAATCCCTTCCCCCTACTTTCTTCCTGCTGCCCCTCCTACCCAGTTGTACACTTCTCATTTCTCTATGTTGGATGACCTTCCATCTCCCACTCAATGTGATTGGGTGCCCTCTAGCCTTCTGCCTTCTGTAATCTTCTCTCTCCAACTTCTTTACAGCTGACTTCAGCAGACCCTTTCAGTCAAGGATTATCTCTCTACACAAGGCTCCCTAATCTGTAGATCCAAGCACAATCTTTCTCTTGAGTTCCAGACATGGTCAATCAACATGTATATCATACTCAACACATCTGCATTTTCTGTTCACAAACGCTGTCTTTTTTTCAACTTTAAATTTAAATTGTTTAATATAAATTTAAACTTTGTTTCTTCTATTGAGGACACAGCCTTCTATCCAATCATCTAGCTGTCTTCCTTCAAAATCATCTTCCACTCTTCACTGTACCTAGCTTATACCTATATATCATCATATCACTTATCAAATCTTGTCACTTCTACTCCTGTAACATCTCTGGCATTTATTCCTTTCTCTCTATTGATAGAAACACTACTTTATACAGTTTGGAAGGGTCTTATCACTTTGTACCTGAACTATTAAAAAAAGATTCCTTTTAGAAATTGAGATTTTATTGATAGCTTTTTTAATTGCCAAAGTTAGTACTAGTGTCCTACCTCCCAGAGATCTCTATACACATCAGAAGAAATAATATTTTACAACAAAACAGATATGAAAAAGAGAAGCACAATTAGCAAAACGAGTGAATGCACTGAAAAATAATAGACAATATTGCACCTCCTGGTACCTTCTACCTTGCAAAGGACTGAGCAGAGTGAGTCTTTTCTCGCACCCCTTTTTAAAGTATTCTTGCTCTTGAAAGTTTGTAAAATTATCAGCATTGAGCTCAAGAGATTAAAGAACAATTCCTGCAGATGTGTTGGTAGGATTTCCTTTCTATGCTTGGTAATTGGTACTGTTAGACATAGGCTCCTGTGCTTTTCTTAAGATGTTTACCTTCTATAATGTTGGTAACCTGAAAGCTTTTGACCTGATAATTCTTTCTTGCTTGGACTGAATTTTTTGGAACCTGATTCAAAGTCCATATTGCATTTTTATAGGTTCATCCTTGGAAGGAGTGTTGAGGAAAGGATTATCAGTCACAGAAATCTTTCCTGCCTGAAAAATAACATCATCAGAATATAAGTTCAGAGTAGTCTTAGCTCATAAATTTGGCTTTGAATTTTTTTAAAGTATATTTTATTTTGCTCTTTCTAAAAATCTTTTTCCCCCTACAGGAAGTAAATTATGTTACAGAAATGGAAAACTTGAATAAGAAGGAAAACACAACCAAAAAAGAAAAGATTATTTATCGTTCTTCCATCCTGGCACCGCTCTGGAAAATCGGGTACACACATATACTACTAGTGGGATTTCAGAAGAATAATACTTACTTAGGGGGGAAAGTGGCATATACTGGAGAAGTTACAAAAGTAACAGCGCACCCCACCTATGTCACTGTCAGCCTTTTATTGGTAATATACCAAATGGAGTGCATATGCAGAACAGGCAAAAAGTGAGGTTATGTTCAAATGACATTTCTGATAATATTCTTTTGTTATTCCAAAACCTTGAGATGCTTGAAAGGTCTGACCAGTTGAGACTATCGGAAAAAATTCTAGATTATTATAGAAGAATACCAGGAATTGAAATACATCAGTATAAGTAACAGAAAAATTCTGGCAATATCTTTGTGAATTCTTATGAGCATAGAAAATAAAACCAGAATAAAGGAGTATACATTAATTTAGGAACCACCCACGAGGAAACATTCATGTTTAGAATTACAAGAGAAATGTCATACAGATGGTGATGAATGGACAAGATGTTAAAGGGGACACACAAGTGATTGACTGACAAGTTGACAATATTATATAGATGTCAATGAATGGAATCCAGTATACCTAATTCACTCAACTGTATCAATGACAGAATTGGGATAGAAGCCAAGACTCTTGATACCCAAGTCAGCATTTTGCCCACTTAAAACACACACAATGTTGATTTTGTTTTTCTAGAGAAAGTGATTTCAAAAAACAAGAACTGGCTAAAACAGCAATTTTAGAAGAACAAACGCAAACGTTCCTCAAGGACATTAAAGAGATATGTGCCATGGTGAGAGAGTCCAATTAGTGGATACTTTTCCCAATTAAATTCCACAAGGATTTATTCAGGGCCTGTTTGTGTGCACTCTCCCAAAAATTGTGTGATAGAGTGAGGAAGAGATAGAAAGGAAGTAAAAGCAATGTTCCCAACTTGGAGTTGCTAGCAGTTTGGGTGGGCATCCCAACACATAAAAACCAATGTTTTTGCAAAGAGAAAATGTCAAACCCGTGTCCCTATGAATTCTGAATTAGGGGGAAATTTTTTAAAATTATTGTAATAGTATTCTTTTCAAGTAGCAATAGTAATATATAAATTCACTATTGTTTCCAAAAGAACTATTACTTAAAACAAATCATTCTTCCTGGTTTCAACAATTTGAAACACTAGTAAACTTTGTGAAACTCATCACATCAATTATATTGTGGGAAACGGGTTTATAAAGTTTATCTATATGTTATGTATGTATAAGGTAGTAATTCTGAGATTCATACATACTTTCACCATTGAACAGTTCTCTGTAATACAAACATACATGCATGAATATACACATACATACATACATAAATACTTCATGAACAAACAGTTCAGTAAAACCTGCAAACATAACTGAATCTGAAGGAATATGTATTTTGGATTTGGAGCCTTCTGTTTTCTAGGCTTAGGCTATGATTTTTCAATACAATTAATAAGAGAATGGCAAACTTTCACTGTTGTTCTCAAGTTTATTAATATTAGTTATACCAAATATTTTCCTTAACTTGTTCTATATCAGTTCATAAATGTTTACCTACACTGGTCTGAATTCTTTGAATTTGTTTTTTCCTACTGCGGTAAAATCATGCAAAGTTAGCAATGATGACTTCTGTTTCAAATCTAAAGACTTTTTCTCAGTTCTTATCTTTCTTGCCCTCTCTGCAAACTTTGACACCATTGATGATAATCTTATTCTCCTGGATAAGCTTTCCTCTCTAAGTTTTTGTGACACCTTCTCTCTACTCACAGGAACACTACTTACCCTGCAGGATTCATACTGCTTTCACCTCTTGCCTGGACTACTGAAATAACACTTTTTAAAATTAAAAAATTTAATAACAGCTTTTGTTTTTTAAGATCTCCACAATTTCTTCTAGTGTCCCTCCTCTCTTTCAGAGACCCCTACACACATTACAAGAAATATTTTAAACAATAAAAGAGGAGAAGAAGAAGAGGAAAACAATGAACCAGACCAGTCAATGCATTGAACAAAGTAGGAAAATAGAGGCAATATTGCTTTGCCAGTCCTGGAGGGCATCTCTTCTCATTTGTCCTCATTGGATCATGCTTCCTCTTTCAGGGGGGAAAATGCTTGTATTGAGCTGAGGAAATTAAAGAAAAATTGCTACAGATACGTGAGTAGGATTTTCTTTCTGTGTCTCTTTTTGGGCACTGACTCCTGTGTGTTTCTTAGAATGTTTACCCTTTATAAAGTTGGTAGCCTGAATGCTTTGGAACTGATGACTCTTTCTGGCTTGGACTAGGTTTTTTGAAAGTCAGTTCAAAATCCATATTTCACTTTCACACATTCCACGATAGAAGGAGTATTGAGGAAAAGACTATCACTTCCTTCATAAATCATATTGGCCAAAAAGAAAATTCATCTGAACACAAGTTCAGCTTACAGATTTCCCAAATTTGGTTTTGATTTTTTTTAAACACATTTTATTTCTCTCTTTCTAAAAATGTTTCTTTTCCACAGGAAAACAATGAAGCTCCTACAGTGGACAGCATCATTGAAACGAAAGCCATCACAAAAAAAAAGTATGTTAATTTTGATGTTTCAACTCTGGCATCTACCTGGAAAACCAGGTAAACTCAAGTACAACTAGTGGGGATTTAAGAATGGTAGAATCTCAAGAAAACAATCTTGCAGCATCCTGGTAAAGTCTAAAACATAACTGTATCCCATGTCTGTCCCTGTCATCCTTTTACTTGGAATATACCTAATGGAGACTATTATGCAAACAGGTAAAAAGAGAGGTGATTTTCAAATAATTTTCTCCAATAACCTGGAGATGCCTGAAAAGCCTGACAAGTTAAGACTGTCTGAAGAAATTTTAAATAATCACTATAAAAAGCATAATGGCAGGAATGTTAAATAGATTAGTATAAGGAACAAGAAAATTTTGGAAAAACTGTGAATTAATGTGAGCACATGGAACCAGAATAAAAGAGTCTACAATATTTGAACCGTCACCCACAAGGAAACATATATGCTTTGAAGTAAGAGGAATGTTTTACAGAGAGTGATGGATAGACAAAACGGTAAAGGGGACACACAAGAGAATAACTGATAGGTAGAATTCAATGAATGGAATCGACTATACCTAAATTCATTCAACTAGATCAGTGGAAGAATTGGGAGAGAAGCCAAGAATCTTGATATCCAAATCCACACTCTCCACTTAAAACACTTAAAATGTTTATTTTATATTTCAGAGAAACTGAATTGAAAACACAGGAGCTGATCATAACAACAGCCTGTCAAGAGAGAGCACAGAAATTTTACAATGAAGTGAAAAAGATATTGGCCATGGTGAGAGAGAGTTCAGTTCATTAGTACTTTTCCCATTTGAATTCAGTGATTTACTTAGAGCCTATTTGTGTGCAGTGTCCTGAAAAGTATGAGATGTAATGAGGAGGCTATAGGAAAAGCATTAAAGTAATGCCCCCAACTTGGGTGGTACTGGTAGTTGGAACCCCAAAAACTGAAAACAACTATTTCTACAGAGAGGAAATGCCACTCCCTTGTTCCCACAGAATTCTGAAGGTGGCAAAAATTTTATTTTTTTACCATTGTAATTTTATTCTTTTCAAGTGGCAATAGTTTTTTCTAATTAATTTATTTATTTTTAGTTTTCAGCATTCACTTCCATATGCTTTTTTGCTTTTTTTCTGGAAAAAGAAAGTATTTGTTTTATTCTGAACTTAAGAAGTAAAACAAGCATTACCATGACGTAGTACAATTTTTACAAAAAGGTGATTATGCCTGAAACTGAAAATCTGTTATCAAGAACTTGCTGTTCCTTTTAAATATATACATAAAGTTATCATGTAACTTTTTTCTTTTTTTCTTCCCTCCTCCTCCCCCCGAAGAACTTCTCTCTTTTTATTTTTGAAAAATTTATTTATTTATTTGCGGTTTTCAACATTCACTTCCATAAGCTTTTGAGTTTTAAATTTTCTTCCCCTCTCCTCTCCTCCCTCCCCAAGACCGTATGTAATCTGATGTAGGCTCTACATATACATTCTTATTAAACATATTTTCACACTAGTCATGTTGTAAAGAAGCATTAGAACGAATGTGAGGAACCACAAGAAAGAAGTGAAACAATTTTAAAAAAAAGAAAAGAAAAAGCAAATAGTATGCTTCGATCTGCATTCAGACTCCATAGTTCTTTCTTAGGATGTGGATAGCATTTTCCATCGTGAGTCTCTTGGAGTTGTTTTAGATCCTTTTATTGCTGAGAAGAGCTAATTCTGTCAGACTCAGTCATCACACAATGTGGCTGTACTGTGTACAATATTCTCCTGGTTCTGCTCATTTCATTCGGCATCAATTCATATAAGTCCTTCCAGGTTTTCCTGAAGTCCATCTCTTCATCATTCTTATAGCACAATCGTATTCCATTACATTCATATACCACAACTTGCTTAGCCATTCCCCAATTGTTGGGTGTCCCCTCAATTGCCACTTCTTGGCTACCACAAAAAAAAAGCTGCTATAAATATTTTTGCACACGTGGGTGCTTTTTCCCATTTTTACAGTCTTTTTGGGATACAGCCCTAGAAGTGGGATTGCTGGGTCAAAGGGTATGCACATTTTTATAGCCTTTTGGGCATAGTTCCAAATTTCTCTCCAGAATGATTGGATCAGTTCACAACTCCACCAACAATGCATTAGTGTTCCAATTTTCCCACATCTCCAGTATTTATCATGTTCCTATTTTGTCATGTTAGCCAATCTGATAGGTATGATGCAGCACCTAAGAGTTGTTTTGATTTGCATCTCTCCAATCAATAGTGATGAAGAGCATTTTTCATATGATTATAAATAGCTTTAATTTCTTCATCTGAGAACTGCCTGTTCCCATCCTTTGACCGTTTACCAATTGGTGAACCATAGATTGGAACCCCTAAGGCTATAAAACTGTGCACACCCTTTTACACAGCAATACCACTTCTAGGTCTGTATCCCAAAGAGAGATCATAGAAATGGGAAAGGGACCGACATGTTCAAAAATATTTATAGTAATTCTTTTTGTGGTGGGAAAGAATTGGCAGTTGAGGGGATGCCCATGAATTGGGGAATGGCTGAACAAGTTATGGTGTATGAATGTAATGGAATACTATTGTGCTGTAAGAAGTTGTGAGCAGGTGGACTTCAGAAAAATTTGGAAGGGCTTGTATGAACTGATGCTAAATGAAGTGAACAGAAGCAGGAGACAATTATACACAGAAACAGCCACGTTGTGATGACTGAGTCTGACAGAATTAGCTCTTCTCAGCAATAAAAGGATCTAAAACAACTCCAAAAGGCTCACGATGGAAAATGCTATCTATATCCAGAGAAAGAATCATGGAGTCTGAATGCAGATTGAAGCATTTTCTTTGCTCTCTCTATTTTTTTTTCTTCTTTCTTGTGGTTTCTCCCATGGTTTCTAATTCTTCTTTACAACATGATTAGTGTGAAAATAAGTTTAATATGAATGTATATGTAGAGTCTATATCAAATTGCATGTCATCTTCAGGTGGAGAGAGGGGGAGAGATGGGAAGAAAATTTGGAACTCAAAATCTTATGGAAGTGAATGTTGAAAATTAAAAACAAATAATTTTTTTAACAAAGAAAAAAATATATCACAGAAAGGAACTTCTTTCTATTGTACATGATGTTTGAGTATTCCTTTCTTTTGCTAAGTCTAGCAATGCCTCCAGAGCTTACCAAGTTAAACTGTGTATTATGCTATTCTCAACTTTGTGCCTGTTTTGCAGTTTTTCTTGCAGTTTGCCTAGAACAATATCCCTACTTCTTTGTGTTCTAAGGCTCCTTGCACAATGGGCCTCTGAGTTCACTTGCTTCTATCCAGACTATTCTCCTCATCTGTCTTACTTTTTTCTTTTCCTTGTTTAACCAGGACCAAAGAGTTTAGATCAGGACTGCTTTAGGATAGAGTTTGCCATGTTGTAATAGTGGCCCCTGAGTGTCCCTATGTTTTTTTCAAATTTTTCCACTGAAAATCTCCAACAATCTTTTGTCTAATCTTACACTTTTTCTCAGCCTTTGGAATTTCTTACTTCTCCACCACTTGTGACCCAGTGGAGTTTTCCTTCCATGTACAGATTCTCTCCTCCCTCTCCTTTCATGATACTGCTTTCTCCTGATACCCCTCCCACCCAGTTGTATATTTTTCATTTCTCTATGTTGACTCACCTTCTATCTCCCACTCAATAAAGTAAGACTGAGTGTTCTCTTGCTTTCTCTTCTCTGTAATCTCTCTCTACTACCTCTTTCTTCCTGATCTCATCAGTTTCCTCTGGGTAAATGAGTATCTCTCTACAGAAAACTCCCAAATGTATAACTCCAAGCACAATCTGTTTCTTGAGTACCAGTCCTTGTCTGGTCCTTCCCTGACTCTGGGCCTTGCACAAAACCAGGGGGATCCCTGGTCTGGCCTGAGAATGTGGGGCCCAGTGTTCTTCCCTGCTTGTACAGCATCCCTCTAAGACAGTCAGTGTTACCTGCCTCAAATCTCCTGCATGTGATGGAAGCCAGGTAGATACACCCTTGCTTCTCCTTTCACCTAGGCTCTTTGCACTGATCCCCCTCTGGCAGGGGTGGGGGATGTGGGGGTTCTCACTGTCCTGAGGCCCCTGAAGAGTATTATAAATTATGGAAACCCCAGTGGTTCTACCTACCCCACCCATACCCTTCAGCCTCTTATTTATACTAAAAGCTGCTTGATTTCACTGAAAAAAGATCAATCAACATGCCTCCCGTGCTCAACACATCCACATTTTCTTCCCACAAAACCTGACACTTCCTCTATGGAGGGTACTGCCTTCTGTTCAGTCATTTAGCTCACTGTTCTCAGAATCCTCTTCGACTCTTTAGACTCCCTCACTTAGGCCTATGTATCATGCTATCAGCTTTCAGTTCTTATCACTTCTGCCTCTGTAACATCTCTTGTATTTACTCCTTTCTCTCTACTCATAGGAGAACTACTTTTCCTGGTTGAGGTTCCTATCACCTCTTGCCTGGACTTAGTTATCATTGTATTTTAAGAAATTAAAATTTTTATTGATACCTTTTTAAAAAAAAATTTCTCCTAGTGTTCTGCCCCTTTCTCACACACTTTATTTTAAAACAATAAAAGAGAAGAGGAAGAAAACGAATACAATTGCAAAGGCAGTCAATATATTGAAAAATGTTGTAGACTATAGATAATATTGCACCCCCTTGTATTGAGCCCTTCTGTAAAAGAGTGAGGATTAGGAGTCTCTTCTCACATCTTCTCTTTGGGTCAGGTTTGCTCTTTAAAGTTTGCAACTTTATCTGCATTGTTGTACAGAGAATAATTAAAATTTCCTGCAAATGTGTCATTAGGATTTACCCTCTGTGCTTGTGAATTTGGACTGTTGAGCATTGGCTCCTGTGGGTTTCTGAGGATGTTTCCAAAGTTGGTAGCCTGAATGCTTTAGAAATGATAACTTTCTCACTTGGACTACACTTTTTGGAAGTTGGTTCAAAGTCCTTATTGTGCTTTCACATGTTTTGCCTTGGAAGGGGTATTGAGAAAACGATTCTAATCTCCTTCGAACATCTTTTCTGCCTAAAAAATTACCAAAACAAAAAGTTCAAAGTAGTCTCAGTTCAAAATTTTGACTTTGAATTTCTTTAAAAATATTTTTTTCTCTCTTCCTAACAATGTTTCTTTTCTACAGGAAAAAATTGAAGTGGAAAGTGGAACTGAAGAGGAAAATGGTTTTGATGATTATTCAATTCTGTTATCTCTCTGGAGAACCAGGTATACTCATGTAGTGCTAGTCAGTTTTCAGAATGGTAGAATCTCTTTAGGAAAAAAAATGCAGTAATATTTTTAGACAGTCATAAAAAATAAGTGTATCCCACCTCTGTCTCTGTCATTCTTTTATTGAGAATATACCAGGTGGAGCGGTAAAAGGAGGTTATGTTCAAATACCATTTCTAGTAGTATTCTTTAGTTACTCCAAAAACCTGGAGGTGCCTGAAATGTCTGGCAAGTGGAGACTGAGAAAATTCTAGATGACCAACAGAGAAGAATAATGCCAGGAACTGAAATCGATCAGTTTAAGGAAAAGGAAGATTATAGAAACATCTGTATAATTTAGTGTGAGCACAAAAAAATAAAACCAGAATACAAGAGCATGCATTAATTTAGCAACCACTCCTAAAGTGATCTATGTGCTTTGAATTTAAAAAGCAATGTTATACAGAGAGGGAGAAATAGACAAAATGGTAAAGAAGACACACAAGGAATTACTGATAAGAAGTTGTCAGTATTATATAGATTTCAATTAAAGGAATCCAATAGGCCTAATTCACTCCATTATCAGTAAAAGTATTGGGGTAAATGCCAATCTCTTGATACCCAAGTTAGAACTCTCCCCACTTAAAACACATACACGGTTTTGTTTTCCAGAGAAGCTGTATATAAGAAACAAAGACTGCAATTCCAAACAGTTTTAGAAGAAAGAAGTCAGACATTCTTCAAAGAAGTCAAAGAGTTATGTGCTATGAGGAGAGAATTCAATTCATGGGTACTTTTTCTTTGCCAGTAACTCGGTCATGTGGTGAAAACTAGCTCAAACCAAATGGCTGTCATAAGAACATCAAATTAGCAGCTCCTAGACTAGGGAATTCACATTTCCCCACACTCCTTGTTGCTCCTGTCTTTATCTAAACCAGATACTTGATTTAGACCCTACCACCAACAATAGGATGAAGGGAGAACCTCAAAGAATCTGTGAGGATCTGACTTATAAATTGAGTCCTTTGGGTTAAAAAGTTGATATTTACCAGTGAAGATGTAAGCTAAAGTTAAGAGCACTTCTTAAATTGGCATTAACACCATCATTGAACTTCTTTGTTACTATTCAGTTACTTTCAGTTTGGGTTTTCTTGGCAAAAATACTGGAGTGGTTTGGATTGCCTTCTCCAGCTCATTTTGCAGATGAGGAAACTTGGGCAAAGCAGGTTAAGTAGCTTGCCCAAAGTCACACAGCTGGTCAATGTGTGAGGCCAGATTGCAACTCAGGAGGATGAGTCTTCCTGACACCAGGCCTGCCACTCTATCCACTGTGCCTCCTAGCGACCCCATTTGAATTCTGGGATTCTTCACCTTGGATTCAAGTCCCCCAAAGGGATGAAACAAACATCAGTTTTCTTACCTATGACTGTCTTGTGATGTGAAGATAGTGGATTGTTATGTTCACATATTTAGGCACATATAAGATTCTGAACCCAGGTTTTTTTTAATATATGACATATATAATCATCTCATCTTGTTATTTTCACCAAAAAAATTCCAGAATTTTCAGTCTAGCTATTTACCTTCGTTATTTACTCTAGTGATTCACTCTAGTTGTACATTCTTCACTCAGGAAGATGAGATGCTGCTAAGCATCTAATCCTATGCATAAGTGTGTAGATAGCGACACTTTTTTTTAAAGTAGCATGTTTTTCCCCAGTTACATGTCATGAAAATTTTTAGCATTCATTTTTACAAGATTTTGAGTTCCAATTTCATCTCCCTCCTTCCCCTCTCCTCTTCTGAAAATGGTAGGCAGTTTGATATATTTTATACATGTGCTATCATGTAAAAATATTTCTGTTATTAGTCACAGTTGTGAAAGAAGGAATATAGATCAAAGGAAGAAGAAAAACCACAAGAAAAAAAATCAAGTAAGGGAAGAAATATGTTTTCTTTAGTGGATTTTTTTTTATCTCTTTTTCCATTTGGTCAATTCTGCTTTTTAAGCAGTTTTCCAAGCTATTAACTCTTTTATCATAATTCTCTTGCATCAATCTCATTTTTCCCCATTTTTTCTTCTACCTCTCTTCCATGATTTTTCAACTCCATTTTGAGCTCTTCCATGAGTCCTTTCTAGGCTTGAGGTGACTTCCCATTTTCCTTTGGGGCTTTGCCTGTAGGTGTTTTGACATTGTTGTCTTCTGAGTCTGTGTCTTGGTCTTTGCTGTAACCATAATAACTTTGTACAGTTAGATTCTTTTTTGTTGTTTTTTGCTCATCTTTTTTTTGGGGGGGAGGGCAGCTTTTTCCTGTCTTGTAAACTTGAGCTCTGCACCCTGAAAGGGGCACTATCTCAGGCTTCCTATGCCAGTGGCTGCAGGTTCTTGCTTTTTATCTGGTGCTGTGCTGATGATATCCTGAGGCTCCCAGGGGACCCTCCTGTCTAGTACTGTGCTGAGGGGGTGGGGTGTGGGTTGGATAGCACTGCTGGAGTCCATAGGGGTCTGGCAGCTTATGTGGTGTTTGTCTGTGTCGTAATGGTGGCGTCTGGTGTGTGCTGAGGCCTGGTGGGGTATTTCTTCATTTCTCCAGGCCTACACTGGAGCATGTGGAGGTCTGGCCCCTGAAGGATGCCTGTTTACCCTGGGCTGTGCTGAAGCACATGGAGGTCTGACTGCTGCAGGGTGCCTTTTTGCCCTGGATCACAGTCCAGTAGTTTTTCTGAAGCTCGTGGAGGGCTTGGCTTCTAGCAGATGGCTGTTTGCGTGTGGCTACGCTGAAGCACCTATGGTGGTTCTTGAGGCTGGAGTCTGCTGGTTCTCCTGGCTATGCTAAGGCACATGGGGGTCCTGGTGTTAGCTTTTGCCTGCTCTAACATGATGGGGTTCAGGATCTCCCACTGGCTTGCTGAGGTAGGGCGTGTTGCAGGCTTGCTGGGATACTTTGTGTCCTGGAACACGCTCCCTTTTTACATGAGAGAGATGGATCTTTCTTGCTGATCTTCCAAGTGTCTTGGGCTAAAATACTGGTTCACCCCTCCTTTTTGCTGGTTCTACTCTTCCATGATTTGTTTGGGGCACTATTTTGTGGTTGTTTGGGAGTCAATATGGGAGAGTTATAGCAATTTACTGCTTACTCCACCATCTAACCACACTTTTTACAAGTAGACTTCTATGCCTAAATTTGATGGCCACACAAATGAATTTACCTAAGAGATGCTTATTTTCTTCTAATTGTAAATCAATGGAGGACCACTGGGGATTCCATTTTCTAAGTGGCACAATACACTAACTCTTTCATAGAGGTGACCCTGCTGCTCAGGCAGCCCACCTGGCTGTTTTACAGATAAGGAGACAGATACAAATTCTGTCTCCTTTCACATTGTCTTATTGATGAAGTAAGCAAGACTTATTCTTCCCTTTGAAAATAAATAGGATTTGGAATTCAAAACTTTACAAAAAAGATTTCAAATTGTTTTACCATGTAATTGAGGAAAATATCCTCAAAATATCTATGTATATATTAACATACACATATACTTTTTAAGGTTTGCTCTCCTTTATGGGTCCCAAGCTTGCTTATTAATTAGAGAAATACCAATAGCGTTTCAAATAACACAATGTGGGTAGGAATATTATCCTCAACTCCCAGACCAATGACAAAATATTGAGGAACACCATTGGCCACAAAGAAAAAACTTGTGTTTACATTCCAGTGGGAAAAATGGGATTTTCCTCAATTTACCTAGCTAATAAGAAATCCTCACTCTGTTGCAGGCTTAAAAATTAGTAACGCTCATGAGGTCTTCTCCAATGGAAGATTATCTCCATAAAGGCCACTCATAAGGAGAGGCTCTCTCTATTTAGTTCCAAATTCAAAACTTGCAGCTTATTTCATTTCATTATTTTTGTCCAAGGAAAGTTTTTCCTCTGTTCTTGGTAACTGATTTGACTTTAACATAGATAATATAACAAAAGAGAACACAGATCACTGATCGATTTCCAGCCAGGAAAATTTGGCTGTATATATGGAGCCTTTCTCTTGACTTTGAAGTCCTTGGAGTATATGTGCCTAGAAGTGTGATCAAAGGTGTGGTCATTTTATTGACCTTTCTTAAGGAATTCCAAATGTTTTTTCTCCATAACTATTAGACCCTTTTTAGCTCCTCCAAAAACATATGAACAATTAGCCTATCACCCACAGAATCTCTTGTTATGGGTGTTCCCCTATATTATCATTATTGCCCATTTGATCTTGATAAAGGGAAACCCATTTGGCATTTGGCATTCATTGGCATTTTCCTTCCATGATGGAGGGCTGTTTTTCATAGGGCTGTTGATGGTCTGCAATTCTTCTTCGCAAAACTGTTTGTTAATAATGGTATTGGACAATTACCAAGAGAACGGGAGAAAGATGTGTGTGTGTGTGTGTGTGTGTGTATGTATCTATGAACACACATATATACATACACACGTGTGTGTATATAACCCAAGTCTTATCAGTTTGTATTAATTATTGTGGTAACTGAGAATGAATGCAAAGACTTTTCCTGTCTGAGGTTTTTTCCTCTTGTAACCTGCCAACATTGATTCTGGTCATACAAAAGGTTGCTGAGGTAATGTCATTAAGATTATCTATATTTTTCTTATGTGGTGGCCTATATGATGGCCTACATTGCTTATTTGGTTGTGCATTTCCCCACAATCATATCACAGAAAGGAACTTCCTTCTATTTTACATGATGTTTGAATATTCTTTTTTCATATTAAGGCTAGTTAGGCCTCTAGAGCTTTTCATGTTAAATTCTGTCTGATATTATTAGAGCCTAATTGCTTTGTAGTTTTTCTGGCACTTCGTCTAGAACAAAGAATCTTCCTCTTACTGATTTGTATTTTTAGGTTGCTTTCATGGTGGACTTCTAGGTTCACTTGCTTCTAAGGTCTTGCTTATACAGCTAGTTCACCTCATCTGACTTTCCCCCCCCCCCTTTTATAACTACAACCAAAGAGTTTTGATGAGAACTGACTGCTTTCTGATATACTTTGCCATGTAGTAATGGTGCATCCTGTTGATCCCTAATTTTTTTTCAATTTTTTTCTGTTAAAAGTCTTTAAAGTTGTTATCCTGTCCTTTCAGTCATGTGTGACTCTTTGTGAACCTATTTTGGGTTTTCTTGGCAAAAATACTGCCGTGGTTTGCCATTTCCTTCTCCACCTGTCTTGACAGATGAGGAACTGAGAAGCAAACAGGGTTCAGCGACTTGCCCAGGATCACACAGCTAGATTGTGCAGTGGATAGAGCACTGAGCCTGGAGTCAGAAAGACCTGCCTTCAGATCTGGTCCCAGATATTTAATAGCTGTGTGAAGCCTAGGCAAGTCACTGAACCCTCTTTGCCTCAGCTTCCTCATCTGTGAAATGAACTGTAGAAGGAAATGACAAGCCACCGTAGCATCATTGCCAAGAAAACCACAAATGAGATCTCAAACAGTTGGACATGACTGAGATGACTGAACAATAAGAACAATAGTGACCTCTTTTCATCTCTATTATTTTTTCAAATTTTTCCACCAAAAACCTCAACAATCTTTTAACTGTCGAATCTCATGGCTTCTCAATTTTTGTAGTTCTTTGCCTCTCTACCACTTTTGAAGCAGAGGAGTTCCCCTTCTCCTTACAGATTCTCTCCTCATCTACCCTTCATGAAACTACTCCCTCCTGGTGCCTCTCCTATCCTTTACTTCTCATTTCTCTATGTTGGATCACTGTCCATTTCCCACTCAATAAGATTATGTGTCCTCTAGCATTCTGCCTCATATAATCTCTCTCTCCTCCCTTTTTCTTCCTGATCTCATGAGCTCTGTTTGGGTGAATGATTATTTCTCTGCAGAAGACTCCCAGATCTATAGATACAAGTCCAACATTTCTCTTGAGTTCCAGACACGATCAATCAATCAGTCATTCAGTTAATCACTTAGCATGCATCTCATACTAACACATCCAAATTATCTTTTCCCAAAACCTGTTACTCCACAAAACTTTTCTGCTTCTATTAAGGACACTGTGTCTTCTATCCAGTCACTCAACTCTTCTCTGCACTCAGAGTCATCTCTGTCTCTTAAGTCTTCCGTATATACATTATGTGTGTGTGTGTGTGTGTGTGTATGTATATACATACATACATGCGTATATAAATCATTCATTGCACTGAAATAAGTTTTAAAATATCAGCATATTGCACCCCCTTGCACCTTCTACCACTGCAAAAGAAGTGAGGGTTGGGATTCTCATCTCATATCTCTTCTTTGAGTCATGTTTGTTCTTTAAAGTTTGGAAAATTGTTTTCATTGAGCTGCAGAGGCTAAAGAAAATATCCTGTAGATGTGTCAGTAGGATATCCTTTCTGTGCTCGTAAATTTGACTTGTTGGGCACTATGTATTTCTTCGGATCTTAGCCTGACTGCTTTGGAACTGATGACTCTTTCTTGATTGTACTACACTCTTTCAAAATTGGTTCACAATCCATATTACACGTTCACAGGTTCTTCCTGGGAAGGGGTGCTGAGAAAAGAAGGGTTTTTTCCTCAGAAATCTTTCCTGCTTGAAAAAACATTATCATCAAAGCATAAGTTAGAGTTGTCTCAGCTCAAATATTTGGATGTGAATTTTTTTAGAAATACATTTTATATCTCTCTAAAAATGTTTCTTTTTGAAAGGAAAACATTAATGAGGAAGAAAATATCACCATAAAGGAAAACATGACTAAAAAGGAAAACATTTATGATGCTTCGACTCTACTATCTTCCTGGACAAACAGGTACACTCATGTACTACTAGTGGGATTTCAGAATAGTTGAATGTTTTAGGAAACAATGTGATGGTATCCTGGTGAAGTTACAGAAATAACATTAGACCCTGCCTTTGTCACCCATCCCTTTATTGGGAAAATCTTCAATGGAGTATATTTTACAAACAAGTAAAAAGAGAGGTTATGTTCAAAGAACATTTCTTGTACTATTCTTTTTTACTCCAGAAACCTGGAGATTCCTGAAAGGCATAACAAGTTGAAGAAATTCTGTCAATTCTTCTGTCTGAAGAAATTCTAGATCATTAACATAGATGAATAATAACAGGAACTAAATCGATTCTTAGAAGGAAAAGGAAAATTCTAGAAACTTCTTCTCTATGAATTAGTGTGAGCACAAAAATTCAGAGTAAAAGAGTATAGATTAATTTATATACTTTGAATTAAAGGGGAAATGCTATATACAGATGGTGATGAATGGACAGAATATTAAAGGGGAAGCACAAGAGAATAAGTGGTAAGAAATTGTCACTGTTTTAAGAGGTCAATAAATGGAATCCAATATACCTAATTCACTCAACTAGATCGGTGAAAGAAGTGGAATAGAAGACTCTTGATACCCAAGTTAGCACTCTCCCAACTTAAAACACACGCAAACACACTTTGTTTTTGTTTTCCAGAGAAACTGAATTCAGGAAACAAGAACTGACAAGAAAAATCATTTTGCAAGAGCAAACGCAGGCATTCCTCACGGACATCAAAGAGTTGTATGCCGTGGTGAGAGAGTCTAGTTCATGGGTACTTTTCCCATTTGTATTCCATAAGGATTTCTTCAGGGACTGTTTGTGTGCACTCTCCTGAAAATTGTGGGATACAGTGAGAACGTAAAAAAGGAATAAAAGCGATGCCTCGAAATGCAGGTTGCTGGTAATTTTGGGGGAAAGCCCCAAACATAAAAACAAATGTTTCTGCAGAGAGGCAATGCCACTTCCCTGTTCCTAGGCATTCTGAATTAGGGCAGATTTTTTTTTCAGCATTGTAACATTTTTTTCTTTCAAGTGGCAATAATAATATGTATTGACTATTGTTTCCAAAATGACTATTACTTAAAACAAATAACTCTTCCAAGCTTCAACAATTGGAAACACTAGTATACATCGTGAAACTCATCACCTCAATTATTTGGGGGGTGGGGAGGGTGGTTTATTAAATTTATTGATTTATTTTGATTCTGTAAACTGGTTATTCTCAGATTCCTCCGCATACTTTCACCATTGAGTAGTTCCCTGTAATACAAAGATAATGCATACATATATACATACGTGCATATGAACAAATCATACATATATACTTCATAAATAAGCAAACAGTTCAGCAAAACCTGCCACCATAACTGCACCTGACAGAAGATACAACATTCTGCATCTGTAGCCCAGAGTGTCCTCACCAAATAGAGGGAACTGGATTACATTTTCCATTTTCTAGGCTAGGGGTAGGATTTTCCAATATGGTTAATAAGAGAATATCAGACTTTCAGTGTTGTGCTGATTTGCAGTTATTTTAGTTATAGCTAATATTCTCCTTACCTCATTCTGTATCAGTTCTTAAATGTTTACCTAGGCTATTCTAAATTCTTTGAATTGGTCATTTCCTACAGTACTAAATTGTACTCTCCAAAGTTACTTTTGTTCCACATCCAAAGGCATTATGTCAGTTCTCATCTTTCTTGATCTCTCTACAGCCTTGGACACCATTCATCATCCTGTTCTCTTGGATAGGCTTTCCTCTTTAGGTTTTTGTGCCACTGCTCCCCCGTGGGGCTTCTCCTATGTGTTTTGTCTGTCCCCTGGAGTCTTCTTTTGTAGAATCGACATCGCTGGCCACAAATCATAGGTTTGTCTCCCATGGCTTTGTGCTCTTCCCTCTTCACTTCTCCTGTAACATCTTGCTTGACAGTTTTTCTGAGCTCCTGTGAGGTCAATGAATCATCATTCCATGTAAACAATCTCTTGCCAAGCCTTGTCATTTCTTCCTTCACAACATTTCTTTTCTATATCCCATTTTCTCTTCCCACTCAATCATCACATTGATACAGGCCCTGTTTACCTCATGTCCAGATAATTGCAAGAGCCTTTTCCTTCCTCAAGTCTCCCTCCACTCCAATCCAGTCTAGCCTCACTTGCCAAGGTGATATTCTTAAAACATAGATGTGATCATATTTCTTCCTTATTTGATAAAATCCAGAGTCTTTTGGACCAAGTATATAATCCTGCCTTTGGCTTTTAAAGATTTCCACCACCTGGCCTCTTTCCAACTCTTCCAGTCTGTTTTTACTTTACTCTCTTCTGATTATTATTTAGATCCAGAGGCCTGGGGGCCTTCTTGTTCTTCCTCAGACAGCATTCTCCATATTCCAAACCCACGTTTTTTCAATCTCTGTTCCCTCTGTCTAGAACGTTCTCTCTTTTCACCTCCACGGAATGGCTTTCACATTCTCCAAGACTCAAATTCTACCTTCTGAAGGATCCTTTTTATAGTGACCCTTCCCCATCCATACTGGCTAATCCATCCCTGGCTAATACCTTTCTTCTGACATTATTTTCCATTGATGCTCTCTGTGTTCAGGGAAGACTAGTATCTTACCCGTAGATTGTAGCAGTCCCAGTGACCACACCCTGATAAATCATTTCAGCAGATGGGCTAAGCCAGGTTCAGGGTAACCAAGGGGACTCAAAAGCTCCAATGAGTTAGGGGGTGTCTACCCCAACCGTGTGAAGACCTCAGCCGATGAAATGGACTGACAAGAACAATTTGCTCTTGTTCTTGTCTTCTTCAGTACAATGGAAGCAGGTGTTGTGTAGTGCTTAGAGCTTGGTTAGACATCATGGATACCTAAGGTCTTCCACTGCATTCCAGCCATTCTCAGTCATCTTGACTTTGTCTTGCTAATGGACTCCAATGACTCTGGAAGAGAGAGTAAGGCTGACAACTTTGTGCAACCCTGCCTCACGTATCCAATTTATACATGAATCCAAAAACATCACACATACCACTTTGCCATTTTTATCTACCTCAAAGTCTATGCAGACAGGCAAGTGATGAAGCAGCGGGTGTGGATACATTGGGAGCTGTAGTCACAATCCTGCACACAGATGCCATAGCATTGCCTTTTCATTGGACTGAGGCAGCAGTGAAATTTGTCAGTCTCCTTGGTGTCTGAGCAGGCTTTGTTAAGGAACGTGGCTCCTCTCCTGACATGAGAAAAGGGCTAGAAAAGGTGCCCTAAAAACCCTGTTTCATTATAGGTGGGGATTCCACCCTGTGGTCGAAACACACACACAAAAAAATACAAAACATTTTGCAAAGTTGATGCCATTCACCATCAGTATATGGAATGTGTGTATGTTTATGGACAACATGAATTCCAGTAGACCTGAAAGATGAACAGTCCTTGTTGTAAGAGAACTCAGCAGGCATTGTATCGAAATAGCAGCCCTGAATAAAACAAGACTGGCAAATGAAAGCCAGCTCACAGAAGTTTGAGCTGGATACACGTTTTTCTGGAGTGACCTCAGTAAAAGGAAGAACTGTGAAGCTGTCTTAGCTTTTGCAATCAAAACTAACCTAGTCAACAAGTTCATATGCCTGCCAAAGAAAGATAACAACAGGGTCATGACATATTAGACTGCCTACCAAACTGAAGGTCAACAGAGCTGTTAGGCTGACCTCATTATTTTATGCCAGGGAAGCCTGAACAGTGTTTTACATGATGGACAAATATTCCTCTCTTATGTTAAAGGATGAGCTCCAGAGCTCATCCAGTTAAATCACATAGGATGCTATTCTAACCCTATTTAGTGCCTAACTGCTATTTTTTTTTTGTATTTTGTCTAAGACAAAGAGTCCTCCTTCTACTTGTTTCAGTTCTTGTGTTCCTTAAATATTAGACTTCTTCTGTATTCACATGTTTCTTGGGTCTTGGTTATCCAGCTTGTTCCTTTCATCTGCCTTTCTTTTTTCTTTTCCTTGTAATCACTACAACCAAAGAGTTTTGATGAAGACTACTCTAGGATATAGTTTGCCGGATAGTAATAGTGGGTCCTTTGGAACTCTATTTTTATTTTCAAAATTTTCCCCTGAAAAACCTCAACAATTTTTTAATTGTCGAATCGACTGGATTTTTCTGTCTCTGTAGTGCCTTGCTTCTCTGTGTAGTTCAAACTCCACAGCGGAGTTCCCATTCCACATACAGATTCTATTCCCCCCCAATTTTCATGATGCTGCTTTTTCCCAGTGCCACTCCTACCAGATGTACACTTCTCTTTCTCTATGTTGGATCACCTTCTGTCTCCTGTCCAATAATACTGGGTGTCCTCTAGCATTGTGCCCTGTGGAATCTTCTCTCCCTGCTCCCTTTCTATTCCTGATTCCACGAGCACTCTTTGGGTGAATAATTATCTCTCTATAGAAGACTCCAGATCTATTGATCTAAACACAATCAGTTTCTTGAGTTCCAGCCCCAGTCAGTCAATCAACTTGCATTCTCCTCCTCAACACATTCCAATTATCTTCCTCCAAAACCTCCCTCTCTCTTGTCTTTGGCTGAAAAAAAACAACAACAACAACAACAACAACAACACCTTCTTCACTAAACTTTGTTCCTTCTACGGAGGACACTGCCTTCTTTTCAGTCACCCAGCTCTCTGTACTCAGAATTATCTCTATGCCTCTTCACTCTGGGTCAATATTCTTATGTCTCATCATATCAGTTATCAAATCATGTCACTTTTTCCTCTGGAACATATCTGGCATTCATTCCTTTCTCTCTACTCACAGGAACACTAATTTCCTTGATCCGGGATTCCAAGACTTCTTGCATGGGCTATGGAAATAACGTTGGTTTTTAAGAAATTAAAAATTTTATTGATAGCTTTTTTTAATCACTACAAATTCAAGTAGTGTCCCAGCTGCCATTAAGAGATGCCCACGCATTTTATAAAGAATAATAATTTTTGTTTTGTTTTGTTTGTGCTTTTTGGTGAGGCAATTGGGGTTAAGTGACTTGCCCAGGGTCACACAGCTAGTAAACGTCAAGTGTTTGGTCTGAGGCCAGATTTGAACTCAGGTCCTCCTGACCCCAAAGCTAGAGCTCTATCCAGTGAACCACCTAGCTGCCCCAAAATAACAATAATTTAAAACAAGAAAACAGAAGAGGAAGAAAAGGAACACAATGAGAAAAATCAGTCAATGCATTGGGAAAAAATTTTTAAATATACATAATATTGCACTGCCCTGTACCTTTCATCTGTGCAAAAGAGTAAGGGGAGAGAGTGTGTTCTCACATCTCTTTGAATCATGCTTGCTCTTTAAAACTTGCAAAGGAGGTAGAGCCAAGATGGCAGAGTAAAAGCAGGGGACTCACCTGAGCTCTCCCCAGACCTCTCCAAATACCTTGAAAAAATGGCTCTAAACAAACTCTAGAGCAGCAGAACCCACAAAAAGATGGAGTGAAACAAGTTTCCAGCCCAAGACAACTTGGAAGGTTGGCAGGAAAGGTCTGTTGTACCAGGGTGAGAGATAAACTCAGTCTAGCACAGGCTATGCCAGTGCAGACCTGGCCCCAGCAAACCCAGAGCAGGCCTCAGGGTGATTGAATCACTGGCAGGAGTGGTGGTTTCCAGACATCTCAGCCCACACATGCCAAAGACAACTTGGAAGGTCAGGAGGGAAGGTCTGTCCCATCTGGGTGAGAGTGGAACCCAGTCGAGCACAGATCCTACAACCCTGGCCCCAGCAAGCTGGGAGCAGACCTTGGGAGTGACTGAATCAGCAGCAGCAGCAGCAGTAGCAGCAGCAGCGGCTGCTTCCTGAGCTCTCAGCCCACAAATATTAAAACAGGGTCGAACAACTGGTCAGAAGGAGATTGCAGGGTTTGTCTGGTTTTTTTGCTAGCACTGAGGCAGGACTCTGCTGCTTTGCTCATACTTGGATCCAGGTTGCAGGTTCTCAGGTCAAGAAGAAAATATTGCAAGAAGCCAGAAAATAACAATTCAAGTATTGTGGAGCCATAGTCAGGACAACACAAGATTTAGCAGCTTCAACATTAAAGGATCTAAAAGCTTGGAATATGCTATTCTAGAGAGCAAAAGAGCAAAGATTACAACCAAGAATCATCTACCCAGCAAAACTGAGTATAATCAAAAAATGTATATTCAATGAAATAGAGGGCTTCCAAGCATTCTTAATGAAAAGACCAGAGCTGAATAGAAAATCTGACCTACAAATACAAGACTGAAGAGAAGCATAAAAAGTTAAACAGGAAAGGGAAATCATAAGGGACTTAATAATATTAAACTATTTACATTCCTACATAGGAAGATGATATTTGTAACTCATAAGACCTTTCTCATTATTAGGGTAGTTAGAGAGAGTATATATAGACAGAGGGCATAGGTATGAATTCAATATAAAGGGGGGATATCTAAAAAATAAAATTAAGGTGTGAGAGAGCAATATACCGGAGAAAAAGAAAAGGAGAGGTAGAATGGGGTAAATTATCCCACATAAAAGAAACAAGAAAAAGTCTTTACAGTTGAGGGGAAGAGGGAGGAGGTGAGAGGGAGTGAGTGAATGTTGCTCTCATTAGAATTGGCTCAAAGAGTGAATAACATACATAAGCAATTTGGCATAGAAATCTATCTTACCCTACAGGAAAGTAGGAGGGGAAGAGAATAGAAAAAGGGGAAGGTGATAGAAAGGAGGACAGATTGGGGGAGGGGATAATCAGAAGCAAAACACTTTTGAGGAGGGACAGGGTGAAAGGAGAGAGAGAATAGAATAAAGGGAATGGGTGGGATAGGATGGAGAAAAATACAGTTAGCAATAGTAACTGTGAAAAAAATTTGAAACAAGTTTCTCTGATAAAGGCCTCATTTCTCAAACATAGAGAACAGACAAATCTATAAAAATAAGAGCCATTCCCCAACTTATAAATGATCAAAGGATATAATCAGTTTTCAGATGAAGTAATCAAAGCTATCTATAGCCATATGAAAAAATTCTAACTCCCTATTGATTGGAGAAATGCAAAATGAAACAATTCTGAGGTACTACCTCATACCTATTAAATTGGCTCATAGGACAGAAAAGGTAAATGACCAGTGTTGGAGGGCATGTGTGAAAAATGAGACATTAGTGCACTGTTGATGGTGGTGTGAATTGATTCAGCCATTCTGTTGAGCCATTTGGAACTCTGCCCAATGGGCTATAAAACCACACATATCCTTTGACCTAGCAATACTGCTACTAGGTCAATATCCCAAAAGAATAAAAAACACAAAGGAAAAGGGCCTATATGTACAAAAATATTTATAGCAGCTCTTTTATGGGGGTAAAGAATTAGAAATTGAGGGGATGCCCATCAGTTGGTGAATGGCTGAACAAGTTGTGGTATGTGGTTATGATGGAATACTAATGTACTATAAGAAATGATGAACAAGTAGACTTCAGAAGAACCTGGGCAGACACATATGAACTGATGCTGAGTGAAATGAGCAGAACCAAGAGAACATTGTACACAGTAACAGCATCATTGCGTGATGACTAACTTTCATAGACTTGGCTTTTCTCAACAATGCAAGGATCTAATATAACTCCAAAAGACTCATGATGGAAAATGCTGTCCACATCCAAAAAAAAAGAACTAACTGCTGATCGAAGCATACCATTTGATCTTTTTTTCTTTTGTTGTTTCATTTGGTTCTTCTTTCTCATGGTTCCTCCCGTTGGTTCTAATACTTCTTTACAACATGACTAATGTGAAAATGTGTTTAATAGGGGTGTATATGTACAGCCTATATCAGATTGCATGCCATCTTGGGGAGAGGGGAAGGGGCAGAAAATTGAAAACACAAAAGCTCATGGCAGTAAACGTTGAAAACTAAAACTAAATTAATTAATTAAACAAAAAATGAAAAGTGGATAAATAGCAGAGAACATATCAAGATATCTACATCCTGATTTCTTGCTGGATGGAAAACTTTTATAAAAAGAAATATTGATTATAGGTTGAAAAATAATTGCAAGTAGGCATATCAACAAAACCAAAATATTTTGAGAAATTTTGCATCAAAAATGCAAACTAATCCATCATATTAATATTCTTTCTTATTCTTATTTATTGGTTATAAGTGTAATAGTGTAAAGGACTTTATCAACAAATATTTATGTATGATAAGTTACATTATTTTATTGTACATTTACGATGTTTCTATGTTGTTATCCACAATACTATCCATAAAAATTCTTAGTATTATTAAATAAAATAAAATATAATGAAGGGTTGTATGAAAAAGAAAAAAAAAAGAAATGATGAGCACGATGCTCTCACAAAAACCTGGAAATTCTTGCATAGGCTGAAGTAAAGTGAAATGTACTGTGTACAAAGTAACAGCAATATTGTAAAATGATCAGCTGTGAATGACTTAGCTATTCTCAGCAATATAGCAATTCAAGACAACTCTGAAGGACTTCTGATGAAAAATTCTATTCATCTCATAGAAAGAACTGATAGTGTCTGAATACAGATTGAAGCATACTTTTTTTCACCTTATTTTTCTTTTCTCGATGTTTTTTTTCTTTATATTTTCTGTATTTTTTCTTTCACAACATGACTATTTGGATATTTTGCATGATTACATGATTATGGATGTTTTGCAACCAACATAACATATTGAATTGCTTGCATTCTCAATGACGGGGGGTGGGGAGGAAGAAAGGGAGAGAATTTGGAACTCATTGTTTTAAAAATTAATGTTAAGAATTCCCTTGTAACTGAGGAAAAATAAAATAGTAAAAAACATAAATACATAAAAAATAAAATTTGCAGAATTATCTGCATTGAGCAGCAGAGAGTTAAGAAAAACTCCTGCAGATGTCTTAGTAGGATTTCCTTTTTGTGCTTGTGAATTTAGACTGTTGGGCATTACCTCCTGTGTGTTTCTTTGGATTTTTGCCCTATATACAGTTGATAACCTGAAAGCTTTTGAATGGATAACTCTTTTCTTGCTTGGGCTACATTCTTTGAAAGTTGGTCCAAAGTCCACATTACACTTTCCAAAGTTCTTTCTTAGAAGAGATGGTTGGGAAATGACTCTTACCTGCTTCAGAAATGTTTCCTGCCTGAAAAAAATCACCATCTCAAGTTCAGAATGGTCTCAGCTCAAAAATTGGGATTTGAATTTATTTAGAAATATATTTTGTATTTCTCTAAAAATTTTACTTTGCTTCAGGAAAGTGATGAACATTCGGAAGAGGAAAACATCCTTGAAATGGAAAGAATGATTGAAAATGAAACCGCTCTTAATGAGGAAAACATCACAGAAACAAAAACCACCACTGGGAAGAAATCTATTCGTTATACTGGTTGGACCCTGGCCCGTCTCTGGACAATCAGGTACACTCATGTACAAGTAGTGGGATTTCAGAATGGTAGAATTTCTTTAGGAAACAATGTGGCAGTATTCAGGTGAAGTTACAGTGTGTAACAGTGTACCCCACCTATGTCCCTGTCATCCCTTTCTTCAGAATATCCTAGGTGGAGTGTAATATGCAAAGAAGTAAAAGGAGAGATTATGTTCAAATAAAATTTCTACTAGTATTATTTTGTTACTCCAAAAATCTAGAGATGCCTGACAATTTGAGACTATCTGAAGAAATTCTAAATCATAAAGCAGGAATTAAAATTGATCGACATAAAGAAAAGGAAAAGTCTATAGAAATATCTCTGTGCATTGGTTTAAGCATAAAAAAAGAATAAAACAAGAATAAGAGATTATCAGTTAATTTAGAAACCACCCACAAGGGATGTATAAAAGAGAAATATAATACAGATCATCATCAGTGGACAAAATGTCAAAATGGACACACAAGAGAATAACTGATAAGAAGTGGTCAATATTATATAGACTTCAATGAATGTAATGCAGTATACCTTATTTGCTCAAGTATTATTAGTCGAATACTCAAGATAAAAGCCAAAACTCTTGGTACCCAAGTCAGAACTATCACCATTTAAAAGACACGCTTTTATTTTTGTTATCCAGACAAAATGAAATAAAAAAACAAGAAATGGCAAGAAAAGCAGCTCTGGAAGAGAAAGCTGAGAATTACATCAAAGTAATCAAAGAGATATATGCAATGGTGAGAGGGTCCGATTCATAGGTTCTTTCCTTTTTTATGAATATTTATTTTTCCCAATTATATGTGAAAACAATTTTCAACATTCATATTTTATTTTTTAATTTTGAGTTTCCAATTCTCTCCCACCCTTTCTTACCTCCCCCCTCCTGAGACACTAGGCATTTTGATATTATTTATACACATACAGCCATGCAAAACAATTCCATATTATTCATATTGTGAAAGAAGACATGTAACAAAAAAAAATCAGCCATGAAAAATAGAGGAAAATGGTATGCTTTGATTGCGTTCAGAGTCCATCAGTTCTTTCTCTGGAATTGGATAGCATTTTTCATTCTGAATCCTTTGGAATTGTCTTGGGTCACTGTATTGCTGAGAATCCCTGTTATTCAGAGCTGATCATTGTATAATATTGCTGTTACTGGATACAATGTTCTCCTGGTTTTGCTCAGTCCACTTTGCATCAGTCCATGTAACTCTTTCCAGGGTTTTCTGAAATCATTTCTTGGTTTGTCTGTTTGTTTGTTTTTTGGTTAGGCAGTTGGGGTTAAGTGACTTGCCCAGAGTCGCGCAGCTAGTAAGTGTCAGTGTTTGGTCTGAGGCCAGATTTGAACTCAGGTCCTCCTGACTTCAGGGCCAGTGCTCTATCCACTGCACCACCTACCTGCCCCTGAAATAATTTTTGAAGCACAATAGTAATCCATTACAATTTTATACCACAACTTGTTCAGCCATTCGCCAGTTGATGGGCAACTCCTCAATTTCCAAATCTAGGTCTCTACAAGAAGATCAGCTATAAATATTTTTGTACAAATATGTCCTTTTACCTTTTTAAAAAAATCTTGAGGATATATACCTAGTAGTGTTATTGCTGGAACAAAAGGTATGTATAGTTTTATATAGCTTTGGACATTGTTCTAAACTGATGTCCACCATGGTTGGATCAGTTCATCCCTCCGCTAACAGTGTGTTAATGTCACAATTTTCCCACATCCCTTCCACCGTTTATCAGAATTGTTTCATCATTGGTGATTTAAAGCATTTTTCACATGGCCAAAATAGCATTGAGTTCTTCATCTGAAAACTGCCTGTTCATGTCCTTTGACTATTTATCAATTGCAGAATGATTTGCATTCCTATAAATCTGACTCGGTTCTCTATATATTTGAGAAATGAGGCCTTTATCAGAGACACTTTGAGAAAAAAATTCAAAGCTTTCTACTTTCTTTCTGATTTTGGTTGCATTGGTTTTGTTTGTGCAAACCCTTTAGAATTTGTTATAATCAAAGTTACCCATTTTACATCTTGTAATGCTTTCTTTTCCTTATTTGGTCATAAATTTGTCCCTTATCCATAGAGCTGACTAATAAACTATTCTTTGCTCCCCTACGTTGTTTAAGGCATTACTCCAACTATCCAACTATGTCTCCAACTATCCATTTTGACCTTATCTTGGTATATGGTGGAAGATGTTGGTCTGTACCTAATTTCTGCTATCCTTTTTTCAGTTTTACTAGAAGTTCTCATTAAATACTGAGTTCTTGTCCAAAAAGCTTGTCTCATTGGGTTTATCAAACACTAGATTACTATGGTCATTGACTGCTGTGAATTATGTTCCTAATCTAATCCAGTGATCCACGAGTCTGTTTCTTAGCCAGTACCAGATTGTTTTGATGATTACCACTGTAAAAGACAGTATGAAATCTAGTACACCTAGGCCATCTTCCTTCAAATTTTATTTTCATTAATTCTCTTGATCTTCTTGAACTTTTTTTCTTCCAGATGAATTTTGTTATTATTTTTTTCTAGCTGCATAAAATGAAATTTTGGTAGTTTGATTCTTATGTTACTGACCAAGTAAATCAGTTGAGGTAGAATTGTCATTTTCATTCTGTTAGCTCAGCCTACCCATGAGCAATCAATCTTTTTCCTGTTGTTTAGATCTGATTTTATTTGTTTGAAAAATGTTTTGTAATTGTGTTCATATAGTTCCTGGGTTTGTCTTAGCAGGTAGACTCTAAAGTATTTTATATTGTCTACAGTTATTTTAAATGGATTTTTTTCTATGTATTGCTGCTGGGCTTTGATGGTTCTATATAGAAATGCTGATGATTGATGTGGGTTTATTTTATGTCCTTGACTTTGCAGAAGCTGTTAATTATGTCAACTGGTTTTTTAATTGGTTTTCTAGGATTTTTTATACCGTCCTATCTGTAGAATGATAGTTTGTTTCCTCGTTGCCTGTTCTAATTCCTTCAATTTCTTGTTCTTCTCTTATTACTACAGCTAACATTTCTAGTACAATATTGAATAATAGTGCTGATAATGGGCATCCTTTCTTCATCCCTGATCATATTAGAAAAGCTTCTAGCTAATTCCCATTACATATAATGCTTACTGATGGTTTTAGATAGACACTACTTATCCTTTTAAGGAAAGCTCTACTGACTCCTATGTTCTCTAGTTTTTAATAGGAATGCATGTAGTATTTTGTCAAAAGCTTTTTCTGTATCTGTTAAGAAAATGATGTGATTTCTGTTGCTTTTGTTATGGATATGGTCAATTATGCTGATAGGTTTCCTGATATTGAGCAAGCTCTGCATTTCTGATATAAGTCATAGTCATAGATCCTTGGGATATATTGCTATAATCTCCTTGCTAGTATTTTATTTAGAAATTACATCAATATCCATCAGGGAAACTGTTTTATCATTTTCTTTCTCTGTTTTCAGTCTTCTTGGTTTAGATATCAGCACCATATTTGTGTCATAAGAGAGATTTGGTAGGACTCTTTCTTTGCCTCTTTTTCCAAATACTTTATATAGACTTGTTCTTTAAATCTTAGGTAGAATTTACTTGTGAATCCTTCTGGTGCTGGGAGGTTTTTCCTCAGGCAGTTCATTGAGGCCTTTTTGATTTCTTTTTTAAATATGGGGTTAAGTCATCTATTTCGTTTTCTCTCAATGTGGGAAAATTATATTTTTGTAAATGTTCATTCATTGCACTTAGGTTATCAGATGTTTTGGCATATAATGAGGGAACATAGTTCTTGATAATTGCTTTAATTTTCTCTTTATTGGTAGTGAATTCATCCTTTTCTTTGGGTTACTGGTGCTTTCCTCATTTGTATTCCATAAAGATGTATTCAAGGCCTCTTTGGGTGCACTCTCCTGAAAATTGTGTGATATCGTTAGGAGAATGTAGAAAAGAAATAAAAGCAGTGCCCCCAATTTGGGGTTAATAGAAGTTTTGTTTGGCATCCCAGAACATGACAACCAATGTTTCTGCAGAGGCAAATACCACTTCCCTATTCTTAGGAATTCTGAATTAGGAAAGAGTTATTTTTTTCACTATTATACTGTTATTCTTTCCAAGGCACAACAGTAATATATATTCACTTTTGTTTCCAAAATGACTATTACTTAAGACAAATATTTCTTCCTAGATTGAACAATTTGAAACACTAGTAAACATTGTGACACTCTTCACATCATTTATTTGGGGGGGGGCAGTGGTTTATATAATTTATTGATATATTATGCATATCAACCTAGTCATTCTCAGATTCACACCCACACTTTCACCACTGAGCAGTTCCCTATAATATAAGATACATGCATATGCACACATGCACACATATATGTGTGGGTACACACAGAGACACATATATGTGTGTGTTTTTGAAGTGCATGTATGTGTGTGTGTGTGTGTATGTAAACACACACACTTCAAAAATAAACAGTCCAGCAAAACCTGCCAACAAAACTGTATCTGACAGAATATGCAACAGTCTGCATCCGTAGTCCACTATATTTCTGCCAAGTGGAGGGAACTGTATTTCATTTGCCATTTTCTAGGATAGGGCTAGGATTTTCCAATACAAACAAGAAGAGAATGGCAAGCTTTCAGGGATGTATTGATTCCCATTAAATTAGGCATAGCCAATATTCTCTTTACCTCATTCTGTATCAGTTCATAAATGTTTCTCTAAGCTGCTCTGCATTCTTTAAAATTATCATTTCCTACAACACTACATCATACTCTCCAGTGTTACCAATGAGGACTTTTGTTCCAAATCCAAAGGCATTATCTCAGTTCTACTTCCTGATCTCTCTGTAACCTTTGACACCACTGATTATCCAATTCTTTTGGACAGGCTTTTCTCACCAGGTTTCTGTAACACTAGTGCCACCTGCATCTTCTTCTATTTATTTTTGCAGTCCCTCTGAGTCTCCTTTTATAGGACCTACATCTATGCAGTGCCCCTCCACAAGACTTTGTCCTCTTCTCTCTTCTCCCTCCATAATATCTTGCTTAGTAATTACATCAGCTCCCATGAGGTCAATGAATCATCATTCCATTGATACAATCTCTTACCAAGCCTTGTCATTTCTACATTTAGAATATTTCTCTTCTAGATCTCCTTTTCTCTCTTTGTAAATTTAATTTTATTTTTTGGTTGCATTTTAAGTTCTGAACTGCCTCCTTTCCTCACCACCCCACACTAGAGAAGGCCACCATTGTACACATACATATAAGTAAAACCTTACTAAACATACACCTATGTATGAGTTCTCTTTCCAGAGACTGATAGCATCTTCCTTTCTAGTTGATCTGAGTATTATCACTTAGTCATTCACAATTGTTATTTAAAAAAGATTTCTGCTACTGTATAAAGTATTCTCTTCATTCTGTTCATTTTCCTCTTCATTATTTCATGCAAATTTTTTCATGGTTTTTAAAAAATCAACCAGCTCATCATTTCTTAGAGCATAGTAGAATTCCATCACAATCCTATACCACAAGTAATGTAGCCATTCCCCAATTGATGGGCATCCCCTCAATTTCTAATCCTTTGCCACCACAAAGAAAGTTGCTATAAGTATTTCAGGACATATGAGTTCTTTTCCTTTTTCCCTGATCATCCTGGGAAAGAGATCTAATAGTAATATGTTGGATCAAAGGGAATATACAGTTTTATAACTCTTTGAGCTTAATTCCAGAATGCTCTTTAAAATGGTCAGATTAGTTCACAGTTTCAACAACAGTGTATTAGTGAACCAATTTTTCCACATCCCCTCCAGCATTCCTCATTGTCCTCTTCTGAGGTGTGAGATGATACTTCAAAGTTATTTTAATTTGCTCTAACTGTATATAGGTTTGATTTCTTCATCAAAAATCTGCCTGTTCATATCTTTGACCATTTATCAAATAGGGAACAACACATATTGTTACAAATTTGACAAAGTTTTCTGTTTATTTGAGATATGAGGACTTTATTTATGTGAGAAACTGTCTGTAAAAATGTTTCCCAGTTTTCTACTTTCCTTCTAACCTTGGCTATATTGGTTTTATTTGTACAGAACCTTTTTAATTTAATCAAAATTAGCCATTTTGTATCCCACAATGCCCTCTTTCTCTTGTTTATTCATAAATTCTTCTCATATTCATAAGTTTGATGAGGTGATATCTTCCATGTTCTTCTAATTTTCTTATGCTATCTCCCTTTATAACTCAGTCGTGTGTCCATTTTGATCTTTGACCATTTGTAAATGGTGTAACGTATTGGTCTATACCAAATATCATCCAGACTGCTTTCCAGTTTCCCCAGCAATTTTTACCAAATCGTTATTCCCAAAGCTGAAATCCTTATACACACATATATGTAAACATAAATGTATACATATACATATATGTGGGTATAGTTATATATCTATCTCTAAATCTGTGTAAAATCTCCCCTTTTCTCTACCCACTCAGTAGTTACATTGATGCAGAGCCTCTTCAACTCATCCCTAGATGATTACAAAAGCCTATCCTTTCCTCATATCTCATTCCACTCCAATCCATTTTACCCTCGCCTACCAACGTGGTCTTCTGAAAACATAGGTCTAACCATATCTCTTCCCTGATTCAATGAAATCCAGAGGATTCTGAATCACATATACAATCCTGTCTTTGGCTCTTAAAGTCCTTCACCATCCAGCCACTTTCCAATCTTTCCACTATTCTTATGCTTTACTTTTCTCTAAGTACTCTATGATTCAGAGACCCAGGGGCTTCTTGCGTTTCCTCAGATACCATCCCCCATGTCCCAACTCCATGCTTTCTCAATCTCTGCTCCCTTTGCCTGGAATGTTCTCTGTCTCTTCACCTCCACCTCCTGTCATTCACATCCTCCAAGATTCAAATTCTACTATTGTGCTAAAATAAATGATGAGCATGCAGATTTCAGAAAAACCTGGAAAGACTTAAGTGAGCTGAACCAGGAGAATGTTGTACAGAGTAACAGCAACTTTGTGTGATGAACAACTTTGATAACCTTGGCTCTTCGCAGCAATACAGTGATGTAAAATAATTCCAAAAGATTCAGGATGGAAAATGCTATCCACATCCAGAGAAAGAACCATGGAGTCTGAATAGAGATCAAAGCATACTATTTTCACTTTTGTTGTTGTTTTTCTTTTTCGTGGTTTTTCCCTTTTGTTCTGATCTTTCATTACATGACTAATTTGGAAATATGTCTAATATGATTGTATATGTATAACCTATATCAGATAGCTTGCTATCTTGCGGGGAGGGGCAGGGAGGAAGGGAAAAAAGAATTCAGAACTCAAAATCTTATAAAAGTGAATGTTGAAAACTAAAAATAAATAAATGGTAAAAAAAAATTTTTTTTCAAGCCTCAAATTCTACTTTCTGGAAGAGCCCTTTGGTGATAACCTTTTGCCGTTTATACCCCATGCCTGGTTAATGTCTTTTTCTGAGATTATTTTCCATTTATGCTCCAGATATCTATGTATATTATGTATAATTTTTGATGTGATGTTTTCTGATTGTATAGGAACTACTTGAGAGCAGGGAAGTATGTTTTTGCCGTTCTTTGTGTCCCTAGATATCAACCCAGTGACTGTCACATGACAAATGATTAATAAATGCTTCTTGACCATATGAATGTAATATCACCTTATATTCACATCCCACTATTTGTTCAGTCAATCTCTGATTGATGGAGATCCATTTTGTTCCCTTACCCCACTCCCCAGAAAATAATGGCTTTATGTCTACAAACTTTTTCTTGTGTGTGAGGTACTTAGAGTATATGTAAGCAGTAGTGTGATCAATGATTCAGATGCTATGATCATTATAATGAACTTTCTTAAGTAATTCCTAATCATTTCTCCAGAATTATTAGATAAATTTGAGCTACTCCAATAATATAGAAAATGTTAGTCTGTCTTCGTACAGCTCCCGCTACATGTCTGCTCTCATATGTTATCATTCTTACCAATTTGATTTGAAGTGAAAACCCAGTTGGTTTGATTTGGCATTCCCTTCCCATTCCTGAGGTAGTGTACTTTTTCACAGGGCTATTGATGGTCTTTAATTCTTATTTGGCTAATCATTCATTTGTATTGTTATTGGGTACTTATCCTCTGAATGAGAGAAGGATAATGTTAAAAACTAAAGTCTTATCAATTTGTATTAATTTTTTGGTATGTCTTGACTAAGAGGTTGGGTAACAAAGAGAATAAATGTGAAGACTTTTCCCACCTAATATTTTTTCCGTTTGTGAGCTGTATTGATTCTGTTCACATAAAAAATTGCTGATGTAATGTAGTTAAAATTTTCTGTATTTTTTTTTCCCTTTGTGATATCCTCTCTCCCTTATTTGGTTGTGAATTTTCCCACAACCATACTACCAAAAGGAACTTTCTTTTATTTTTACATGATGATTGCATATTCCTTTCTTATATTAAGGCTGGATATTTTCCCAGAACTTATTCATGTTAAATCCATGATGTTACTCGAAATCCCCTTAATGCCTACCAACTTTGCAATTTGTCTAAAACAGGAATCCTCCCACGGATTTGTCTACTGATCTTTTTTTAAGGATGGACTTCTGTGTTCTCTTGTTTTTCACGTCTTGGTTATCCAGCCTATTGCCCTCATCAACCTTTTTTTTGTTCATTTCCTTTTTTAACTACAACCAAAGAATTTTGATGAGGACTGCTTTCTGACAGAGTTTGCCATGTAGTAATTAATGGGGCCCCTTTGTATTCCCATTATTTTTCCAAAATTTCTACCCCAAATCCTCAAATCTTATGGCTCTTTCTCATAGTTCCCTGACTCTCTACCACTTTGGACATTGTGTAGTTTCCCTCCTCCCCCACCTTTCAAGACATTGCCTTCTCCTGGTGCTTCTTCTATTGAGATGTGCACTTTTCATTTCCCTATGGTAGATCACCTTCCAGCTCCCACTGAATAAGATTGAATGTCTTTTAGCCATCTGACCTCTGTAGTCTTCCCTCTCTCTACCTTCTTTCCTGCTGATCTCCTCAGCTCCCTTTGGATGAATGAATATCTCTCTGCAGAAGACTCCCAAGTCAAAACATCCAACCAAAAGAGGTCTCTTGAGCTCCAGATTCAAGCAATCAATTACTCAATATGCATCTCATCCTCAACACATCCAAATTCTCTTTGCTTAAAACCTCTCTCTCCACTCAACTTTGCTACTTCAGTTGAAGGCACTACCTTCAGTTCAGTCACCCAGTTCTCTGAGCTCAGAGTCATTCCTGACCCTTCTTTGTCCCTCATTTTATATATCATCATGTCACTTATTTCTCTGTAATATCTCTGGCATTTATCCCTTTCTTTCTCCTCACAGGAACTCTTCTTATCCTGGTTCACAGTCCTGTCACCTCTTGCTTGGACTATTGAAATAGCATTGCTTTTTCTCAAAATTAAAGATTCTTATTGATAGATTTCTTAAGTTGTCACTATATCTCCTAGTATCCCTCCTCCCTCACAGAGATACATACACATTTAATAAGAAATAATATTTTGAAACACTGAAAAAAAAGAAAAAGAATTATTATATAATTATATGTATAATTCATTAGCCAAAACAGTCAATCATTGGGAAAAAGCTTGAAATTATAGGCAAAACTCCAACTCCTTGTACATCACTCACCTGCAAAAGAGTCAGGGAAAGGAGTCTCTTCTTGCATCTCCTCTTTGGGTCATTCTTGCTCTTGAAAGTTTGTTACATTATCTGCATTGAATTGCAGAGCTTAAAGAAAAATTCCTGCTCATGTGTCATTTGTGCTTGTCAATTTGGACTAGCTGGCACTGACTCCTGTGTTCCTTATAATGTTTATCCTCTACAAAGTAGGCAGCCTAAAAACTTTTGCACCAGTGACTCTTTCTTGCTTGGACTGCACTCTTTGGAAGTCGGTTCAAAGTCCATATTGCACTTTCACAGGTTCTGCTTTGGAAGGGGTATTAAGGACAACACTATTATCTCTTCAGAAATCTTTCCTGCACAAAAATTTAAAAAAAAAAACCCATCATCAGAACAAAAGTTTAGAGTAGTCAGCTTACTGATGTCAGCAATTTGGCTTTAATTTTCTTTAGAAATATATTTCATTTCTCTCTTTCAAAAATGTTTCTTTTCTACAGGAAATCAATGATGACAAGGAGAAGAACGAATTGAATGCAAGGGAATACACAAACACTTCTGAAAAGGTAAACATTCCTGAGAAGGAAAACATTATTTATGTTTTAATATCATTACTTATTCTTTTCAAGTAGCTTTAGAATAGGTATTCACTTTTGATTCTAAGGTGTGCTGCCAAAAATCAAGGTCTAGGTAAATTGACTCCCATCAGTTGAGTAAGCATATCTAGCTTTGTCAAGATCCCATAATTGCATGGGAGATATATGGTGCCCAGTGCTTTTCCACCACTAAACTTAAGGACAAAGAATCTCCTTCACTCTTTGGTACTACTATTTTGTTTACCAAGGCTACTTTCCTAGGTCATGAAGTGACCTGACCACATAGAACTGAAAATTTCAGAGGTAGAAATCACTTTAGAAATCATCTATTCCAATTCCCAGGACTAAGGTATCTACTTTTCTAGACATGGATTCCTATTGTGACTCAGTTTATTGCATACCAAAGGCCACATAGCTAGTTTATTTAGTATTCATTTTGAATTCCTCATTGGAGACAACAAAATTGGATGATAATTATCAAAATAATTCATCGTGTAAAGCTTTTTTTTTTAACTCATGTATGGAATTCGTATTGGGAGAAAAAGTATCTCAGATGGGAGAAAGGTAACAGGTGGAGGCCTTGAGGTGGACTTTCAGAGGTATGCCATGTACAAAAATGGATGAATGTAGTTGAATGAATTGGGAGTCCTTATGTTGCAAAAACTAGACCTAATGAAGTCACAAGTGGCAAGATATGAAGAGCATGAAAACTGAAACATTAACAGCCATGAAAGTTTGCACCAGGGAGTTCATGGTATAAATGAAAGTATTAAGGAAGGAGAAAAAGTGGTAACTATATGAGGCTAGGAATGATGATTTTGAGGTTTTGGATATGATATGTTCAGAGAACTCATGTTAGTACTTGGTGATCATGGCTTTCCTTCTTGGTGAGTTCACTAGCCATCCATTTCATGATATTTTTCAGAAATTTATGATGCTTTCAATTTTTAGAACTGAAAATAACATGCCTCCTTTGGAAAGTGGGAACATCTCCTCATAGCCAAGCTTTCTGGTAATTCTCTCAGATTTCTCAAAGAGAACTGACACACCAGAAATTGTTCTGTGACCACCAAGTCCTCTGATTAAAACTGGTCATGCATCCTCTTTGTCTAGGGAAACAAAATAACGATTCTGGGCCTGCCACAGACTGTCCCCAAAAGGTACTTACCATGATGCTACTCTGCGTACCAAACGCTGCCATCACTCTCTCTTACTCACTTTTTCCAAAGATCCCCTGTCACTGTCTCACTGTCACATCTACACATACAGCTCTCCCCCCTGGAATTCCAGAACTCTCCTTTCTCCTTCTGCAAATCTGGTCCTTCATTCAAGGGTAATTTCAGTGTCTCCAGGAAGACTCCCTGCTATATCCTCCTAGCTAGAAGCCATGTAGTCATGTGCATTCCTATTTGTAAATGTACACAATTCTAAGAGAATTATAATGTTTTCTTTAAATTGTTTGTGTTCATCTCTTCATGATTGGGTTATATATTCCTGAAAGGCAGAGTTACCATGTCTTTGAAGTTTTCTCAAGCTCATAGGAGCTACAGAGACAACTTGCATGTAAATAAATCTTGACTGACTGAATTGTAATATGGTGGTCATTGAGGAGCAGAGTACAGAGATGAGTGGTAAATTGCAGACTCAAGATTCTAAGTTCTAAAAGGGAGTAGAAAAAGATAAATTGGAATAATTGGAAAAGGAAGGAACAAACTGGTTTCTTTTTTTTTTAAATTTTAGGTACCAGAAGTGGAACAAAAAATAAGAGAAAAGGAAAAAACCAAAGAAATATCAGGATTCCTGCTGAACAAAAACCTAGAAGATCCACCCATAATAATTTTAGAAACAGAAGACTCCAATAAATCTGGTAAGACTGGATGATCATGGACTCAGGTGATATGGAGATTCAGGAATACTTGGGTTCCTCAAGAGCAGCTTAAGGGTATAAAACAGAGATATCAGAGACATTAGAACTGATGACAGAGTAAATTTAGAATGAACATTTATGTGGATTATGTCTAGCAATGGGTAAATATACATTCACCAACAATTTTAATGACCAGTTGTTGAAAATAGTATAACTGATATGAAATTTATTGAAGGAAATCCTTTTTTTTTTAGTTACTCCCTTCAGATCCTACAGTGATTTTCAAACTAACAAATAAATAAAGGTCTTCTTTAAGGAAGCTTTTTTGTTATTAATCTCTTATAAGTACATTTTATTAATTTTTTACCTTAGAGAAATGGTTCTTTCTTTTCTTCTCCTTTCACTTTTCCTTTCTTTTCCTCCTTTCTTCCTTCATGTTCCTCTTCCTATTTCTCTTTCTTATCTTCATCTATCTTTTTTTTCTTTTTTATCTGCTGAGAGAAAGCAGGAGAAATGAATAGGTCCCTAGAAGAGTCAAATATTAAGCTCAAAGATAAAATTTAGTCAAGGATTTAATAAGATATTAAGACTATGGAACTGTACTTTCACCCATATAAGACCATCAGAACATAGGGAATCATTTGAAAGGAGTTAGGTAGTTGGAGCCAAAACATGCTTTTTTTAATTACGTAAATTTTTATGTATATGTATATATATGTGTGTGTATACATATATACATATATGTGTGTGTGTATATCCATCTATCTATCTATCTATCTATCTATATGTGTGTGTATATATATGCTCCCTGATGTTTTCTCCTCTTTCCATGATAACATGAGACTCATTGCTTATCACACTTTTGTGTATATACATATACATATATATATATATATATATATATATATATATATATATACACACACACACATATACACATACATACATATATATGCATATGGTCCATGATGCTTTCTCCTCTTTCCATGATAACATGAGACTCTTTGCTTATCACACTTTTCTATAGTTTTCCTGTCCTTGGCTACATCAAATCTCCGCATTGGAGAGATCTTCAAAGCATCCTATGATCACCTCCTGACAAATACAAAAATCTCTTTCCCATTGCCTCTAGGAGAGTGTTCTTTAGTGGACAGTCCTATTGAGGACCCCATTGCCTCATAAAATCACCCATTCTATTACTGAAAGACTCTAAATTTTAGGCCAATTTCTGTTCAAAATGAGAAAAACAGAACAATATGTTCTCCATACCACTTACTCATCTCTCCTAGTTTCATCCTCTGGAGAGATACATAAAAAGCACCTTCTCTCTAGTCCACCAAGATACTTTCCAGATATTTGCAAACAACTGGTTTCCCATCTTCCACTTTCTTTCATCATATTCATGATCTTCTCCATCCTGGCCTCGCACCTTTAATCACTTTCATTCCAGCTTGTTGCGATGTTCTTGCCTCACAGTTCTGTTATTCAGTGTGTTAGTGGTCTCTGTTTTAGGTCACTAACTCTGAGGTGCATTCTTTCTGTCTGCATTCAAAATATTAATAAAAATGTGGAAGAGGTCTTGTCCAAGGACAGAGTCAGGGAGTTTCAAACCAACTATAAGGAACAACTTGTAAAATGACTCTAAAATTTCTAAATTTCTTGCAGATAGGATTTTCAGTAAACATGATTCAATTTGCAAAGCCCAAACAAAAATAACCTGAGTTATTCAGGCTACAGGCTTCTATATATAAACTGGTATGTGGTTTTTAACAGAGTAAAACAGTTTCTACAGGACAGAACAATGCTGGGCACCTAAGAAAATGAAATGTAGTAAGTTTCAATGATAATGATATATACTGATTTTTTTTTAATCCAACAACAGAAATCTAGAATTCTCCCAATTTTCCATCATTTGGAGAATTCATTTTTTATTTTACCCCAATTTTCAAAGTATGATTTTTGTTTGTGTAAGTTTGTCCTCATCAGTTAAGAGAAAACTAACAAGTTTAGACTTGGGTTTCTCCTTAAATTAGCATTTGTCAATTGTTTTAATATCCTCTCTGCTCTTTGAAAAGGTAAGTGATGAGTAGCGTAATTAAGGTTGGACTCCTAGGGCAGCTAGATGTCGCAGTGGATAGAGCTCCAGCCTTGGAGTCAGGAGGACCTGAGTTTAAATCTGGACTCAAACACATGATACTCACTAGCTGTGTGACTCTGGGCAAGTCACGTAACTCCAATTGCCTCGCCAAAAAAAAAAAAAGTTGGGACTCCTAAAGGATGTAGTTTTCATAAAATGTATATGTGTAAATACATTTTTCAAAGAAAGAAACCCATGGAAATGTTTGCACATTTGTCATTCATTTCTATGGGATGAGCTTTGTGGATACTATAAATGTGCCAAGCTCAAAGATGTTTCTAACATTGTTAAAAAATGTGTTTATGAATTGTGGGACTAAGGTTGTTTTTTTTTTTAACATTATTCATCTTGATGATTTGTAATTTCTTAATTATTAGGCATGGCTGTAAGCAGCTGAGGTGTGGTGGGATAGAGAGAAGACAGATCTCCACTTCCAGTAAATAAATATAGACCACACATACATGTATGTATGCAGGGTGTGTGTGTGTGTGTGTGTGTGTGTGTGTAGTGGAAATACAAATCTGTCTTCTCTTTGTCCCACCACATCCCAGCTACTTACAGGAGCTCCTTGCAACTATATTTACATCCAAGACAAATCTCCATTTCTATTAAATAAATATACACACATATATGTGTGTGTGTGTGTGTATAAATATATATATACACATATATACATACCCATAAAATACACACACATACATTTATATGTGTGTTTATTTAATGGAAATGGAAATCTGTCAACACCACATCCTTCCTTAATTCTGTTCATACAGAAAGAAAAACCAAATCCCTGTTACAAACGTGTATTGTCAATCTAAACAAATTCCTCCTTACACCATGACCAAAGAAAATTATGACTCAATCTATATCAATCTCAGTCTATATCGATTGACTCTTCTTATCCTGAAGCATGTTCCATCATGAGACCTCTAGAATTATGGCTGATCACTGTGTTGATCAAAGTTGCTAAGTCACTCAAAAGTTTGGGGCTTCATTCCAAATTACTTCCCACAGTGGCACACCAGTTCTAGCCTAACAACTGTGCTTTAAGATAGATGTTTTTCCAGACGTCCTCCAGTATTTCGCAGTTATTTCTTGTCAGCTGTGCCAGTCTGGTGGATATGACATGGAACTTTAGAGTTTTTTTATTTATGTTTCTCTGATTATGTATTTAGACCATTTTTGCATATTACTTTTCATGTGTACTTTTTTATCTATGTCCTGACTCTCCTGAGTTTGCACTTAAGAATTTCTTTGTACCCCTGGTCTTTTCATTGGGTGTGATGAGAAGTCCTCTATTTCATTAAAGATCCCTGCTTTCCCTTTTCGGGACTCAGTTATACTCAGTTTTGCTGAATAAGTTATTCTTCACTATAAGCCTACTACTTTACCTTCTATACTAGAGCGTTCTAAGCACTTTACTCTTTTATAGAGCAAGCTGCTAAATCACATGTGAGCCTGATTGCTGCATTTTCTTATTTGAATTTTCCCTTTGAGGCTATGTGCAGCCTCATTTGTTTTTAACCTATGGGCTCTGAATATTGGCTAAAATGTTCCTAGGAATTTCCATGTTTTTGCTGACTTTCAAGGTGTTGACAAGTGAATTCTTTCTATTTTCACTTCAGGTTCTGAGAGATCTAAGCAATTGTTTAATTGCTTGAAATGTCAAGGTTCTTTTTCTTCTTGTTGTTCATGGTTTTCTGGTAGTCCAGTGATTCTTAAATAATCTCTCTACAACCTGTTTTTCAGATCAGGGCTTTTTACTCTATGGAGATACATCCTGTTTTCTTCTGTATCTTTGAACTTTGCTGTTTAATTGTCTCATGGACCCAGGTACTTCACTTTAGGCCATTCTAGTTTTCATGACATTGGTTTCTTGCAGAGCATTGTATACCTTTTGATCCAAGCTTTTTCATTCTTTTTCTCAATCTTTCTTTCATAGCTCTCCTCTTTTCTCATTTTTTCCTCCAACACATTGACAATTTTTAAAGTGATTCTCTGTTTTCAAAAAGAAAAAAAAACTCTAGTGTCATTTATTCCAGAAATCTATTTGACATGGTGCCCAAGTTATATTTTTCTTTGAATCTTTATAGATATTTTGCAGTCCTTTTTTTTTTTCTGAGTTCCTGTCACTATAATATACCTTTAGAGTGGCATTCATCCAGACTTACACTCTTCTATTCTGATTTCAAATAATATATTGGAGCCATACTGTGTGCACTTTTGGGTGCAATGTCTGGCCCAAACTTTTGGCCTCTTGAATCTTTTTTTTCTATTTTCTTGGGGTATTGAGTTTTGTGATATTCATGGATCTTAGGAAGAGCTCAGGCTGGAAAGCTGTAAACTTTCAGGACTCATACCTCCCTGACTCAGGACAAGGTATGAACATTGACCTTCTAGTCTGCCTTCTACAAGTTCCTGACCTGAGTTTGGGTGTGTGCCACATGCCTGCATGCTTGTTCCTCTTTAGTGTTCCAGTAGACTATTGCTGGACTTGCCACTCAGAACACTCCCTATGTGTTCTAACCCCTTGGTCTAGTTATTCTATTACCAACCTCAGATTGTATTGTAGGCAGAAACTGAGACACCATTAAACTCCTAGGGTCAGAGCCCAAAAGCTACTGCTTGCTTCTGAACTTCCTGCTTGGTCAATATGTAGCCAAGGGTCTGCACACAAAAAACACCTAGGAATGCCACACATGGCATCGGATGACATCAGTCACCCGTGCCTCTGTGACCTAGAACTCAAGAATCAGTGAGGGAGCTCCCAGCTAGAGTTTCCACATTCTGCAAAATGGCAGGGGCCCACATGTATAGATCTGGGCTCTATTATTGACCCAGATTCCTTTGACCCTGAATGCATTCAATATGGTATGCTCCCCTGGCTATACCCCACACTGAATATCAGCAGGTATCTCTGTCTCCCTGTACTAACTTGGTCTTGGATTTTCTGACCAAGAGTAAGTCTGTGGTGCTTTCTGCAGCTTTCTAAGGAGTTAGGTTAGAAGCTTTTCTGTATTTCTCCCAGCTATTCCACCATCTTGGTTCTACCCTAGCAGCTCTCCTCTTAAGATATACCTGTTCTATTTTCGGACTCAATCTTTCCAGGCATAGCTCTAGAGAAGAATATTTTTAATTTGAATGATATTAAGCCAACTTCATTTAAGACACATAATTGTTAGTATATCAAATGAAGAAAGAGATGTAGAATACCCATTCTAGCTATTTGACAGACAACTTTCCCAACTCTAAAATGAAGTTTCTATCCTGTGTGATCCTGTTTACCTGCATCCTTGCTTTTTATCAGGAAGCCTAAGACTTTGCAAGTTAATATAGGCTTGTTAGCCTAAGCCTAGAAGAAAGCATGCATGTGGATAAGGAATTATCTAAATGTCAGTCATTATTCCCTTTGTTTGGCCTTGATTCATGCTACTTATGGAAAGTACCACAAACAGAACCTTATTAAGTTAGGTGGGCTTGGGCTGATAGAATTACTTTTATAGACTAATCAGTGTTTAGTTTTCCTCGATCCTCTATTATTGGGAAGAGTAGGGGGCAAATATTTCTTTTTTTTTTTTTTACTTTATTTCTTTTTAGTTTTCAACAATCGCTTCCATAAGGTTTTGAGTTTTAATTTTTCTCCCTCTCCCACTCCTTCCCGCTGCCCCCAAGATGGCGTACAATATGATATAGGCTCTACATGTACATTCATGTTAAGCATGATGTAAAGAACAATTAGAACTAATGGGAGCAACCACAAGAATGAAGCAATAAAACAAAACAAAAGAAAAGGAATGCAAATAGTATGCTTCCATTTGCATTCAGACTCCATATTTCTTTCTCTGGGTGTGGATAGCAGTTTCCATCATGAATCTTTTGGAGTTGCCTTAGATTCTTACAGGGCTGTGAAGAGCCAAGTCTATCAAAGTTAGTCATCCCATAATATGACTGTTACTGTGTAAGATGTTCTCCCGGTTCTGCTCATTTCACTCTGCATCAGTTCACGTCTTTCCAAGTTTTTTTGAAGTCTACCTACTCATCATTTCTTATAGCACAGTGGTATTCCGTTATATTCATATACCACAACTTGTTCAGCCATTCCCCAACTGATGGGCAGCCCCACAATTTCCAATTCTTTGCTACCACAGAAAGAACTGCTATAAACATTTTTGTACATGTGGGTCCTTTTCCTGTTTTTATGATCTCTTTGGGATACAGACCTAGAAATGGGATTGCTGGGTCAAAGAGTATGCACAATTTTATAGCACTTTGGGCATAGTTCCAAATTGCTCTCCAAAATGGTTGGATCAGTTCACAACTCCACCAACAATACATTAGTGTTCCAATTTTCCCACATCTTCTCTAACATTATCATGTTCCTGTTTTGTCATATCAGCCAATCTGATAGGTGTGATGTGGTAGGTACCTCAGAGTTGTTTTGATTTATATTTGGCTCATCAATAGTGACTTAGGACATTTTTTCATATGGCTATAGATAGCTTTAGTTTCTTGCTCTGAGAATTGCCTGTTCATATCCTTTGACCATTTATCAACTGGGAAATGACTTATATTCATATCAACTTGACTTAGTTCTCTATACATTTTAGAAATGAGTCCTTTATCATAGACATTTGTTGTAAAAATTCTTTTCCAGTTTTCTGCTTCCGTCCTAATCTTGGATGCATTGGCTTTATTTGTGCAAAAACTTTTCAATTTAATGTTATCAAAATTGTCCATTTTGCATTTCATAATGTTCTGTACCTCTTGTTTGGTTATAAATTCTTCCCTTTTCCATAGATCTGAAAGGTAAACTGTTCCTTGCTCTTCTAGTTTGTTTATAGTCTCAGTCTTTACATCTAAATCGTGTATGCATTTTGATTTTATCTTGGTGTGGCAAATATTTCCTTGAAAGAGATCAGAGGGCTAGTACTAGAAGGAACTTGGGAGGACATCTTGCTCAAACCTGCTGTCATTTTGGAAGTGAAAGGAATAATATGCAGAAAGATTTATTATACAGCCACATGGAGTGGAGACTCCAGGGCTCCTGGGGCTCCTAATTCAGTGCTCTTGATACTACACCATACATGCTACTACTATAAACATGAGTTTCTACTATTGACAACTCAAGGATAGGTTGCTGTTATCCTTTGCTAATAAATGGGGTAATTTTCAGAGTCTTATTCACTGAATTCTTCGTATTTCTAGACAATAGGAGTGAGAACATTGAAACTTTGGAAGCATCACCAGAGACAAGGTCTGCATCATGGATTCCCAGGTGTTTTCGGTGAGACCTGTTTTGTAGACTGATAACAACAACAACAAAAAGAACTGAAGAAACTGGTTTGTCCCTGCTTAGTTTTAACTGTTAGCTACCATCTTTTCTTCTCTCTTTTTCTTAGAGCCCTTTTATCCATGTCCAAAGATTCTGTTGTACTCCAATTATCCTCAGCTAGGTCACGGAGTAGTAGAAAGAGTTCTGCATATGGGCAGAGGACCTGGGTTCAAATCCTTGCTTTCCCACTTTTACCAGTTTGCCCATAGTCAAGAGGATTTGATCCTCTCCTGAACTCAATTTCTACATCTCATATATCAGGGAATAGGTCTAGAATAACATTCAACATCTCAAACTATGGTCTTACTATATGACTTACTGGCAAGTCATAGAATAAAGGCAAGTAGACACACTCCTGGGATGGTGTTTGGACTGAATCGTCAAAAAAGGATTGGGACATTTTAGAGTGCTATCCAGCTGCAGGATTAATATCTAAGAATTCACTCTAGGGGAGAAGGAATCTTCTGATGTCCAAAAAGTAAGAACTCCTTCAAATTACTCACAAATACGTGCATGTACATACACAGACACACACACACAGACACACACACACACACACACACACATTTTTAATGTACAGGCTTCCCTATCTTGTGGGACATACAGGACTTACAGCACATAAAGTTATTTGGTTCAATGATATATTCTCACTATATTTCTACCCTGTATACTTAATTGTTTATTAAAGTGGGTGCTCTTTCTTCAACGTGGATTTCAGAACCCTCAGGAAAAAATTCAAAAAGGGACCAAAAGAGAGAAAAGATCAACAGAAGGTAAGCTTTTATCTTGGTGACTGTCTTGTAGCCTTGAGTATGTCTGTTTTCCCATTCTAATCACCATATGTTGAGTCTTTTTGTAACTTGGATTGGGAGGAAGTAAAATAGGCATACAAGGCTATCTGGTGGGTTGGTGGTTTGACTTATGTGTCCTAATTACCAGTGAGTGAGAGCAAGACAGCAGTGAAACAATTCAATTACTTAAAGAGTGAAGAGGAGAATACTAGAGGGACAACAAATTAACCAAATTTGAATTCCCATCCCTGGCTCATAAAGATCCTCAGGACCCTTTCTTGGTAAAAATAAAGTAAGAGACTGTGAGAGAGAGAGAGAGAGAGAGAGAGAGAGAGAGAGAGAGACAGAGAGCGAGAGAGAGAGAGAGACCTTTGGCAGCTTTTGGATTGTGTAACTTTTCTTACTCTTTTTCTTTTTTTATTTATTTTGATTTATCAACAATCACTTCCATAAGCTTTTGAGTTTTAAATTTTTCTCCCTCTCCCTTCCCTTCCTTCCCAAGACAACTCATAATCTGATGTAGACTATACATATACATTCCTATTAAACCTATTTTCACATTAGTGATGTTAAAAGGAAGAATTAGAACCAATAGGAGGAACCATCAGAAAGAAGAAATAAAACAAAACAGAAGAAAAAAATGGCAAATAGTATGCTTTGATCTGCATTCAAATTTCATAGTTCTTTCTTTGGATGTGGAGAGCATTTTCCATCATGAAATCTTTGGAGATGTCTTAGATCCTTGGATTGCTGATAAGGGCTAAGTCTATCAACGTTAGTCATTGTACAACGTGGCTGTTACCGCGTACAACATTCTCCTGGTTCTGCTCACTTCACTCAGCATCAGTCCATACAATTCTTTCCAGGTGTTTCTGAAGCCCACTGTTCATCATTTCTTATAGCACAATAGTGTTCCATTACATTCATATACCACAACTTGTTCAGTCATTCCCCAATTGATGGGCATTCCCTCAATTTCCAATTCTTTGCCACCACTCTTTTTCAGTGTTCCAAGATTGAGGCAACAGCCCAGTGATTCAACTCTGCCCTTTGAAAAGCCATTACATCCAGTCAGTAGGCTAGCTAGATTTCAGTTCCCCAAGAGAAGGGCAGAACATTGCCTGCTTTATCAAGAGGGACGTTGAAATGCTACCATGATTCTTCCATGATAGCAGAAGTTAGTGTTCCTTGTACAAGAGACAGAAAGAAGCAGTTTTTTTGGTAAGAAATAATAGGAAGTGAAGACTGTAAGAAGTATAATGAGAATGCCTCTGTTTTTCAAGTATTTCCAAATTCCCCTTTGGCAGCCCATACACACATGTGTGTTTGTGTGTGTGTGTGTATAGAAATGTCTCTAGACTTGTCCTGGAGAAAAATGAAAAAGTACTGTGAAATGTGGGGCTGGAAGCAAAACTATGGTCTATCAGAAATATGGCTTAAAAACTTCATGGTCTATTCTGGCCCTGATGTTCTAGAATTTCCAGATTGTATAACATTCTAGGATTATATTCTCACCTTCTTGTATTGGCAGGATCAAGGAAATTTTCCATCAACTCAAGGGGAAATATCGCGCCGTACCATGGAAAGAGTAAGTTTGACAACTGAAATGGCAAAACAGAAGTATATTCTTGGAAGCTTCTAGGCTGAAAAAAAAATTGAGTGAATAAATATGAAGGAATTCATAAAAAAAAATTAAGGTCCTTAATATGTTCTCATAAGGATCACATCCAGCTATATTATAAGGTTCTAAGACTTTATACCATGATGAGCATCTAAGTACACAGTTTCCCTCCCTTGACTTGGCAGTTTCCAGAAACGTACCATCACAGGAACCCAACCATCTCAGACTGGACAGAGGAGGACGTGAGTAATTGGCTCTGCTTCACTGGGATGGATTATTATTCCAGTCGTGTACACTTCGATGGCTGGCTCCTGCTTACACATACAAAGAGAGTCCTAAAGGTAAGCTTCTATAAGGTCTTTCTAGTTCATACCATCTAAGTAAAAGAGGCTTCTAACAATTTCTGTTACAAGACTGGTAAATGGAAAATAAAAAAGATAACCCCAGTATAGCAATGCCCAACTTCCCAGAGCCTCTTAATCTCCTCCCTTCCTAAACCCCTCCAAAGTCAGTAGGACTTTTCCAACAATTAATCATGGAAAATCCCATAATTCCATTTCTTTTGAAGTCATCAAAATTTAAGGAGTTTTTCTGTGATCTTTAAAATGAGCTATCAATGCCTAATCCTAATTTTTACCTCATGATGAGAATTGTTGGTTCATGATGCTATTGTTTTTACCACACCATAACAAGGCAGGAAAAAAAAAAAGACCAGCACTCGGAGCTTCAGTGTGACTGAAACCAGCAATTTTCAGAACTTGAGTGTAGATATTCTGACTGAATGCTTTCAGAACTGTTCTTTCTTAGGCTAGATAGCCTCTAAAGTCCTAGGCAGTCCTCAATCTCCGACATATGTTGATCTCACCAATTAAAGTCAAATGTTACTATTTTCAGATTAAAAATTGAAATGGCTTTTAGATTTTTTCAAAGCAATTAGCATTGGGTTCCTGCCTTTAGAAAACATAATTGATGAATGAGAAATTATATTTACAAGTTTAAGTGACTATATAAGGAGCCCTCACCATCTTTTTGTAATTTGGAGAATTCTTCATTTAGCTATTTAGAGAACTGTAAAAATAGAAAACTTCATCTATCTTCCCTTTGCACACCTATACATAGCTAGTCCTTTACCTGCCCTGTTGCTGACAAATGGAGCCCAGTGAAATTGGTGGGTGGGAAATGATCAAGAGAGGAGTTCTTATCCCTGTAAAGACCAGTTGGAGGGACACTCTGAGGATATTGTTATTCTTCTTTCAAATTGGGCACATTTGGGGCGGGTATCAACTAAACTGAAAATATTGGCTAGAAGGACAATATGGCCCTGCTTCCTTTTCCTATGATTTCCAAAGCTGCCGTAGTTTGGTTCCTGAGATGGATTTTGTCAAAATGGAAAGGCTGTACTTAAGGAATTCCAGAGAAAATGTCATTCCTCCTTGCTACTGAAACTGCCCTCCAAAAAGAGTTGCTTATTTGGGAAATTTTCTTTTGAGCCATTTATTCAGCATGTGACTGAACATACAGAAAGGACAAGCTGGTTGTTACATGGGGCTTCATGACTAAGTCTTATGACTTTGCCTTTGTATATGGCAGGTAAACTCTTTCTACCTATTATCATTTAACTCTTAGGAAAGCCAGGAGCACGTCCCAATTCTTTCCTCTCCACCTTGAATTTTAATAGCACTTATTTAACTCAAAAGGTAAGTAGGTCTTTTCAAACAGCTGACTTCCTTCTTATTAATGGTTAATTGCAGAAACCAATTCTTTTGAAGAGAAGGAATTAGTGCTTTCCTTAATCATTTTAATCCTGTTGCTTTCTAAACATGAGATTCTTCCCATGCCATAAATGAGCAAGTCTATCTCCATGTACACAGTCTCTTCTCTTGGTAATTAATCTTTCCAATAAACTATCATTATTGCTGCATATCGTTTTTTCTCAATAGTTCCCAGATCGGTTCCTATCTAGAATATTTTTTCCTGATGGAAAAGCTGACGTCATCCAAATATGATGCTAAGGAAGTTTCATTTTTATATTTGATGTGTGAAATTGGAGAGACTACATCTGACTCAAATTGAAAATAGCTCCATTTTCTTTCCAGAGCTTTGACAACCAAAATCGAAAGGAAAAAAAGATTCTCCTTAAGAAGATAAAAAAACTCCAACGGCTCGAGGCAGAACTGGAAAGAAGAAATGCAAAAAGAGTCCTAATGAGGACGGGCATAAGAGAGAAGCCCATCTATTAGAACTATTCTCATTACATCACATGAAGCGGCACAAAGACCTGTTACAGTGGAGGGAAAGAAGAGAGGGAGATGAGCATTGTTTGAACCTTACTGTCATCAAATTTGACTCAAGAAGGGAATAACATAGGTTTAGAAATCTAACTTGTCTAATATGCAGTAGGAGGGGAAAGAAAAGGGAGGGGGGATGGAAGGGACGGAAGAAGTAGTAAAGGAAAAAGGAAAGAAAAGGGAGGGAGCTGATAGAAGGGGGGGCAGATCGAGGGAGGCGGTGGTCAAAAGCAAAACTCTGGTGAAGAGGGAAAGGGAGAAACGAGAAAGAAAAGCATAAAGGGGCAGGGAATGGGATGGAGAGAAAGACACTGATAGTAATCATAACTGTGAATGACATGAACTCTCCCATAAATGGAAGTGGATAGCAGAATACCAAATTAGAAACACTGAAAACCAGAGGAGAGATTAATAAAGTTGAAATTAAGAAAACTATTGAACTAATACAACTAAGAGCTGGTTGTATGAAAAAAAAATACATAAACCTTTGGTTAGTTTAATTTTTACAAAAAGGAGAAAAGCCAATTACCAGAATCAAAAATGAAAAGGGGTGAATTCACCACCAATGAAGAGGAAATTAAAACAATAATTAGGAACACCTCATGGCCCCTTAACAAAAAACAAGGGAATAGAGATGTGCAAAATAAAGAGGGGAAAAGGAACATGAAACACATCTTTCTCATACAATAACAGAAAAAAAGTTGTAATACTGGGAACACAAGCAAACCCACAGACCTAAATGGAGCCTTGATAGCCTTGCTAAATCATGAGTGGTTCAATGACACAAAAAGCATAGGAATATTCAAAAGAAGATGCACTAACCACATCCTTTACACACAATAGTCATGATGTAATTATAACATGTTTAGTAATGAGAGAGTCGAAGAATACATCCCCAAAACAATGAATTCAATCTGGGAAAGAGGGTGAGCCATCTTACCCACATTGTAGGGATGCAGCCACAAGATTCCTCAGAGAAAACCTATCTCAGATAATCTATATTCAGAACAGACCAAAATGATATGACTCAGGAACTGATGACGCAGCTGAAAAAAGTCACCTTCGGGGCCCCAGACTGGAGTAGCGCCTGGCCCGCGCACGCAGCAAGTCAGGCTAGCCGCAGCTGCTCCAGCCCTTGCTGGCTCCCCCGCCTAAGGGGGGACCGCCTCCAGCGGCAGAGGCGAAGGCGGCAGTGCCAGCCCCTCCTGCGCCTTTGCCCCTCGCAGTGTAGGAGGCTGAGGCAGAAGGGATTCCATCTCCCTGCAGTCCTCCAGCACCAGCCTGCTATAAGCCCAGGGCCTCCCAGGGGGCTCGTGCACTGACCCGCACAGGGCATCTTGGTCGCAAGCAGCAAGTGAGCCCAGTAGGCTGAGAACCTGGGGGTTGCTTTTCCGGGGAATGTCGAGCACAGCTCTACGCTGTGGATCTGGGTGGTTTGCCAGGGATTGCCTGGCAAACCGAGGCCTCCTGGGGCTGAGCGTGAGAAACCTTTAGACTAATTTCAGTGGAAGTGTGAAGAAAGACCAGGTGTAAAGTCTAACGGGTAGGGGGAGGGCTTTAAAGCAGATTGCCTGCAGACTTCCTGCTTCTGCCCTTCATTTGCAATAGCCAAAGTTCTAGGCTAAGTGGGGACTACTCACAGCGGATGCCGGCAGAGAATGAGAAGGGCCAGTGAGTGAGATGTCCCCGACCCTGTCAGAGTACTGCAGGTCTTGCTTTCTTTCTAGGCCATGCGTCCTTCCTTGATTATCCTTTCAGAGCATTAGTAGGGGAGCAGGCAGCAAAGGAAAGAGGCCCATTTGATTATGTTGATCTCTGAGACTATTTGTGCTACTTGTACAGCTCACCTGATCCGAAGGGAGTTTGTTTCCTCCTCTCTCCATCCCATCCCTCACTTTTTAGGGAGTAGTTAACATTCTGAAAATGTGACCCTCTGCATCTTAGAACTGTAAGCATTTTACACAACCATGTGGATGGAGCATGGGCCTGGAATCAGGAGCAGCTGAGGTCAAATGTGACCTTACTTAGACATTTACTGACTATGCCTTTCTGGACAAGTCAATTAAACCTGTTTGCCTCAATCTCCTCATCTATGAAATGAGCTAGAGAAGGAATTGGCAAACCACTCCATTATCTTTGCCCAGAAAGCCCCAAATTGGTTCACGGAGAAGTAGGACACAACTGAAACACAACTGAAACTGAACAACAACATACACATATGCGTATAGGTGTACACATACATATATTCCTGTGCACACCTATGTTCTCCATCCCTAAGCTTCAGTCCAAGGTCATCAACTGCCAGTGAAGTATTTCAAACCCAATATCCCGGAGACATCTTAAATTCAACATGTCCAAAATTGAACCCATGGTATTTTCCTTCTTCCAGACTTTTCTATTCCCATTCCCATTCAGACAAGGCATCACCAGTGCCTTACATTCATAATCTCAGCATTATCGCTGACTCCTCACTCTTCCTCACCTCATATACCCTATCACTTGTCAAATCTTGCTGATTTACCTTCACAGTCTCTCAGATTCAACCCCAACACACACATCTTTTCAGTCTTCCTTCTTTTGATTACATTCTGTTTATTCTGTTATTCTGTATATTGCTGTCAACCTGAAATAAAGAGGATTACCAAAGTAGCAATAACAAGGCCCTTTAATCAAGGTAAGGAAATTGCGATTCCAGACATCAGGAAGTCCCCTGGAGGGACGGAAGGGGCAGGGTTTAAAGACACTTCAGCAGGAAGGCAGCCTCATGGAGGGCACTGACTCTTGAAGCTGTTACATAGGGTGTTTTGCAAAATAGCCAAAAGTCCACAGAGCAGGCTGGGGGGTGGGGGGGGTGGGGGACACTCAGGGAGTTATGACATGCAGTCAGAACAGCACACTGTAGGTGCAGCAATGGAGAGTTTCCAGGGAAATCACAAAACCAACTCCAACTAGTTCGAATCCTGCTCCAACCTTGGGATCAGAGTCAGGTGGCTACTCTGATGGCTACTAAGTTGCATATAATTATATGTTGTCTTCCCCATCAGAATGTGAACTCCTTGGAGGCAAGACTATCTTTTGTTTTACTTTGTATCCCCGTGCTTAGCACAGTGCCTGACACATGGTAGGCACTTAATAAATGCCTGCTAACTGACTTTCTCACCTACTTACATACTTACATACTTACTACACCTTACATGCTCCCTACATACAGAAGTATTCTTAGACCCATGGCCAGTTGTGTAGTGTAGCCTTCTTGCCGTTCCCCAAAAAGCTACTGCAACTCTCCACTCCTGAAATTTTCACTGACCGTTCTCCATGGCAGCAGGTCAAGACAAGCACAACTTTCTGCTTTTGCATTCTGAGCTCACTGACCAGTGCTCATTTGATTTAGAGAGAAACAGACAAAGCAAGCAACATGCCAACCATAAACTCTTAAGTTTTCATTTATTTTGGTTATATCAGCATAGAGCAGGCTCAGTGTGGTACTTATGAGCTGAACTCAAATGTTTATATTATCTATGGTTACATAATGATGTGCAAGGGCCGTAAGACTGTTTATGGCCATGATCCTGGGAACCTGTATCAAACTGGATCCATACCTCCTTACAAACACTTCTACATTAAATTGTGAACTCCCTAAGAGCAAGGGTTGTCTTCTGCCTTTCTTGTATAGTAGAGTACCTGGCACATAGTAGGTGCTTAATCAGTGTGTGTTGTCTGACTGATATATCAAGTCCCAGGAATCCTTGAGTGAGTATTGCTTCTCAGCCACCAGCTAGGTAGATAAACGTGAATTCGTTTGCTGCATAATTATCTGCTTCCTTCATTAATATTCACTGGGCATGTACTAATTATAATAGCTGCTATTAAAAATAATAACTGATAAATAAATTATTATTATTAATAAAGAAATGCTTATTAATACATAATTAAGCAAGCATTTATTAGATGTATACAATGTGCTAAGCACTGTGCTAGATGTTGGGGAGATAAAGTCAGAAATGAAAATAGTCCTTAAGGTACTTATTATAAGGGGGGATCCCAGAATAACATGTACACAGATGAATAATCTAAAAATATAAATAAAGTAATGGGGGAGGTGGGTCAGTTTACAATGGAAAGAATCAGCAAAAGCAAAATCTAGGATCTGATTCTTGAGGTGAGCCTTGGATTCAGCTTTTAAGACAATAAAGCTCTTGATATTTATCTTGCATATGTTTTTTAATAATCTTAGTGTTGCTTTTGAAGGCTTCTTCCTGAGTCCTTTTGCTGTTTTGAAAGATGGGTCTCACCCAGGATTCATTTCATATGTTAATAATTAATCACTGTGTTGCAGAGAGGAGCTGCTTTTAAGATACCTGAATCGATATGTATCTTTTGTCCTTTGAAATGATAATCATTAGGCTCCACTTCAACTACCTTGAATGTAATTTAATACTAGCATACCTGCAAGTATTTTCCTCTTCTCCATACAGTCAGCAGAGCATTATGTAAATGTCTCTGAAGAATAAATACTTCATATTATCTGTTATAATCATTTATCTGGAATGTGCCATCTGAAAAGATTTAAGCTTTTACCAAAGATTTAGCTTTGAACCCAATTAGGTAGCTCAAAATCCCACCCAAGAAGAGAATTTTTTGGTAGATCACTTACCCTCTCTGAGCCTCAGTTTCCTTATCTGTAAAATGAGGGGATGGTTGGATTAGAGGGCCCCTGAGATCCCTTCCAGTTCTGGATCTAGGATTCCATGCTCTATGAATCTAGCTTGATTCTCCTGCCCCTTACTTGGTTTATAGGGCTTTTTTAAAAGGCAGAGTGATACAATGGGAAGGATACTGAACTTAGAGTCTGCAGACATTTGTGCTATGTCTCTATAATTAAAGGAGCCTACATTGCAGAGGGGAAGGAAATAGATTTTTTTTTTTGGAATAGATATTTATTTAGCACATATAATATACCTGGCAGCTAGGTGATACAGTGGATAAAGTGCTGGGCCTGGAGTCAGCTGTAAGGCAGGGCAGAACCAGACCATTTTATGGAGGGCAAAATTATCTCTAATGCTTACCTTCTGTTTGACGTTGGGCCAGACACTTAATTTTCCAGGTCCTCAGTTTCCTCATATGTAAAATGAGGGCATTAGATTAAATGACCCCTGAGGTCCCTCCCAGTTCTGGATCTACAATTCCATGATTATGAATCTAGCTTCATTCTGCTCACTCTATAATTGGTTTATAGGGCTTTTTTTTTTAAAGGCAAACTAGTTATATTAGAAGTGAAAGTGTACTGTTTTATATTTCTTCACTGGCTCACAGAGGGTACAGCCAAGAGAATGAAACAAATTCATGCCTTGAGGCACACACATTTAAACTGTCCTAGATCTCCCATATCCAATTCCCACCTACATCCAAGATCATTTCAGTTTGGGAGATGCTGCATAGATATTTTATGTACTTATTATGCTTCAGTCTCTAATTCTTCTGAAGTGTTCACTTGTACCGGTAGCTTATAGTAGTGAAGAAAGCTGACCTTGGAACCAGGACAACTAGGTCCAAGTCCCTTCTCAAACAAGTGAGCCTGGGCAAGTCGCTTAACCCCTTTTGCTGCTAGTAACTCTCTAACACTGTAAGTTGCAGGGAAGGTACCAATTTGCATCAGTTTTTCCAATGCCAAGAATTCCCTCCACAAGGAAATCACAGGTCCAATCCCTTTGCTTATTGACTCTATCCCAAAAGCCAATGTTATAAGCAGTATCCCTGAGCATTATATGCATACTCTTGCAGATAATCAATGATATTATGCATGAATACAAGTTCAAGAAAGGAGGCTTTGCCAATGGATAAGTGGAACAATTAAGACCAAATTTCAGTTGGGTGGATCCATAAATCCATGTGTAAGGTATACTGTCCCTTTGCTTTATGGACATTTTGGTTGCCAGAAAGAGCAGGGGGGGGGAAATTGCATATGAAGCACTGATAAAAACCAGGTTGAATCAGATGAAAATGCTTGAAAAGCATCCAAGTGGATCCGAAGAAGAACAGTCTCTTTCAGAAGCAAAAGCCTTGACTAAAGGCAAAGATGGCTGCAGTGCATTATGGTCCATCAGCTCATTTACATATGACTTGTCAGAGTTTTGAAGCATAGTGTTAATTATTAAGCAAAAATTAATTGGGGATTGTAAAAAATTGCATATTGTTTGTTATACATGATTGAACGGTAGTTTTGGGGCATTTTTCAACCATGATATAAAGATGAATCATTACTCACGAGTAGGCCTTGATTTGAAGGAAATGAGAAGACAAAAGGAGACTATATAGCAACTACCTGGAGACAAAAACTGATGGCCAAGACCGCTCTCTGCTGCTTCAAAGAAGCAGGGCAGAGGAGAAACAGGATAAGGAAGATCAGAGGCTTTGCAGAGTGACCTGAGGTGCCTGACTGAAGGAAGCCAGATAGGTTCAGTAGCTCCTTAGAGCTCATTAGAAGAAATAGAATAACTTATGTACTCCGTTTTAATGCTGTCTACAGCCTGAGAGAGGCCGTGTTGCCTGTTAGCCAGTCAGTCAATCGGTCAATAAACATTTATTAAACACCTACTGTGTGCCAGGCACTGTGCTAAGTGCTGGGGATATACATACAAAAAAGAAAGACAGTCCCTGTCCTCAAAAACCTTTCATTAACGGGGAAGACAAAGTAAGGCAAAAACCAGTCACTGTTCTCTGGCAGCTTAATGTCTCATGGGACAGACAACATGTAAACAGCAAATGTACCAACAAAATACATACGGGGAAAGCTGGAGAAGCAAGACACTAAGATTAAAGAAGACAGGGAGAGGCTTCTAGCAGAAGATAGGACTTCAGATGAGACTTAAAGGAAACCTAGGAAGCCAAAAGGTAGAAACAGAGAGAGACAGGCAGACAGAAACAGACAGACAGACAGTTAGTTTCAGGCATGGAGGACAGCCAGTGAAAATCCTCCGAGTCTGGAGGTTGGTGTTTGTGTGAGGAAGAACAAAAAAGTCAGTGTCACTGGATCAAAGAATACATGAAGGCAAGTAAGATACAGGAAAACTGGAAAAGGTTGGAAGGAGTCGAGTTATAAAAGGCTTTAAAATCCCAACAAAGGACTTTATTTTACTTCCTCCTCAAGCTGGAGAAGAAGAATCAGAGGAAGAAAGACTTTTTCTCTGCTTTGCTATGTGCTCTGCTGATCAGAAAAGAGGTATTGCTTTTCTGGGAGCTATTTGGACAAAAAAGAATCTTCTGCTATTTTAAGAAATAGCTTGGGGAATTGCCTTAATTCCATCTACAGCTTGGGGGAGGGAAAAGCTTACCTGTATTGCCCTTTATTAACCTCTATGATTTGACATTTCAAAGGTACCATTTAACTATCATTAGTACTTTGCAGTTTTGAGAGTTTTTTCTTTAACAGTTAAAATGGAAACTTATAATATTTTTTTTCAACACTATCTACATCTTGAAAGAAGGAAAACTCTTTGTGGGCCTGCCTGAATTGCCCTTCACTACCCTCCATGGCTTAAGAAAGGGAAAACCCTCATAGCCCATTTAGAACAGACATGATTAGCTTGGCAGAGTCCAGACATAAAGAAATTGCTGCTTCACAAAAGAGCTTACTTAACATGCTTCAGTAACTGGAGAGTACTAGAGAAAGGGCTTTGTCTAGCAAGAGAGTGGAGAAGTCCAAAAGAAGAGCTTGGTTTTGCATAGTATAGACTATACTCTAAAAAAAGATGAGTGCCATCCAGATCTATAGTTCAGAATTGTGAGATGCCCTAAGCAGATAGTTTCCTCCATTCATGCATCTCACTGGTAAGTTTCTATAAATGTGTGCCCACTTTCCCCTGGACGTTGCTTACATTGGGAAAAAATGTAATCCAGGTTTATAAGTAGGCTGTGATACTTTGATTATTCTTGCTTTTGTCTTCTCATTTGGTTAATGTTTTGCGTTTAAGAGTCAATGGTGGAGCAGCAAGGTAGTGCAGTGGATAGAGCACTGGCCCTGAAGTCAGGAGGACCTGAGTTCAAATCTGGCCTCAGACCAAACACTTGACACTTACTAGCTATGTGACCCTGGGCAAGTCACTTAACCCTAATTGCCTTAAAAAAAAAAAAGGGCAATGGTGTCATTATGACTAATTTTGTATAAATAGGAAGCATATCAATGGAGTCTTAGAAGCTCAGAAATAGCAAAGAGGAGAAATATAGTTCTTCCACACTAGGGTCATTCCTAGTACTCTTAAAGTGAGTACTAGCTTTGTGGTCATCCTTCTGAGGAAACACCACAACTTATTAAAGTGGTACAAGTAGAGAGAGCCAACCCCAGTTAAGGAGAAACAGAACCCAGGGGTGAGGTCACTGACATGCCTGGGTTACACGCTTATCTCTGGACAATGAGGCAATAATACCCCTTCCAGGAAAGGAAGAACTCAGTTACATAAAGTATGCTATCTCTCAGGAAACCAAGCAATTACTCAGGAATTTAGTCCCATTGGTATACATAAGCCACATGTGACAATCTCAGCTCTTAACATTCTCAGTCACCCAGACAGATGGTAGCTATCAGTGACACCGAATAATGGTTGTTGTCTTTTTTTGCTGTAAAAAGCTATTCTCTTTGTTTTTAAAACCAAATTGACATTTCCAGGTATAAGTCCTTATGAGCATGCACCGAGTGCCAGTAATGCAATTCTCCATGTGTACAAGGCTGGGGAGCCAGCTTCAGGGAGTATCATGATGATGTGTGGTAGAAGTGCCTTAGAGAGACTTTCAAGCATGTGGACAGACATTCTGTAATTGGTTTTTGTTGTTTTGATGTCATTCAGTCATTTCCATCCTGTCTAACTCTTCAAGGTAACTTGTTTGGGTCTGCTAATAGCACAGTGAGAAGGAGCCCTTTTGATTGGTGACCTAGCCAGAAATGGTGATACATTCACAAAGAGCTGGGATCTCATCTATTCTCTTAGTCTGCCCTCTCTTGGTTTGACTTCTTCCAGTTGCTACAGCATGCCAACGAGAGTCAGAGCTGTAAGGGGACAGGTGTTGGGCCCTCCCTCCCTGAGGTCATCATGTGCCCATGAATACAAGCCTAGCTTCTTTTGTCTCCGTATTTGTTCTTCTAGTTTTAAGTGAAGGAGATTAATCCAGAGGCTATGACCTTGTGAATTCTAAAAGGTCAGGAGAGTAAGCCACCCAAGTTCAAGGAGTGCAGGAGTCAAATCCATGCTGGATTTTACAGCCAGGTCAGCGCAGAATTCCCAAAAAGAGAAAAGTAATCTTCATAACACAGAGACAGATCACACAAGGCCTCATCCAGCAGCGATGCTTCATTTGGGCACGAATTTAGTCAGACCAATGCTATGGAGAAATTACGTTAGCCTGAGCTCATTCTTTCCAGAGATCCAAGCAGTATAGTAGAGAGGGTACGCCTGTGGCGTTAAGCAGAAGTGTTTGTATTTCTGTTCTTGCTCTTGCTGTTCGTGCTTCGTTTTCAAAGAGGATGATGATATTAAGCTAGATGTCTTGACCTAAGTGTAAGTTGGATTTAAGTGAGGCAGAGTTGTGCAATGTCGTCAGCTTCACTCTCTCTCCCACAGCCATCGATGTCTAGTAGCAGGTTAAAAGTCCAGATGACCAGCAATGGCCTGAGAGGCAGTGGATGACCTTGGCATCTTCTACGTCTGACCAAGCTCTCAGTGCTCCACAGTACCTGCTTCAGCCACTTCCATGGCCATTGGAATAAATTGTTCTCATCTGCCCATTCTGCTGGGGGGAAGTCTTCACGTACTTGGGATAGAGATCCCCTTCATTCACTGATGGGTTTGAGGCCTGTTGGTTACCCTCAGCCTCGTTTAGACTGTCTGCTGAGATGGTTTTACCAGGGCGTGGCCACTACACATACTACAGACATCTTTGCAGTGAATATTCTGTTGTAAAATCTAATTGGCAACTGGGAAACTAGTCACTGGCGACTAACAGTGGGAGGAAATGGAGGCACAAGTCAATAGTATTAGAGATACCCCAAACCCTCAGGACTACCTCTAGAATCCTGGAAGGAAAATAGCCAGCCCGGCTCTCAGAGAAGAAGTCCAGAGCGCTCACTAAACAGAGAATCTTTGGGAAGACATTTTCTTCATAATGACCTCTGATTCATGTCATAGTTGACAGAATACAATTTCTATAAAATTGGAAGATTAAAAAAAAAGGCTAGTTTTTGTTGTTGACTGAGGGCAGAGTTGCATTCAACTGAAGAGGAGTTGTCACATAGTAGGGCCCACAGTGGGCAGCAAGGTGGCACAGTAGATAGAGCTGCAAGGGGAGAGATGTTGGGCCTGTCCCACCTGAGACCATGACATGCCCATTAATACAAGCTTGGGTGCTTTTGCCTCAGCATCCGTTCTTTCAGTTTAAGTAAAGAAGATCAATCTGGAGACTATGACCTTGTGTATTTTGAAAGGTAAGGAGAGTAAGACACCCAAGGTCAAAGAGTCCAGGACTGGGAACAAGGAAGACTCATCTTCTTGAGATCAAATCCAACCTCAGACACTTCCTATCTGTGTGACCCTGGGCAAGTCACTTAACTGTTTGCCTCAGTTCCTCATCTGTAAAATTATCTAGAAAAGGAAATGGCAAACCACTTCAATATCTTGCCAAAACAAACAAACAAACAAACAAAACCCTAATGGGGTCACAACTGAAACGAATGAAGAACAGTAACAAATGGGCCCACAGACTTCTATCAGGTCTTTATGTGCTTCTGAAAGGAAGCCTGGTTATTGGAGAAAAGGCTTTGGACAGGAAATCAGGAGACCTGAGTTCCAACCTGGCTCTGCAACAAAGTAGGTATGAGGTTTCAGGACAAGTCATTTATCCAATGCCACGATTTTTTTTTAATGTTTTGTTGATATCTCTTGTGATTTTATTATAACCATTTCTAGAACGATCCCTCTCCCATCCCACTTACTCTTCACACCCTTTTGAACTGAGAGCACTCCTTTGTGACAAAGAAACACAATCAAGGAAAAACACTCCCTTAAGGGAACATATCTGAAAAGCACTATATTCCACCAGGGCCTATTCATATCTGTAAAATGGGAAATCTTTGGAGATTATCTTCAAAGTATCTTTCTGCTATATAATCTTAAGAACTGGATTTGGGGCCTGACTACACTAGCCAACTACATCCTACTGATTCAGAGTTTTTGCATTTTGCATTCTGGTTTACATAAAATCATTTTCAGTAAAATGTCCCAGAATACAACAATTTTCAGTTTCCCCCCGTATTTTCACAGAAAATTGGAGATTTGGAATGTATCTCAGAAGCCATTTAATCTAACCTATATGTAAAGGAATCCTCACTATCACATACCCAACAAATAGTTGCCCAGCTTGTGATTGAAGACTTCCAAGGAGAAAGAACTCATCACCGCTTGAGGCAGCCCATTCCACTTTTGTACAGCTTAAATTGTTAAGGTTTGTTTTTTTGTCTTTGGTTTTGGTTTTTTTGCTTTTCTGACATTGAACCTAAATTAGCTTCTTTGCAGCTCTCACCCATTGCAATTGATTCTGCTCTCTGGAACCAAATAGAACAAGTCCAATCCAACCTAATCAACATTTATTAAGGCCAGGGATACACTTAATAAAAAGAAAGACAGCTTGCCCTCTAGGAGGTTACAGTCTAACAGGAGAGATAATACATTAAAAAAGAGTCAAGAAAGGGAGAAGGAATACCAAGACATCTCTTGTTCAGTGAAGCTGAAACCAGGCAGGGCAGCAGATGCAAAGGGGAGGGAGGGGAAAGACTGGTTTTTGCTCTCTATAAAAGGAGGCATTTGGAAGAGTTTGGTGCTCCACCCTCCAGACTTCCAATCAGAGAGAGAGGAGGCTGAGGAAGGTGGTGTCAATCAAGGCTTGAGTAACTTGGTGGGGAGATAAAGGTGAAGAGTTTAACCTGGGAGGGGCATCTTGTTTCTGAGAGCTGACCCAGGCAGAGGTGCAGACCGAAGTGGTGTGCATCTAGTTCTTCTTCCACTTGGCAGCCCTTCAAAGACTTGAAGACAGAGATTGTCTTCCCTGAGTCTTCTCTTCTCCAGGATAAACATGATTATTTCCATCAATAATCCTTATATGACGTGTACTGGAGATTTTTACCACCCTGGCTGCCCTCCTCTACACAATGTCCAGCTTATCAAGGTCCCGCTTAAACCTTCGCACCCATTACTAAGTACTTAGTAGCAGTACTCCAGATAAGGTCTGGTGAAAGCAGAATATAAAAGGACTATCATTTCCCTATTCCTGGAAGCTGTATCTTTCTGAATGCCACCCAAAATCACATTAGTTTCTTTGATTGCAATATCATTCTACTGGCTCATTGTCATTCATTAATTTAATGACCATTTATTAAATGCTTACTATGTACCAGGCACTGTGCTAAGCTCTAGAGATACAAAAAGAGGCAAAACACAGTGTCTGCCCTCAAGGATCTTACAATCTCATTAGGGAGACAACACGCAAACATATATATAAAGCAAGCTATATAGGGGATAAATAGGAAATTAATTAACAGAGGGAAGGCATTGAAATTAAGAGGAATTGGGAAAGGCTTCCTGTAGAAGGTGGGGTTTTAGTTGGGACTTAAAGGAAGCCATGAAAGCCAGTGGTTGGAGACGAGGAAGGAAAGCATTTCAGGCATGGGGGACAGACAGAGAAAATGCCTGGAGCTAAGAAGTGCCTTGTCTATAGAACAACAACAAAACTGTTGTGACAGGATTGAAGAATATGTGGCAAGAAGTAGTGGTCCACTATACCCCAGATCTTTTTCAAAACAACTACTATCTATGCTATTCCCATCATATACGTGCGAGGTTGAGTTTTTTTGTACCTAAGTATTAGACTCGACTCTACGTTGAATTTCATTTTATTTGATTTAGTCCAGTGTTCTAACCTATCAACATCTGGGATCTTGTCTCTGTTTTCCAAGACTTTGGCACCATGCCCCAACTGCCCTTTTTCTCTACTCCTTTGGCCCCCTTTTCCCAGTGATGAGTCCTTCCCAGAACCTCCATTTTGAGGAATGACCCAAATCAGCCATCCTTCATTCTCCAGACTTAGCCACTGTGCCTCATCTTCCTTCTCTCTCTCTACCCCCATAGTACCATTGGCAAGTTATTCCTGAAATCTCCCTTTTGAATAAGGCCTAGACCTTGGACCAACCATTCTTCCTTCTCTAGACTTTCACAACCATGTTTCCTCCTCTACCTCCTTCCCTTGTCAGCTCCTTTTAATATGTTGTCTTCTACCATTAGAATGTAAGCTCCTTGAGGGTAGAGACTGTCTTTCTTTTTGTTTTCATTTGTAGCTATTTTTATTATGTGCCTAACACATAATAAGCACTTAATAAAATGGTTATCTACTTCACTTGTTAGCTATCTCTCCCATCTTTGCATCAGTTTCATATTTGATGAGTTTCTATGCCTTTCTCCAAGTCATTAATGAAAATGTCAAACACAGAAT
>NW_027556098.1:244990952-245389682 GCF_003287225.1 Phascolarctos cinereus
TGGAGACACAGTGGGGGCAGGAAGAAAAGTGCAGAAGCAGTGAGGTGGGGACGCCTCTGCTGGAGGCACTTACAGGAGGTTGGAGAGCTTAGTTTGAGTTCAAGGTCAGAAGGGAGAACTGAAGAGCACTACAGGCACCATTCCCCATACCCCAGGACTAGAGGTGATTATAACAACTAAATTATTACAAAAAGAAGAAAATGCACAGGCAAAGGAGAAAGCATCCAACCATAGAGAGTTATTAAGGGTATAGAGAAGACTGGGGCTCATCTTCAGAGGGGGATACTGAAGCAAAGAAACCTTCTTCTACCCCAAAGATTAATGTCAAATGGTCACCTGCCCAAAAAGAACTCACTGAAGAACTTAAAAAAGACTTTAAAAATCAAATGAGAGAGACTGAGGAAAAACTAAAAAGAAAAATAAGAATAATACAAGCAAAAGAAGAAAATTATGAAAAGAAAGTCAACCAATTAGAAAAGGAAATCCAGAATCTTAAGAAAAAATTGACTCCTTGAAAATCAGAATTGGGCAAGGGGAAGCCAATGAAGTTAGAAGAGATGAAGAAATAAAAAAAAATATGAAGAATGAAAAAATAGGAGAAATAGGAGAATGTGAAACAGCTCATAAGAAAAACAATGGATCTAGAGAACAGATCAAAAAGAGAAAACATAAAAATAACTGGACTACCTGAAATTTCTGATCAAAACAAGAATCTTGATACAACAGAACAACAAATAATGAAAGAAAATTATCCTGAAGCATTAGAACGAGAGGGAAAAGTAGAAATAGAAAAAATCTACCAATCACTACCTGAAAGAGATCCTACTAGGAAAACTCACAGAAATATTCCTAAACCTCCAGATCAAGGACAAAACATTATGAGCAACAAGAAAAAAGCAATTTGCATATGGTGGTACTACAATTAGAATCACACAAACCCTAGCAGTGGCAACACTAAAAGACTGCAGGTCTTGGAACACTGTATATTGACGAGCAAAGGAACTGGGCTTCTGATGGAAAATATTATACCCAGCAAAGCTAAACATAATTCTGAATGAAAAAAATGGACATTTGATCAACTGTCAGACTTTCAGGTCTTTGTTAAAAAACAAACCAACCCTGAACTCAATAGAAGATTTAACATACAAGAGCCAAGAGAAATATAAGATACATACCAACGACCAATTACAAGGAATTAAATAAAGATAATACTGTTACCTCTTACGTATGAAAAATATAAAACCTATGTCTAAGATTGTTACTAGTAATTAGGTAACTTATAAGGAAGATTGGGGTAGATCTGAGTATGACATGACTTCAAAAACTAAAACCATTCAAGTACAGCTAAAAGAGTACCTTTAACAAATGAGGTGCAAGAGGAAGAACCAATACAGAGGAATTAGATGGGGGAGAGGAGCTGTTAGTTCTCAAACCTACTCTCATTGGGAATGGGTTTAAGAGAAGAAAATACATATACATTTAGGCGACTTTCAAAAGTGTAAATTTAGAAAGAAATAAAACTTTAAGGGGATAGAGAAGGGGGAGAGGATAAAGGAGGGATATTTAGAGGGGAGGGTATGGGAATAGGCCAAAAGGGAGATATAAAAGGGAGTTTAGATTTCGGGGAATGGTAGGATAAGGAAGAGATTGCTGGAGTAGGGGTAGGTTAAGTAATAGGAGGGTAAGCTAGCAGGTAGAAGTAAAGTAGAGCAGTTAGGAGAGATAGGAAAAATAAAGAGATATACACAAACATAAAAACAAAGACTAGGAGTAGAATCTCTTAGGGAAAGTATATACGTACATATGTATGTATGTATGTATGGATATATATGTATAAGTGTATGTATATAGCAACACCTATATATAAATATATCCAATGCTTAACTGTAGCCTTAGGGCTGTGGATATAGGGGAAGGAGGGGGAGAAAAGAACAAAGTAAAAAGTGTACAGCAGAGAACAAAAGAAAATCCAAAAAAAAAACCTGTAAGGAAGCAAAGAACAGATAGACAGCTTTCAACATAATGAACAGTATTTAACACATAGGCTTTCTTGAACTGAAAAGTTATTGCTATATATTTTGAATCTTCTATGTTCACCTGTGCACATGACATTTTTGCTATTCATTCATTCATTCTTCATTCATTCATTTATTTATTTATTCATTTACTTATTTATTTATTATTCTTTTTTGTGAGGCAATTGGGGTTAAGTGACTTGCTCGGGGTCACACAGCTCATAGGTGTAAAGTGTCTGAGGAGGGATTTGAACCCAGGTCCTCCTTATTCCAAGACTGGAGCTCTATCTACCTAGCTGCTCCTATGTTTTTCCTTATTTTATATTTAAGTTTATAATGTTCCTTTTCCTTTTCTTATAATATATTTAAGTTTTAGCATTTGTCTAAAATATAAAAAAGAAACAAACAAAAAAGAATAAGCCATACATGAATTGAGGGCATCATTGATGAAGTTATGAAAAGGAAACAGAATGGCTTTGTCAAATAACATTCTAGTATCACACCATATATCTGCAGTCAGAGAAATGGACTGAAAAGTGTAGAGAATATGATATCACAGTGTATTTGTTGTTTGTTGACAAAAAAAAAGTCTCATTTGATTTTTAAAGCAAAGGGCCATCTTAAGGGTATTCCTTCAATATACTGTCTCCCATACATATGTCAAAACCATATAAGATTCCTTGATCTTTTTTTTAAAATCTAAAATAAATGTAGCTCAGTAGAAAAAAAAAACTACAACACCTCTATATTTTGATGAAATTATGGTTCTATTCATGTGAATGCTCCTTCCAAAAGTGAAGATTACAAATGAAGGATAGTCATGCCTTAGCCAGAAATAGAAAGAACCAAAGACTTGGGGACAAAGAGAGTGGGTTATGTTTTGGACATGTTGAGTTTTCCATGCTTAGGAGACATTCAGTTCCTGATGTATAAGAGGCAGTGGGAAATTTGTCACTGTACCTCAGGAAGTAGACTAGGGATGGATATATAGACTTAGGAATCATCTCCACAAATCAGCTCCTTTTATCCTGTGACTATAGTTCAGGTCTTCCTGTAAATTCTCAATTGGAGAATCATGTTCCTCCCCACTGGCATTAATTTCTCTAGAGAGTCATATTCTATGATCTTACTGGCAATGGTTTTTTGGGTGTTTTTTGAGCTGCTGTTTCAAGAAAAATTTGGGGTCACTAAAAGTACTACATAATTTAGCACATCCACCCAATTCTCTTCCTATTCGATTCACTGTTCATCTCCAGTGTCTGTCAAAGACATATACTGAGCAACCAGCTTTATAGGGTGTCCATCCAATTGCTTGCCATAATCTAGACCATGGATATTCATCAACCACGTGGGTGGCATTTAGTTGCTTCCCTCTACAATCCCTGTAGACATAATTGCCAAACTAATATTCCTCAGATACAGGTATAACCGTGTCACTCCCCTGGTCAAGAAATTTCAGGGGCTCCCTACTGAATCCAGAATAAGAAATAAACCCCTTTGATTCACATTTAAAACCCTTCACAATCTGGCTCCAGCAAGCCTACCTTTCCAGGCTAATCAGACCTTATGCTTCGTCATGTACTTTACATTCCAGACAAAGCAGGGATTCTTCACACATCATATTTCATCTCCTATCTCTATGCCTTTGTACAGACTATCCTCCATGCTTGGAATGCTTTCTCTCTTTCCCTTTTTTCCTCAGGAAGTTCCAGTTCTTTCTGAGGTTAAAGTAGTTCCTTCTGCAAGATGCATTCCCTGATTTTCTCCAGTTGTTAGAATTGTACTTCCTCCCCGCACCGCTCCCCAAAATGATTTTGCATTTTTAAAATATATTTTATGCTTACTTTTCTTTGAACAATGCATGTCTGTCTCACTTTTGTATTTGTATATTTGCACCTAGAACTGGTACTGTGGTATATATAATAGGCAATTAAGTGCTTGTTAACTGATCGAGTCTCTGAAACAACTGAGGTGCAAGCTGTAATTATTTTCATGACAGTCTTTTTAGAAATACTCATTTCACTATGCAGTAAAAGATGACTAAGTATTCCATGAAATGGAATTTCTTGCTTCCTTTTGACACACTGATAAAAAACAACTCTATGACCTCCTTGATTTGCTTCTCTATGGTGAACCTGTGTATCATCTTTCCATTTAGCTGTACTTTCGAATTGTGTTCTAAATTTCTTTCTGGTGAGAATGTAAAGATGAGCATGAATCAGTTCCTGTAGAAGTACCCCTACACAGTCATCACTGGACAGGGATATTATATTCAAATTACCAACAGTTTTGTCTCTAGACAGTCTAAAAACAGGTTGTAAGTATCATCCCCTAGTCTGTCCTTCTGCCATGGCCACTGCAGAAGGTCAAGGGAGGCACTCATACAAAACTAAAAGTAATTTTGTTTATCTTCATTTTATAAGTTGCTATAGCCTAAGGAATCAAGACCTAGTAGCCAATATACGAGTTTTGAGCCTTTCCATTAAGCTTTCTTTGGAAATCAGATCATGTCCATTCCTGGGACCATACTGGCATTATCAGTTAAGAACAGAGGTCATCTCTAGGGTGCAATGAGGCAACATATTAGGACACTGTGGTGACTGAATAAGTAATTTTTCTGCATATGAACAATGTTATTTTTAACTATATGTAGATTTTTTTGTGAATAATAAATTATATTTGTTTAAAAGTATTAATAAATTGGCAGTAGCTCTTGGCCATTATTTTTTTCAATCAACAGAGGACAGCAAAACAACTGCTAGAACATGGGCATCCATAAATTTGATGTTACAATGGGATAATCATAGTCAAAATCATTGAGAACTGTGGATTTATAACAAAAGAATATCAGTTTGAGACCTGACTCTTGTACTTATTAACTATGTTATCTTGGATATGTCACTGAACTTCCTAGAATCTCAGTGTTTCTATCTTTAAAATCGGGACTATGATATTTTCATTTAAGAGGAATTATGCTAGAATATCTGGAGGACTGATTTTAGAGTAAGGAAGACTTGAGTTCAAGTCTTGACTCAGATACCTAGTAGCCATGTGACTTTTGGCAAACCTCTCCTCTATCCTCCATTTTCCCCTACCCATTTCAATTGTCTTGCAGGGTTCATATCTATGACAAATCTTAGCTACAGAGAGAGAGAGAGAGAGAGAGAGAGAGAGAGAGAGAGAGAGAGAGAAGAGAGAGAGAGAGAGAGAGCGTGAGAGCTGAATAGTGAATCCTTCTGGATACTGAAGAATTGTAAATGAACATGTGCATCAGTCTTTTTTGTTAGTTTGGATTTGTACATAACAAAGTGGTAGTACATTGAGAAGCAATTTAATAAGAAGGTAGGATAGTGATGGGCAGTGTGGCAGAGGAAATAAAGTACTGCCCTCAAGTGAGGAAGGTCTTTGTTCAGCTCTGGCTATTTGACTCAGGGCAAGGTACTCAAATTCCCAGTGACTTAGGAAACACTTTAGGCTTATCAGTTGAAGAAGAGTTTCTTATCTCAATTGCTTGAAGGTGTTTCCTAATAGAGAGCTGCCTACTTGGATGAAATCACAGGTCCAGATCAAAAAAAAAAAAAGGCTTTAGTATAGAGAAGCTCACTTGAATATTCTAATATTTCTAAGTACTTTCTCAGTGGTTAACAATTAATAATGAAAAATAAAAATGAGGCAACTTGCTTCACATTAGCATTTCATAAGGCTGAACAACTTTATTCTCTGGAGGGGCAAAAGGAACCTTTTGTTGAGATACTTGAGAATTTTAATATTTCCCTGTATGTACCCTATATACTATTACAGATCACTATTCTGGTTTATTTCTTTTGAAAAGTGACCACTGTAGCAATCTATAAAGGGTTAATTCATTTTTCAATTTATCTTCTTGTACAGGGAAGCACCAATTAGTACAATGATCTGCCTCAGTAATGAGGTTAATATTTCATCAGCTCATTGGACAGTAAAATTAAATTTTCATTTTTCTTCCTTAACAATTACAGACGCTAACCAAATGAATGTTAACTATGAAGTTACCATCACAAACTAAATCTGGCTTTTCTTTATTTGAAGCTTATAAAGTAAGCTTTATGAAACTCCTACAAATATACTTTTAATTTCTCAAAAATCCTTGATTTATAGGATTGCAAAATCCAATATAAAATAAGTTTTTTTACTATAGTAAAATATGCATTCATTTATTTAGTCAGTTCTAGCCTAAGAAAAGGTAAAACAGTTTAGTTTAAAAAGGAAGTTACATTTATTGAGCAAAACCCAGTAATAATATACTATATTCATTTTTCTTAAGTGAGATATAAGAATATCTTGATTCTAAGTTTATAATCTGTAACTAATATTTCAAAAAGTTCCAAATCATCATATAATCTTCTTAATGACAGTAGAATTATCAGGGGCCTACATTAAGGGACTCTACTGCTTAACTACTTCATAAGTATTATCTTTTTGCTTTAAATCCCATTTTAGAGGTTTTCATATGACAAATACAATTAAAATGTTTATATCCCATAAAACATTTGGTTTTCTTACTGGAAAAGAAGATTGACTTAAGGCTATTCCTTCAGGGAATTTAGTTAATATTCCAAATCTTATTTGCTAACAGAAGCTGCAAGTTAATTGAATATGTTCATTTTGCTTGGAGTTCTGACAGATCGTATACTTAAACATATTCTTCAAAGAACAGATAACTCGATCTTTTCTTGTCATCTTAAGTTACTGCATCATATCCTGATAAAAATCCAATGTTATTTATTGTTGAGGCAATATGAAACTTCACTCCAATACACACTTTATTGTAAATTTGCTTTTTATCAAAGTTTAAAATACCTAGTATATGGATGGTAATAAAGTTGTTGCAGTCCCATATGACAAGTGTCTGATGTCTGGCTGACAAAGTGAAGTAAAGGTTAGGTCTACTGAAAACGACAACAGATATCTCTGTGTCTCATACTTTACTGCAAGGTCAAAGAGCAAAAGAACTAGTACATCAAACTGTAAGTTTGAGAGAGCTGCTTCACTTAGATAAGAACCTCATCAAAACTGAGAATACAGTCGCCAATTTCCAACCAAACCATACTTGTTGGTATACCACGACATGTTAGTAAAATAGCACGGCTTTTTTTTTTTTAAGTCAGTCTGATATATCAGTGTGATACTTCAAACCAACTGTAATACAAGGCCACCCAAATATCTTAGATACTATGGAGTGTGGGGAATGCAGCACAATATTGCTCAATGAAAATATTTAAAATAACGAATTTAGATTTAGAACAGAATACATACTAGATTAGCAATACAGAATGGGGCAAATAATTATTGAATAACCACAAAACAGCATTTTAAAATATTTTGGTTGTTTCTGTAAAAACTGAATTTATAACATCTTGAATATTATGTATTTTTTTACACCAGAGATGAAAGACATCTTCCAAATTATTCTTAGTACTTAATGACTTTGCAAACCAGTTGACAGAATAGCAATACTTTAGAAGTAATCTAATAGATAACATACAAGCAAGGAAAATGAAAACTGAATTAATGCTAAACTAAAGTAAACACTAGGATGATAAGCAGAACAATTTGCAGAATGGTTGATAAAACTATTAGTTCATTTATATAACAACCCCATTACCTTCAGCACCTTTTTGTTGGCTTAGAAAATCTGGCTAGTTAAAAAAAATTATATTTAACATTTTATTTGCATTTTCCTTAAGAAAGTTAATAAAATTCCATTTAAATATTTGACACTCTACTACATCGAATTATTACACATTCTGATTAAGGGATTTCTTCAAGTTGTGAATATTTTCCTGGATTTCAGTAAGACTGATGAGAAAACAAGCTAGTACTTTGTGATTGACATTTATTCATTTTTTAAAATAGTGTTCTAAAATGTCTTCAAAGTCTTTTTTTTTTTCTTTTTCAAAAATAAAAAAGAATAATCACTTTTTTTTAAGGTCCAGTCTTATACATAGGTGACAGCTGACCGAAAACAGAAAAGTTAAATTCCCATCTCTTCTCAAAAACTTACCTCAAATTCTGCATGTTTGTGCACATCCTCAGCCCTCTGTCGATTCAGAATAAACTCAGCTTCATTGGCAACACGCACTATGTGGTCCTTCATAGCATGGCACAACAATCTGAAGTGAAAGACAGTCTTCGATTAAACCCTCCTTATAGTTTTGGCTCATCTAAATTTTTTCATATAAAAGTTTATAATACTGGAAGTATTAAACTATCATAAATACTACTTGGTTAAATTATTAAGCAAAATTATTGTTGTGTTTGTTTCTACTTCAGAGTACTTTTTAAGCAGAAAATATACCATTAAATTCCTACAGAAATTTGAAAATCGTTATAGATCTTGTAAACACAATTTCTGTTAATGAAAGCTGTTTTTAGAAAAATTTTAAATTGAAGGAAAAGAAAAGTTTCAAAGCTGTCCAACAAGAGAATGAATGGCCTTATAACTTGGGAATCTCTCCCTTACTAACTATATTAAAACAAAGGTTTGATGCCTGTTTTGGGGGGAGCTATAGAAGGGATTCCTACATTGAAGGGGAGGGTAGAATAAATGATCTCTAGGAGGGTTGCCAGTTCCAAAATTCTACAGTTCTTCAATTCCTGAGAAAAAGAATCACCATATAAGCTTTGATGAGGAAAATTTGAATAATGAGTGAACAAATGACTCCCACTGGGGACTGCTTAGTATCTAGCAGGATTCCCCACAACAGAAACAGTCCTATAATTATACAATCTAATTTTGTAATCTCTGTAGTTCATCATGTAAATAATTTTTTCCAGAAAATTATATATACTCTTTTGAGCTGATTTGATTTCATCTGCATTTCTTTATTTATCAATATTTTATTCTAATAGACTATATTTTAATATTTCTAAAATGATTTTCAGTATCTGCTTTGTATCATCTACAAATATAGTAGGTACATGATTTCTCTGTTCCAAGTGAGTTATGTTAGTACTGAGAATAATTAAATCCAGGACAGTTCTCAGTAAAAGTCTCTCCAAAATCTATGTCTTGTCTGACATAGAATTAATTACTCTATGATGAGATTAGGGTTAAGTAACTGCCCTGTCACTCTTGGGCTAGTGAGAATGGCGCTGGTATGAGAGGCAGTAGTGACAATCTCTGATAACAGTGGGAGAAGTGAAACAGTTACCCAGCAGTATTCAACAGTAACCACTGTATACCAACTGAGAATGACACAGACATATTCCAATGGGAATTCTCTCTAGCTTTCAGGAAAAATGAAGGGCAGAAAAAGTATTAAATTATTATAAGGATTGAAAAAAAATCTATTACAACTATAATTTGTGAAAGAATCAAATAATATCTAAGAAACTAATTTAAAATACCAGATTATTAGACAGAAAGAACCTTAATCTCAATCACCTGAAATTGGGGGGGGGGGGAACCATGAAAGGAAATGATAGTAAAATACATTTGTAAGTCAGAGGATGTTCTCTTTCACTGAAAAAGATTTGCTCACAATTTGCAAAAAAGCTCAACAAAAAAAAGGCAACAGAAAGATTTCTGAATATTTGTGTTAAGTCTCTGGGACTCTGGCAGTTTTTTTTGGTCAGATTAGTGCTATCCACATAACAGTTAACAAAGTTTTGTTCAACTGAGTAGAAGGACAAGGAGAACTTAGTGGGACAAATAATTCCAACTGCTAACAGTTTGGCCAATTAGCAGAGGCTAGCTGTAAGAGAATGTCAAACTTTGAAACAAGTGAAAAGGCACCATTTTCACTACCTCCAACATTTTCATCACCACCATAGTGGTAAAATGCATAATAAACAAGTTTGCTGTAAATAATTTTCAAGAGTCATAAAAATCTAGCTTACATAACAAGCATCTGTTGTTATCTGGCACATTTGCCATGTGCCAGACACTGTGCCAAGCCTGGAGGCTTATTTATAGAGCATCTATTATGTTCCAGGCACTGTGCTAAGTGCTTTACAAGAAAGGCAAAAACATAGCCCCTGCCTTCAAAAAGCTCTCATTTGAATGGGGGGAGACAAATACACAATTGGCTGCAGATCTAAGACATATGTAAAATAGACGGCAAATAATCTGAATGGGGAAGGCAACAGCACCATGGAGGACTGGCATAAGACTTGTGCAAAAGATGAGATTTGAACAAAGCCAAGAAAGGCAGGAGGTGTAGGTGATGTATGGGAGAAAGGAAGGAAGGAACAAAATAAAGGAGGAAAGAGGAAAAGAATAAAGGAGAGGAGTATAAGAGCAGCCATGTGCCAGGCACTGTGCTAAGTCCTTTACAAATATCATCTCATCTGATCCTCACAACAACCCTGTGAGGTAGATATTTTAAAGTTGAAGAAAGTAAGGCAGAGAAATGACTTTCCTCGAGTCACTCAGCTAGTAAGTGTCTGAGGCTACATTTGAACTCAGATCTTCCTGACTGAGTTCAAATCTGGGCTCAGATACTGTCAGACACTTAATAACTGACATGTCATTTAACCCTGTTTGCCTCAGTTTCCTCATCTGTAAAACGAGATGGAGAAGGAAATGACAAACCACTCCATTATCTTTGCCAAGAAAGCCCCAAATGGAGTCATGAAGAGTCAGACATGACTGAAACTACTGAACAACAACTTCCTGATTTTGGGCTTAGCCACTCCATCCACTGTAGCACCTAGCTGCCTCTAGCTGTATACAAAGCTTATCTTGATTAAACAGACATTGTTCCACTGGCCCACAGGATATCAATTCTATTGCCCCACCTGAGGCAAAACTCACTAACAGAAATGTCATCAATGAATCAACAAGCATTTATTAAGTTCTAACTATTAATCAATGACCTAGAGGCAATGGAGATATAAAGACAAAAATAAAATTGTTTCTGAGTTCAAGAAACAAACTCCATTGGTGCAGATAACCTGTGCACACATAAGTAAAATGCACACACATTTTAAGTGGTTTGAGGAGTGAGGGTATTCAGGAGGAGGGGGATCTGGCAAGGCTTCATGTGAGAAGGTGGTGCTTAAGTTGTGTCTTGAAAGAAAGAAGGGGTTCTAAGCAGTATAGTAAGGAAGGAGTGCAATCTACAAATGGGGGACAATCCGGAGACTACAAAGGTATAGAGATAGGAGGTGGAGGCTCATCTTTGAGAAGCAGCAAGGTGAATTTGGCTGGATCATGAAATACAAAGTGGAGAATAATATATAATGAGACTGGAAAATTAAGTTGGGGTCAAGTTGTACAGGGCTTTAAATTCTAAAAAAAAGGAGAGCAGTAATATTTTATTCTAGAGGCGATAGGAAGTTACTGGATTTTGTTGAGGAGGGGAATAACATGGTCAGACCTATGCTTAAATGAAAGACACTTCAGGGGCAGCTAAGTGGCACAGTGGATAGAGCAACGGCCCTGGATTCAGGAGGACCTGAGTTCAAATCCGGCCTCAGACACATAACACTTACGAGCTGTGTGACCCTGGGCAAGTCACTTAACCCCACTGCCTAGCCAAACAAACAAACAAATAAATAAATAAGAAAGGTACTTCAGTAGCTGTATAGAATATGGATTAATGAATTCTCCCCTCATACTCAGCTCACATCAGGCCTTTCCCCAGTATCTTCTTCTTTCACCTTGTCTCATCTGAAGAGGTGAGGCAATCCTTACAAAGGCAAAATTCCTCTAACATGTACAAGTGATCCTACTCCCTCCTGTCTTTTCCAGTAGACTGCCATAGTATACCTCACCACTCCTACTTCTGCTCACCACCCCCACTCTCATTAATCTTCAATCGCTGTCTGCTTGCTGGTTACCTACAAACACATCTCCATCCTTAAATAATTTTTTTAAAAAAGCCCTTGCTTCACCCAACCACCCCCAGTATTTATCATACTATATCTCTTCTCACTTTTTTGGCTAAATTCCTTGAAAAAGCCATATAATAGATGCCTTCGCTTCCTTTCCACTCACTCTCCTTTTAACTCTCTGCAGTTTAGCTACCAATCTCATCAATCAATGGAAACTGCTCTCACCAGTTACCAATGATCTCTTAATTGCCAAATCTAATAGCACTTTCCCAATTCTCATCCTTCTAGACATCTCTACAGCTTTTGCCACTATTGATTAACCTCTTTTCTCTTTGTTTTCACAATACTGCTTTTTCCTAGTTCTCCTACCTGCTTGACTGCTTCTTCTAAGTCTCCTTTGCTGGATATTCACCTAGTCATGCCTGGTACATATGAGTATGAGCCCTCAAAGCTCTATCCTGGGTCCTCTTTTCTTCTCTCTCTATAGTATTTCCCTTACTGAGTTCATCAGCTCTCATGGGTTTAATTATCATGTCTACATAGATGATTCTGAGATCTATTTTCCCAACCCTAACCTGTCTCCTGACCTTCAGTCTTGTACCTCCAATTGCCTACTTGACGTCTCAAACTGAATGTCTCAAGGACATCTTAAACTCAGTATTTCCAAAACAGAATTCATTATCTCCTTCTAAGCCCTCCTCTTTTCCTAACTTTCTTCTTATTATTGAGGAAACCAGGATCCTCCAGTGTCTTTCTTTAAGCATAGGTCTGACCATGTTATTCCCCTCCTCAACAAAATCCAGTAGCTTCCTATTGCCTCTAGAATAAAATATTACTGCTCTCCTTTTTTTTAGAATTTAAAGCCCTGTACAACTTGACCCCAACTTAATTTTCCAGTCTCATTATGTATTATTCTCCACTTTGTATTTCATGACATGCAATCTACATGTCTTCCTTGACTCCTCACTCTCTTACCTCCCATATCCAATCTATTGCCAAGTCCTGTTGATGCATAACATTTCTTGTACATGTCCCTTTTCCTCCATTCACACAGCTGCCACTCTGGTGCAGGCCCTCATCACCTCTGACCTGGACAACTGAAATAACCTTCTGATTGGTCTCCCTGCTTCAAATCTCTCCCCACTCTAGTACATACTCCACTCAGCTATGAAAATGATCTTCCTAAAGCACAAGTCTGTCCATATCACAACCACATTCCATTCAATAAACACTCGTAGCCTACTATTATGGCCCAGATCAAAATATAAAGTCTTCTGTTTGGCTTTTAAAGCCCTTTATAAACAGACCTCTTCTCTTCCCAATCTTCTTATAATTTTCTTTCTTCCACGTCTGCTATGATCTAGTGACACTGATTTCCTTGCAATTCTTCACACAAGGCTCTCAGTTCCCCTACTCTGTCTGTGTCTTTTCACTGACTGCTCTCTTGCCTGGAATTTTTCTTCTCATCTCTACCTATTGACTTCTTTCAAACCTCAGCTAGAATCCTACCTTTTGCAAAAGAAGGTTTTCATGGCCTCCCTTAATGCCAGTGCCTTCCCTCTGAGACTGTCTCCAATTTATCTTGTAAATACATGATTGTATGTTTTCTCCCCCAAAAGATTGTGAGCTCCTTGAAGGCAAGTAGTGTTTTTGCCTTTGTCTCCTTAACTATTAGTATAGTCTCTGAAACATAGTAGGTGCTTAATAAATGCTTGCTGATTTGATTTGACTTAGGAGAGAAATTTGAGACAAGGAAACCAGTTAGGTGGCTACTGCAATAGTCCACAAAAGGAACTGAATTAATGTGGTGGCTTTGTGAACAGGGAGAAGGGGCCAGGTACAAGAAGTATTGTGGAGGAAGAAAGATTTGGCAACTTAGAGGATATGTGGGGTAAGTGTCAGTGAGGAGTTAAAAAAGACTGAAATTGATTAACCTGATGATTGGAAGGATGACAGTGCTCTTCCCAGTAATAAGGAAGTGCAGAAAAGGGGTGAGATTTGGGAGAATGATAATGAGTTCTATTTTAGACATGTTGAGCTGAGATGCCTAGGGGACGTCCAGTTTGAAATGTTAAGCAGGAAGTTCATGAGGCACGATTAAAGCTCAAGAGATAGTAGGACTGGTCACATAGATATAGGATTCATTTGCATAGAAAAGATATTTAATACTTGGAAACTAAGGCAATCATGCAGGGAGAATATAGAGAGGAAAAAAGAAGAGAGGCCAGGGAAAAATGTACAATGCTTCCAGAGAATGACAGCTGTCTTTAGGTATGGAGGGCTATTTCTTCAAATAGGAGTTAGCCTTGTTTTGCTTAGTTCCAACTAAAAACAATCAATGGGGGCAAGTTGAAAAGAGCCAAATTGCGGTTTTGACACCACAAAGTAGTTCTTAAAGAAAAAAGCAACTGAAGACCAAATTACCAGTTACTTGTTTTCAGCGTTCCCACCATTTCTGGTTTCTTCCTACTTCTATATCTACTGCTCCAGCTTGAGGCATTAGAATAACCTTGTGGCTGCTGCCCTTTTTGACAGCTGGTTTTTGGAATTAACTTATGGCAGTGTGCCACTACAAGGAGGAATTAAGGTCCATGAAGTAGACTACCCCTGAATTCCCAGAGGAAAGGAATTTGAAGAAGTATAGAGACTGAGATAAGAAAATGGAGAAGGGAAGAGAGTGCAAAAACAATGGTGATCAAAATTACATAACACACACACAGTGTATGTGTGTAGAGAGAGCATACATCCTGTATGTGTGTGCATACATACATAGCATATATAGAAACCTCCTAATGTAGAAACATATCCATTAAAACCTCTTTTTACTTTATGAAATTTTAAGAAACACCTTGACTAGGGCAACTAGGTGGCACAGTGGATACAGTGCTGGGCCTGGAGTCAGGAAGATTCATCTTCCCAAGTTCAAATCTAGTCTCAGGCACTTACTAGCTGTGTGACCCTGGGCAAGTCACTTAATAACTGCACTAACTGCTTCCAGTCACTCTTCCTTTCAACAAAAAAATCTCTTTGAGTTTTCTCATCTGTAAAATAAACTGGAGAAGGAAATGGCAAACCACTCTAGTAACTTTGCCAAGAAAATCCCAAATGGGGTCACAAAGAGTAGGACAGGGAAGAGAAACAACAACATCTTGTATTGTAGTATGAAGTACTTGGTTTCACTTGAATCAAAGACCTAATCAGTTTTTAATAACAAAAAGCTGGAGCAACTTCAGACAGGAATCCTAATTCTCTGAAACTAAGATTTGAAGTAATGTCTCTGTAAACTAAAGGAGGTGTCCCTTAGTTTATCCGAAACTGAATGGAGAGGTCACCATTTTATTTACCCTGGATCAGACCTGAAAAGTGCAAGTGTCTCTGTTTAATTTTCATTTAGAGATATACCTTTTAATGTACCTTTGAAAGGACTGAAAGGGGAATTTTTAGAGGGAGTGGATAAAGAAGAAATAAATGGTTTTGGGAAGGTATTTGTTCTATGATGGGCCAACACTGACATTACTATTGTTAGGTTTAAGCAAATCAGAAACCCTAAACTTAAATTTTGTACCTTCTTTTTCTCTTATAGAAATTTGTTTTTCTTCCCCATTATTACAATAACATGTAAGCTTGGTCAGGGAGAATGTTAAATAGCAGGGGCAACTGCCCATTAGAATCTTGCTCTAAGTAAGAATGCTTATACATTGGTTTCTCTGACAGAAATTAGCTAAAAATGCAGAGTACAGAGATAATCTTCAACACTAGCCAGAAGAAAAAAGGAGAAAATGGTGGCAACACTACTCTGCCACACACACACACACACACACAAACACACACACACACACACACACACACACACTCACTTTATAGATAAGGAACCTGAAGCTTAGAAAAGCTAAGTAATTTGCTCAAGATCAGGTAGGTAGCTGAGACTTAGAGTTAGGATTTCAGATTCTACTTTATGACTTTTTGGTGATAATGATGATGATAATGATGATTATGATAAAAGAATAATAAGAAAATGGAGCTTTAAGGCTTTCCTCAAAAAGTGGTCTCCCCGAATATGTTTTAAAATTATTTAAGATTATATGACATATATAACAGGGAGACACACAGCTCAAGTAACAAATTCACCAGTGCCATGGAGGATATCCTATAAAAATTACAAAAAGAAAAGGGAATCTTTTTTATGATGACGTTCTCCAACTAATTCTGTTTATGAGTCACATTAAGTTGATTACATAGTACAGGGTCTCCTTTGAGATTTGAAAAAAAAATTCTAGCCTTTCACATTAAGAAAAACAAAGTGGATGACAAATGCATACTGTAGATATTGACATATAGTTTGAAAGGCAGTCTATTAAAGTTTATCATCAGGGTGTGTACCTTCCAAGATGGAAAATGGAATTAATCAAGAATTGAAAATGATGATTAATCATGTTCATTTGCATTTAGAAAATTGCCTGGCACTTTCAATCATCTGAAACTGTGCACTGCCATACAATTCAACGTTTCAACATTTAATTTTCTGTGGGTGGCACCATATTGCTATGATTCATGAAACAATATGACATAAGAAGCAAAACTGCTGGCATCCTAAATGGTAACGAAGGCATGTGGACAGGGAGGCTACAGTTTATTATCAACAATGATTTGTATACAAGACATTATTTACAATACAGATGACTGGAATATGATATGGAAAGTTCATGGAGTAAAGCTAAGATAATAACTTGATTTCTAAAAGATATTACTGGAATGATAAAGAGGCATCAAATATATTGGGTAGCTCCTTTATGGAGGTTTTATGAAAATCTATCCACAAAGATTGCAGAGAATGAGGAGATATAATGGTGTTGTGATCTGTTCTAGTAGATCTATCCATACTAATGATATCACAGACACTGATATATTAGTACAGATAACTGAGTGGTTGATTAAAGCAGTAAGATAAAATATGAAGATAGAATGATTTAGTCCAATAAACATTTATTAAGTGCCTAATTTGTACAAGGCACAAAGATATGGTGGCACAGAACAGAGTCTTGAAGGAAGACAATGATTCTGAGGATTAAAGAAGAGGGAGTATACATTCTACATGTGAGGAATGGCTTCTGAAAATTAAAAGAGGCATGAGATAAAACATGAATTTGGGTGTGCACTACAGTTAGCCTGGAATACAGAATTTATGAAGGGAAAAATTGTGAAAAGCATGAAATTCTTTATGAAAAGTCTAGAACTGTTTGGAGTCAGCATGTGGAGGGCCTAGAGACGTGGCTTAAGAAATAATATCTTATCGAAGAAGGTATAGGGAACCACTGATGGTTTTTTGAGCAAGAGAGTGAAAGGACCAGCCCTGTCTTAGAAAGATTTTTTGGGCAGCCTTTTGTATTATTTGTTTGAAAGGGAGAGTGACTAGAAGCAGTTAGCCCAATTAGAGGGTTAATACAGCCCAGGAATTAAGTGATGAGGGTGACAGCATTGTGAATGGATAGAAGGGGAGGCTGCAAGATATGTTGTGGACCTAGAATGGATAAGACATGGCAATTAATCGGACATGTGGGGTGAGAGAGAGATAAGCATTAAGGATGAATCTGAAGTTATTGAGTCTGGGTGTGACTGGAATGACAGTAGTGTTCTCAACAGATACAATGAAGTTTGAAGAAAGGTCAGGGTTATAACAAAAAAATTGTGAGTCCTGCTTTGAATGTGCTGAATCTGAGGTGTTGATGTGGCATCCAGATGGAGAGGTCTAGGAGGCAGGTGGAAATGTGGGATAGGATGGCTGACAGAAATATTAGGGATGATCATAAAAATTTAAATATATAGTTACAGCATAATACTTTGTTCTATAAATTTTGCAGGAATCTAAGTCAACTTTGTTAGCCTTCAGTATGAATATACAACTTTTTTTTAAAAAATTAATACAACAATTTATCCTCCAGTTCTGTAGCCCATTGACCAATCTTCAGATCAATGAGGTAACTTCAGACTTTTGGTTGAATTAATGTGTAAGGGAAAATATACAATGCCATTACATATATATGTGAATATATATTTATGTTTATTATCTATGTCTTGCCACAAATGTATTCTGGGTTCAGAATAGTTGTCACTGCCTCAGAACCTCATTTTAACTTTTCCTTTAAGTTTTTGTGGCTTGGGTCCCTCTTCAATTCAGAGAATTCCAGAGTCTCTAAGACTATTAATAAAATGAAAAACAAACGGTTTTACTCTGATAACAAAATCTCCTTACTATGAAGTATTCTGATTACAAAGCACCACAGAGGAATCAAATCCTTTATTTTAAGAAAGGGAGGAGGCAGCAGCATGATGTGTTATACAGAACACTATAAATGGATAAATCACATCTGGATTAAAATTCTGGCTCGATGGACTTTCTAGCTATGTTATATTAAGCAAGTCACTTAACCTTTGAGGGAATTAGACAACAGCCTCTCTAAGGTAACTTGCAGCTCCATTACTCTTATCAATTAATGAATCAGTATTTGTGAGAAATTTATATTGGTTTAGACAGAAAGGAGCTCTTGATCCCATGGACCTTCTGTGGAGGCTCTTGAAAATTTCAAATGTTGGGCTTCCCCTGAAAGTGTCTGGAGACTCTAGTGTTGAGCTCACAGTCTACATTTTGCATTTGAAAGGACATACCTGAGAAAGAGGGAGTAAATTAAGAAACAGTAAAAAGAAAGAGGATATAAAAATGCATAAGGAACTTAATGTCCCAACTTTCAATACTTTAGGTTATCATTATTGTTGTTAATCATGATTACTGCCAAAAGGATTATTTAGTTAAAAAAAGTATGGCATTTTCTCTCTCAGTTCATCTATTGTAATAATTATTGTAACAGCAATTAATATAATCTTTTATATGATTATGATAAATATATTTATCGCTATAATAATCAACTGAGAAATCAACTGAGGTGTCCCCTATACTGCTTCTGTTACCAGCAAAATTCTTTTGGCAAAAGAGAATAATCGGGCAGTAAGTAGATACTGACAGAGTGGGGATGAAATGTGTTCTGGTTCTGGTTTTAATTTCATTTTACATCATGAGGAATATGAAAAATCTAGTCCAGTTCTTCTTCCCATTGAACAATTTCCAAGCTCTGACTCACCCAGTTTCTATATCTGGCTTATATTCTGTGGGTATTAGTAGCAGGAGAAACAGTTCAAGTAGAGGAAAGGGCAGGGGCATACCTCAAGATCTATGGGCACGTGGCATGACTGTATTCCCTGGACTCACAATAGCTGAAGATATTTTAAAATTAAACACTTGGCTACTCTTGTCATAACATTTCAAACACTCAGCAAAAATACTTTTCAAGAGGAGAGTATATAGCCTTCTTAAACAGGCTTCATTTTAATAGGTTTGTCACGTGGGGTAAAGGTATAGAGAATTCTAAACTTTTAATGGGTAGGTTTAAAATGTTTCATTCTTATCTGCGTATAATGCTGCTTAGGTATTGACAACAAATGTTGAACAGCCATTCATTAATATAAAGGTTGAAGCCTGCAAAATAGCATTGTCTTGCAGGATTGTATAAATGATTATCATTTAAAAAATAAAGCTTTAGGAGGCTCTTGGCAGGTGGTTTTTGATTTACATTGTGATTTATCATGGTCTACTATGACAAGACGATTTTGAACATAAAGAGTAACGACCATTCTTTTTATTAAATAGCAGTAACTATTTTCTGTTGTTCTCTAGCATGTATGTGTGTATAAGCATGTACACAAACACACATACATACATGTATATATCTGTATAAGTGTGTACACATGTGTGTAGGTAGGTTCTAGACATGCCTACACACACAAACATACACACACGAGCATGCATGAGGTCAAACTTGATTTTTTTAATAGCTAGTACTTCTTGTCTAGTGTCCTTTGAGATCCGTATCTTCTCTGAGGAATTCATTACCTCCTGCAGCCCTCAATGACTTCACTATGCTCTGAAACATCTGCACAATTTATCTGAATTTAAAGTTACCTATTTTATTAGGACACATCTTTATAGTATTAATTTTAATTTAACTTTTTGCATCTGTGCATTTGACCCAACAATCCCCATGCAAATCCCTAAATGATAGGAACCAGTTATGTTTAGCTGAATCTCCCCAAAATGCTCTACATATAAACACTTGTTGGACAAATATACTGAGGTAAGCTCTTCTTCAGTCCATCTATATGAAGAGAAGAAGGGGAGCAGGACCTTTTAGTTCAATTTAATAAGCACATATCAAGCACCAATTGTGTGCCAGATGGTATTAAATGCTAGAGATTCAAAGACACAAATGAATGTACAAAGACATAAATAGAAAGGATATACAAAGTAATTTAAAGTAATTTTGGGAAGGAGGAAACATTAACAACTGGGTAGAATAATGAAAGGCTTCTTAACAGAGATGGCAGTAAAGCTGAGCCTAAGAGAGTGTAAGGGATTCTGAGAGGCAGTGGTGAAGTCTGGCCAACAAGCATAGTCAACAAGCTGATAATGTGCTAGGGACTATGCTAAGAGCAGTAAGAAAGGCAAAACCACTACCTATCTTCAAGGAGTTCACAACTGAATGTAGAAGACAACTTGCAAATAACTGTACAAACAAGATACACAGGGGATAAATTTCAGAAAATTAACAGAGGGAAAGCTTTAGCCATGGGGGAAGGGTGGGTGGGTAAATAGGGGGAGAGAAGGCAAGATTCCTTGTAGAAGGTAGGATTTTAGCCATGTCTTGAAAAAAGCCAGGGAAGCCAACAGGTGAAAACAAGGAAGAAAAGCATCCTGCGCTTTGGGGAAAAGTCAGTGAAAAGGTACAGTCAGGGGATGGAGTGCCTTATGTGAGGAACAACAAGAAGGCCAGTGTCACTGGATCATAGAAGATAACAGAGGTAAGAAAATTACAAAAGACTGGAAAAGCAGGAAGCATTCATGTTATGAAGGGATTTAAAAGCTAAAGATAAGAATATATATCCTTTATTCTAGAGATAACAGGAGAACACTAAAGTTTATTGAATGGGGAAGGGAATGACATGGACAGACTTATGCATTGGGAAGATGATTTTCACATTTGAGTGGAGGACAGACTACAGTGGGGATAAACCTGCATCAGGAAGACAAACCAGAAGGTTATTTCAATAGATAGCTGCCCACTAAGTCTAGAATGCTCTACTGAATCATTTCTGCCTTTTTTTTTTCTGGCGACTAGGCCTCCATATCTGATTAAGGCTGAATGTACAGGAGACATCTATAGGGTCAGTATCAATACTAACTGGCATGGCACCATTAACCTGCTCTGTTTTACTGGTCTGGTGTGGTTTGGCTCTCTGTAGTCACTGTGTTGGTCCTCTAGTCCCAGAGAATGAAAATATTGGTACCACAAATTGATGTGTATACCTGATCAGTTTTTCCCCTACTGATGCACAGAACTCTCGACTCAGCTCAAATTCCACCTCCTTCAAGAAGCCTCTGTTGGGGTACCTCTGGCTAAAGTTTTCCCCTTCCATCTACAAAGTGTGTGTGTGTGTGTGTGTGTGTGTGTGTGTGTGTGTGTGTGTGTGTGTGTAAGTGTGTGTGACATACGTAATTATTTAAATGTTTCTCCCACATTAAAATGTAAATTCCTGGAGAAGAGATTTTTTTTAACCTTACTTTGTATCCCCAGCATTTTTGCACAGTTGCCACCACATAATAAATACTTAATAAATGCTTGTTGACTGACTGAATTAAGAGAAGGCAACATGGGTTAGTAGAGAAACTAATGGATGTGAAATCAGAAAATGCAGAACCAAATCTCAATTCTGATATTTAACAGCTGTGTGACTTCTGGCAAATAACTTTACTTTTCTGAGGCTGAGAATATGTATATTATTTTGATCGCAGTATTGTGAAGAAAATATTTTATGAACCTTAAAATGCTGTATAAATGTAAGCTATTTATTATTCAGGAACATTAAAAGTGATTAGATTAAGATATGCCCTAGATTCACATAAAATTCATTAACCCTAAATAATTTTGAAGCGTCTGATCATTTCAAGTTTCTTATCATGAAATATAATTTATTTACTGATTTTATTTATAAAAGAATAACTTTATATATCTTAATTTCTATGAGTATATTTTAAAATGAAATATTTTGAAGCATTTGTGATGTCATGGATGTGATTACTGCTTCTAAGTATTCAAATTTTTAAAAAACCTACATTGCCTGTCATAATTCTATTCTTGCTCATGTCCTCCCCAAAATTATTCACAAGAAATTTCTTCAATATGTTAGGAAACTTCCTCTAGTTCCTTGACATTGTGTAGATATTTGTTATCTTTTCTGCCATGTAAATGACTCACCTTTTTTGCTGATACATCTCTTATTTTAAAAAATATAGCAATATTATACATATTGTTATATATATTGCAAGTATAGCAATATTTTATACATATATATTGAAATATTGAAATATATATAGCAATATTATGTATTTTGAAAGCTATTAAAGGTTAAAACTGCAATAAGTTTTTTGGGATACTATAAATATATATTATATATAGGTATATTCCATTTAAGAAACATATCTATGCAACTTAAAAACTCATATCTCTTGGAATGGCATAAATAAAATAGGTCTAAAAGTTCATATCTAATTAAGTTATTTTTTTAAAGCATACATTTCTTGATTTTATATTTTTTCATCCCTGTATTATACTCATAGTATTTCCTGGCATGAAGTGAATTTAGAATGGCACGAAACAGACAATTCAGATGCAGAGATTAAACCAGCTCAAAAACAAGAAAAGGGCAGTAGAGGTGCTAAAGTTTTTGTTCATGCGCTTTACAATAGTTTTCAGCATTTCAGCTTCAAATCAAAACCAGAAATACTTACTTAAATAAAATACACAAGGGACCAAGCTTTTATTTGATAATACTGAACAAGATTTTAAAAATCAGAATTTTAAAAAATTAAACAGATATATACTATAGAATACACCCTCTATCTTTCCCCCCTAAGAACTATGGAGTCTTATTTTAGATAATTTAGCCTAATTTTTTATTTTTTAAGCAGGTTACCTGAATTCTACAATTTAAGTCTTTTAAACTCTTCTAATTCTTCAATTCATATTTTAATAATTTTAAATGAGACCATTATTGCATAGAGATTATAAGCAATTTTACATCTCATTAACCTTGCTTTGTTTTAATTACAAAGATCCTTTGTTAGATTTCCTTTAAATGATCCAGTTTATAATTTCAGTCTGTCCTAGGGAGTATTTCAATTCAGCCGCACATTCATCAACTGTTTTTGTCCTGTTAATTGTTGACAACTGCAAAATTATGCTCTCTAGCAATGATGATGAATTATATTCCTAAGTTTAGATGTTAAATAGGATAAATATTTATAACACTTTCCACTTAAAGATTCTAACTTCACCTTCACTAAAGCATTTAAGATTGAAATCCTAACACTAGAGAGGATGTATTTTAATTCATATCCCATTTAAATCTTTGAAAATATCAGGTGAAAGAAGACATACTTTTAGGTGCACTAGAGAGACTTTCATGCTACTTACACAGAAGAATTCTCAATATCATATTTTGGGGCAGGAATTCACAAGCCAGATTTATGATAGTAAGAGATCAAAAGAAGAAGGAACACAACCACTGGAGTTACACCACCAGTTCCCATACTAACTGGCTGTGTGACCTTAACCAAATTACTTATGCCCTCTGGGCCATATCACTTCATTTGTGAAATAAGAGGGTTGGAACAGCCAGTCTCTAAAGATCCTTTCCAACTATTAAATTCTTTGAGACTATGAAAGTGGAGCTGTTAACATTTAGTGAACATCAATTTTGCAGCAGGCAGTATAAGGACATGGAAAGGAGCAGAAGACATAGTTCTTTCCCTTACGGAGTATCTAATCTAGCTTGGGAGATAAAATTCAGACTTAATAAACAACTAAGCTGGCAGCAGCATTACTGGCCTCAGTGAAGGAGAATGAATGCAATAGATTCTTATCTTCTGATGGTCCATATTTGCTGTCTTGGGAACAACTATTTGTAAAAAGGATAAAAAGTCCTTGTGGATATAAACTAAGCTGGTCTTTGTTTTCAGATAATCTAGGCATAAAAATTATTATTAATTTGAATGTCTAAAAGACTCATGATTTAAAGGGTTTGGGTGCTCTCACCACAGGAACTGATTTCAATGCTTCTGTTTCATATATCGCCATGGTCAAAAATATATTAACTACAGCCCAATATTAGAGTGATACAGCTCTCTGAACTTCTCTAGGATGATCCTTAGATGAGAAACACATAATAATTTGGTTAAAACTTAAGAACTCCATCTTAGTAAATACCTCCTAGATGAGAAATAGTGTTGTAGAGTGGCTAAAGGGATAGAGAGACTTGGGTAAAGGCCTACTAGTTGTGTGACCACCGTCAAGTTACATAGCATCTCAGCACCCCAGGCAGGCTCTGAATTGCTTATCTGCATAAATTTAGGTAGACCTATACAGGTAATTCCTTGCAGCAGGGCTTACTTACATTGTCTTGTACAGATTGAGAATAAAGGGGTTACACAGCACTTCTCACATAATACTTTAGACCACAAAGTTAAACAAGAAATAGCTGGGCTAAGAAAAAAATCTCCCCAAAGTTTCCTTAATACACATTTAAAAAGAAGAGAAACCTCCATGTTTATACTTGAATTTTCTTTTTTGGTAGGTTGTGATGGAGCAGTAATGGGTGGAATAGTAAAGACATTTGGGACCCAGTGATAAACTAATCAAGTAGATGAGTGAGAAATACATTACTGTTTTTAAAACTGCTTCAACTTCAACTCTGGTTTCAAAAAAAATATCCTTACCACTCTCCTCTAGTCCTTATGGGAATATTTTGAGATATTTATTAGAGTATCAGATAAAAAAAATTTTAAACAACCAACTTCCAAATAAAAATTTAAAATGGAAACCTTAAGCTTTCAAAGCAGTAGCTGGAGTATGTATGGTCCATAGATAAGTTTTCCTATACAACAATTCTCTACACCCTTTCCAGACATCTAAAACAATAACAAATTCTCAATTAGCTTAACAAAAAAATGCCCTGCCTTAAGTTTTAACCTATCTCACTAGCAAAATAAATTTTTATGGAAATTTTAAAATATTTTCATAAAGTTTACAGAAGTCAAGAATTCTGCCTCACTAGTTTAGGGGTTAACAAAAGTGTTTACATACAGCATGGGGGAAAGGAGGCTTTGTAGATGTTCCTACAAAATTCTGAGGATTTTAGTCAACCATAAGGCTAGTATAAGAAAACAGTATGATATAATTGCTAAGAAAGCTAATTTGATCTTTGGCTGCTGAATTAACACATATATAGAGAACCCAAATGAAAGAAACTACTCTTTTTCTGCTGTTAGATATGCTATATAAACAATAATCAATTCACTTTAGGTAGGACTGAAAATTAGAATTCAAGTAGAAAATAAGAGGAAGTTGAAAAGTCTAGAAATCATAACCTTGGAAGAGGTATTAGTACAAGAATCTGGGAAAGTTCAACTTGAAGGAAGGACTAAGGGGAAGACATGGTAAATGCCTGTATATACTTGAAGCAATTTCAATTAGGAGAGAATAGATTTCCATGTTACTTCAAAAGCCAGAACTAAGACCACTAGATGAACATTTTCTTCTCTTTAGAGAGAAAAAAAAAATAACTGGAATTAAAAATTAAATGCTTGCTTCATGATAGTGATTTTCTTGTTATTGGCAATATTCAAGGAGGATGAGCCTCTACCAGAGATGCTACAGAAGTGATTTCTATATTTAGTAGAGGGTTTGAGACAGTATGGGATGTTGGGAAGAGTGCCAGGCTAGAGTTAGGAGAGATATGGTTTTAGATTCCACCTCAAACAGTAGCTATGTTACTATGAACAATTCATTTAATCTCTCTGGGCCTCAGTTTTCTCATCTGTAAAGGAGGGATAATATTTACTCTCAAAACATAAATGTGAAGATAGAATATGACAACATATGTAAAAATACTACAAAAATCTCAATACATTTTATTGTTACTTTAATCCAAGGTTAGGAAGGAGAGTGAAAATCAAATACAAGATCATAATTTCTGTTACTTGTTCCAATTAAAAAAAAAAAAGGAGGTTGAACCTATGGGATAAAACTATATTTTCACAAAACTTCAATGGATTTTCAGTTTTCCATTCTCTTCCTGCCCTGGATCACCACCGAAAGTTAAGGAAGACTATATTGCAGGGCTTTTATGGAAATTCATAGCTAGCAGTTTGAGCCTAATGTTTGTTTTTCAGGGCTTTTTCTCCTTTTTCCTTAATATCCTTTTTTAGATATGCTTGGTGGAAAGTATCACAAGGATTATATATCCCAGCTATCACAAGATTTATTATGATGTGTGTCCTGGATGTTTTTGTGACTTGCAAGGAAGCAATTCAAATCACATATGCACAATCCTATACTTTCCCTTCTCCTGTGTACTATTTCCACTTCCAAAAAATAATATCATCTCATTACTTACATATATTTCCCATCTCTTCTTTTTAGTAATAGGTATCAAGAAATGTACTAGTTTCAAAGAAACAACACTAGCTTTAAAAGTCTATGAAATTCTACTCAGTTTAAGCTCCAAGTGCTCATTACTATGATCATATAGAACATTACTGATTAATAGAAGTGTCTTATAAAGTCATGGGATTATGAACTAGAGGGAATCTTAGAGATAATCTAGTCTTACTTCTATATCTAACACATGAAAAACTGAAGCCAAAAGGGCAATGCATCCTACTTAGAAAATTCAAATGAATTAATATAGCCCCATGAGTTAAGGGACCCGAACTCTTAGCTCAAAACTAAAATATGTCTTCTGCATAACTTTGACTTCAGTTCTACATCTATGAATACAGTTTATAATTTATATCATTTGCCAACCAAAAATAAATTTTGAGGTTATTAGAAGCGATAACATATAAACCAGTGTATAAAATGAACTTATCTTTCTTAAGCCTTTCTCACCCCATTACATTGAACAGAGGTTCTTGTTAAACTTAGACTACACTATAAAGATTTTTAAAAGTTCATAGAATATGATAAATAAGAGAAGGACAATTGGAAGTAATTTTCAGAGAAACAGTCTAGTTTCAAGAAGATAAGTAATCTTGGAAGAAAAATAGCAACAGTGACCAAATGAATGTTAAAGTTTTAATTTTTTAAAAGTGGGTTGTGAAGAATTTAAGTCTCTGGCTTAGAAGCCACACATGTCATAGAGGAGATAGGTACATCTGTTTTGATGTGTCCAATGCCAACTAAGCCAAAGAAAGCCCATTACTAGTCGACTGTAAATAAAGCAATGGAAAATAAGGGCAAACAAAATGACAGGTAAAAGACAGGACATGAATACAAATACAGAGTAGGTATTATTTTTGATGATCAACTTTATGGTAGAAGAATTCAATATTCTGCATGTTTTGGGTACATGACAAACAATCTACAATGTTCAGGTAAAATTAATTCATATCAGTTGATAAAAAAAAATGAGGAAGTATGCAGTAAACACTATGCTCCCCAAACAGATGGAGTGGCAGATGGGTTTACAGATTGGATTCTCTTGATCCTCTGTGTAAAAAAACTTGCTACACAGTGAGATAGTGGCTCAAATCTCAAATAAACCTCATAAACCATTCTGGCCCTTTTGCTTTGTGTAAGGTTTTTGGATAAATAAATGAGCCTAACATTTTATATTTTAATAAAATAGATATACCTTAGCCAGATGCCTGTACAGTAACTCTCATTTAATTTAAAGACTTCTCAAGTCTTTTTGGAGCAGATGGTTAAAAGATATAGTCACCCAAGTTGACTAAAATATAAAATTACTTGTCTAAAAACTTGAATAATTACCTTCCTTCATTGATGAGCTCAATAAATGCAAGTCCTGCATTCTTCTGAATCGAATTTTGCCATTCCTAAATGGGAAAACAAACAAAGCAGAACATGTTTAAAGAAGTAGTAGTAGCAGAATTGTATGAACATATATTTGACTGTCCTGGCTAAGAAGAACTTGAACAACGGAAATGTGTTGGTTGGATGGTCGGGTCTTTTAAACCTCAGCATATGACTTTTTTCCCCAAAATTACTTCAAACTTGATTGGCATAAAACCACACATATGTATAAACGCATACTGTATTTATATTGTGTGCATTACACATAAACACAAAGGCACAGGTGGGCTCTCAGTAAAAACCTCACTCCCAAATGATTAATACTAATTTTTGGAGTCAACATAAGTATTTGGGATTAAAATTAAAGAATTTGATCCAGAAATATCAGTCCAAATGATCATTTTTCATACTTTAACTTCTAATAATTTTAAAGTGAAAAATAAAACACATATTAAATACCTATTTATTTAGAATGGCTAGAAAAGGAAATATTCTGATTATTGTAATATTTTGGTTGGTTGAAATTTATTATATGGTTATCATAACTGAATTCTTTGGGAGCAGGGAAAACATACACTATTAAAACCATATGCCACAAAATTTAACCTTCCTAATGAATGAAGAGGTGATGGGACCTTGGAAGTGCCTCTGGGTCATCATAAACAACTTTTTTGAGGACATCATAGAATCAGTACAGATTCAGCACAATCCTGAGATAGATGTTCGTAATGACCAAATCTACCTCTGTTTCTCTTAAACTTTTCTCTTCCTTTTACTCTTGTATCCATAGTCTTAGTGTAAGACCTCATCACCTTTTGACTATACTACTGCAATAACTTCCTAATTAGGCTCTCTGTTTTTATTTTCTAGGCTGTTTCTACTTCCTATACATTTTATAAAGGGCCACCAAAATAAGGAACAAATATGATGCTAGTCTTGCTACAAAAAAAAAACAAACTTCATTGGTTCCCTCTAGCATAATACAAGGCATTCAGTCTGAAATTAAAAGTCCTCCATAAGTTGGTTACAGCTTATCTTTTCATACTTATTCCATATCACTTCTCAACTATTCAATATCCCAGCCAAATCTGGCCTGTCATTTCCTGAATTTTTTCATTTTCATCTTCTTTATCCTTGTCTTCACATAGACAGAGCTCCGCCCCCCCGAAACAAACTCACTTCTCATCCCCAATGTCTCAGAATCTTCATCTTTCTCCAATCCTCAGCCCAAATGCTATGTAATATACAAAACTTTTCTGCTACTCTGCCTCATCTCCTCCTTCCCCATTACTAGTCTTTTCCTCCTAGAACTATTTTGTATTTATATCTGCTACTTATACCTATCAAATAAAAAATATATAAAATTATAAAACTCAATATTGGTTGGGGCTTATGGAAATTAATAATTGATACATTGCTAGTGACAATATAAATTGGGGAGATATTTGAACAATTTGGAAAGAATTCAATTTAATTCACCAAAAATGTATTAAATGCCTATTCTATTGGGCACTTAGGAGATATAAGGATAAATAATAGTTTTGGTTCATAAAGATTTTACGAGAGAAATAACCTGTAGACATTATAGCCTAACCCCCTACTCGCAGAAATCTGAAGCCTAGAGAGGCAAAGTAACTTGCTCAGGGTCACAAAGATAGTAAGGGACAGAGCACAGAATTAAAAAACATTGGCTGGGAAGGAGTTGGTAAGGATCACAGCATCCACCTAGTCCAACCCCTACCTAAATGAAATCTTCACTATAACATATCAGACAAATAGTTACCCATCTTCCACTTTAAAACCTATAGTAAGGGGGAACCTTGGTTCTCTGATTTTAAATACAGAAAACTTTCTATTGTATCATGATCTAAGAACTATAAACTCCACAAGGACAAGGACCATAATTTTTTCTTTTTTTTTTTTGATGGGGTGGTGGTGATGGTAGTTGTGAGTTAATTGAGGTTAAGTGACTTCACCAGGGTCACACAGCTAGTGTTAAGTGTCTGAGGCAAGATTTGAACTCAGGTCCTCCTGATTTCAGGGCTCTATCTACTGTACCACCTAGCTGCCCCTATAATTTTTCCCTCATTTATTCCCATGGTCTAGCGGTGTACCCTGTATACAATATTTCATTTAAAAATGTTTGTTGAAGAAAGTCAACATGACAGAGTGGACAATATGCCAGATTTGGATGAAAAAGATTAGGGTACAAAACCTGGCTTTACTATTTATCCTACCCGTGTAACTTTGGGAAAGTCACTTCACCTCTGCTGAGTTCTGGGAACCTGGTTTGTGAAATCTTGTCATTTCTACCTCCTCTCTTGCATCTGTCCCATTCTTCTCATCACACTGTCACTTACCTAGTTCTAGCCCTTATCACCTCTGACCTGGACCACAGAAAGGGCTTCCTAATTGATTCACAGCCCTCATGCCAATATTTACTCCATATAATTGCCAGAATGATTTTCCTAAAGTCTGACCATGTAATGACCATGTCTATTAACTCAGTAAACTTGAATGGTCCCCTATTAGTTCAAGGACCAAAACTACTCCATTTGGCATAATGAGCGCTTCTTCATCTGACCACAACCTAAAAAGGAGGAATGTGTAATGAGATTGGAAAGGTAGATTGTCTCTTCTACTATCCCTAAACTTCTACAAAAGCCCTCAACATAAAGCAGGAATGATCATGGGTTCTTGAAAACTATGTTAATGAAGTATAGGTCCAACCCAAGGTAGGAATAAATCAATAAACATTTATTAAATGCCAGCTATGTGCCAGACCTCTTCCTACCTCCCATTAGTCTTTCTTTGCATGAGGTGCATCTCTCAATATAATTTTTCTCCTTTCCCTGTGTCATCTGGAAACAAACCTCTAGCATGGGTCAAATGAGATTTTGTGTCTGTGTCCAAAGACCAACCTAAATTTAACAGGCTTATCACCAGACAGATGATAAAGTTCTTAAAAATTTCATATATCAACTCATGAAGACTACTACTGAGTAAGCCATGAAGGAATCTTGATTTGAGTCCATGAAGAGAGTGTCCACCACAACATCATAAATGCAATAAAGCACCAAAGGAAGCTACCTTGTATACTGAATTTGAAGAAGATTTACAAGATTTTTGCAAGTAGTAATAAAGGAAGTAAGAAAATCTAGGACTTTAAGGGTTGCATTCTATTGTCACAGGGTCCATTCTTGCACCATCTTTCTTATTTTGATAAATTTGTACGCAGAGCATCACAAATGTGTATGGAGGCTAAGGTATTATGTGAAGTACCAAACTGCCATTTACTGATAATCGTGCCTTTTATTCTTCTTTTGGAAGAACCACAGAACAAATACAATTTTTCTTTAACTTCTTCAATTAACAAAAATTATTTGGGCTACATTTCTAAAATGGCATTATAACCATTAAAACATTTAGACATGTTCCAATTAAAGTTAGAGTAGTTTTCTCTTCTTGCACTCCTGTAAATGATGTGTGTGTGTGTGTTCTTTACAAGTTAAAAGGACTGACCTGATATTATTCATGAAATAAAGCTAGCTTTTCTCCTTCAGAAAACTAGCAGAATTTAATGTGGTTTTTCAGCTTTTAAAAATAAAATAAAATCTAATGACAAAAATAATATCTAATGACAAAAGCAGAAACAGTAAAGCTATTCCATTTCATTCATATTCATAAAAACCTTAAACTGAAGCCTCTAAGCACTTTATATAGCAGGAGAATTACATATGGTACAAAAACACTGGAAAAATGAGTAAGGAGGCAGAACAGCAAAGTTAGAAACAAACAGGAAGGAAAAAGGTTATAACTAAAGAAAAAGAGCTGGTAACACCTCCTTTTGTTTCCTATGGCTAAAGAAAACTTTTAGGACCTCATCCTTACAAGAGTGGGTAATACAAAGCCCATGGCTTGATGACAGCAAAAGAACAATACCCATACCTGCCAATCAAACAGAAAAGGAAAATACCTTTTAAAACTACAAACAGGGAGTAGAAGTCCTCATCGACACTTTCAATTTTTATTCTAGCTCTACTTAAGAGAAAATATGTTTATTTTTCCTATTACATGTTACTTTCTGGTAACAGCTTAGAAAAAGATGAACTCTTTCAAGTTATTATATTATTAATTTCATTTTTCTCTCATAGCCTAAATAAACATACATATCAAAGTTCTTAACTATCACAAAATAATGGTAATTGAGTAAATTTGGATTATGATACACACATTTCTCTTCAAGCAGGTCAACTCTTTGGAACTTACATGATAAGATTTGCCATATGTATAACATAGCAAAACTCAGCAGTTAAAATCACTAAATAGTCATACTAGACATTATATATATATATAATGCCTTAAGGTTTGTAAAGTGCTTTACATTAATTTTTCTTAGTTGGTCCTCACCACAACCCTTTGAGATAGGTGTTCTCTCCATTCTACAGATGAAGAAAGCACGGCTAAAAGAAAGTCACTGACTACCTCAGAGCCACAGTTAATAAGGCAGAACTGACACCAGTCAGGTCCTTCTGGCTTCTGGTTTGGCACTCACACCACTCTGCCACTCAGCTATCTGTACAAAGTGTTCACAGGACTTTGACTTAAAAGTGAACTTTAGATATCATTTAGTAATAGACTTATAGGATGTCAAGGCTGAAAGGTGTATTGAACATAATCTAGTTCAAGATCTTTATTTTATGGATGGGAAATGTCAAATTACTTGCCCAAGGTCACATGAGGAGTAATTGGCAGAATCAGAATTCCAGGTCTTTTCTAAATTCAAAGTTTTTTCCGCAAGTATTATGCCCCTTCATGACTGTATTGCTTTATGGTGCGATCAATTACTCATGTTCACATTTGCTTGTACAAAGTAATTTTACCCATATAACACCTTAAAGTTAACAAAGTGCTTTCTTTCCCTTATAAATTATCTAATCTGACCTTCACAAAAATCTCGTGGGCTTGGGTAGGGCAAATTATATCCATATTTTATAGCCGAGGAATATAAAGAAACGAGAGGGTAAATAATTTGCATACGGTCCACCCAGCTAAGTAATCAATTGATCTAGAATTTGAACCCCGATTTGAATCCAAGGGACTAAAAGTTATTTACATAATAAGTATATTTATCACAATTCCAGGTTAGATAAAGTATCTATGTATTATTGACAAAACTAATTGTTAATATTTTAAGATTCTTAAATATTGATACAGTGTGCTCCTATCTATGTACTAACAAAAGGTTTTCAAATAAAAAATTAGACATGACACAAGTAAGGCAAGGAAAAAAAATTTTTCTAAATGAAAAAAAAATACCCTCTACATGATAACCAAAATTGTGTCTGTTTTGATTGTTACCAAAGAACTAGTATAAGGCAAAGGGAAACAAGCTTCAGTACCTACAATGACACTGTCATAGTTTTCCTTGTTATAAAAATCTTAATTTTTCTTTTAAAAGAGAGAAAGAAATAAAGGGATGTAGCTTGTATTCCAGCAAGACCTGGTAACAGATGGTGAAATGAAGGATAATGGGCATATGCTTGGCTTGAACTCCACTGACTTAGAGGTGTATTTCAAAATAAAGTCTTAAAATCAATTCCAGAATTTTTCTTTCCTTCCTTCCTTCCTTCCTTCCTTCCTTCCTTCCTTCCTTCCTTCCTTCCTTCCTTCCTTCCTTCCTTCCTTCCTTCCTTCCTTTCTTTTCTTTCTTTCTTTCTTTCTTTCTTGGAGGGGGGTTTTAAGGCTTACTAAAAGAACTGGACAAATTCAAGAAATATTCCAAAGAACAGGTGCAAATTACCCCTAGCATCACATAATTATCTTCACCAGAGGAAATAGTTAACTTTGAGGTTGAATGTCTATGGAGGAGTGCCAAGTTTCTATATCTGACACAATTCTTTAGCTCTTCTACATGGAAACATAAAATTTCCTTCAGATAAAGGACTTTGTTAGGGAACTGGATCTCATATTAAAGATCCTTTGAAAATAAACACTTTGAAGACAAATAAGTTCCAGAAGAATGACTATAAAATCCCTATGTTTTGTTCACAATGAGGTAGATAACCTGGTAGAAATCTCAGGCTCAGAACTTTCCTTTAAAAACTGAAATAAATCAGTGTGTACGTGTGTGTGTGTGTGTGTGTGTGTGTGTGTAACACACACATGCAATTCAAAACAAAAACAAATCAAAAAAAATTGCCAGACCATCTCATCCTACTCATTTCAGATGAATATATAGTTTGTACCTTCTGTCTTACATTCATTAAAATAACTGTACTTAAGATCCCAAGGAATCCAATTTTGCTCAGATATCTTGAAAATGTGAATGCATGTATTTGGTTTTGAAATTAAGCAACATTTCTGAGAAGGAACAAATATCACATGACAAAAACAACTTCTGAAGTAGCTTTCAAGTCTGAGATTTTACAACAAGGATATTAAAGAAGATAAAATGTTCTAGGCCTCAAAATTTTATTTCACTTCTCTGTATCATGTGAAAAGCATTTATCTTACGCATGCTTCATGGACATAAACAATATTAATATAGATCATCTAAGGAATCTAATTAGTACTTTGAGGGGGGAAGTCATGGGGGGTGGGTGCCACTACACCTGTGATTTCATTGCTGAAGGGAACTGTTGAAAAAACTGTTTCAAATGATGCTGATCAGCAACTGTTCTGCAACATATTCTTTGAGAGACATAGAAAGGTTATATTACTTGACCAGGGACACAGAGCTGTATGTGTCAGAGGGTGGAGTTCAAACAAAGTCTTCCTGATGTTAAAGCCGGGTCTTAATTTTTAAAAACATAAAACTGAAATTTCCTCAATTTATGTAAAAATAAAAACTTTATACGCAATGTATATTATAAGTAACGTCGCCCTTCTACCTGTACAGATTATATGTACAAGACTGTCTTGTAGTAAAGAGTTCATGCATGAAATGAATAATCACAGAACTATATAATGTCAAAATTTAAAGTGACCTTAGTGGTTCAACCAATAGTTGAATCCCCTACAAGAGTGGTGTCCAAATCAAATAGAACTGTACATAAGGGTATTAAACTTTCCATAAGGATCCCTGTGGTTTGCAAATTGACTTAGAAAAACACAAATTAATGTTATGTTTTATTGTTATTACCTCTTTTGTTAAATATTTCCCAATTATATTTTAGTCTGGTTCCCTCATACTGGTGGGCCACAGGTCTGACACCTCTGCCTTACAACACACCCTACACGTAGTCATCTAGCCTATGCTTAAAGACCTACAGTGAAGTGGAAACTTAAGGTAGCCCAGTGTACTTGTAGATAGCTCTCATAGTTAGGTTTTCTTTATATAAAATCCAAATTTGCTTTAAACATCTTATCCTTTGTTCTTAGTTATTCCCTCCAAGGCAAAGAAGTATAAGACTAATGGCTCTTTAATTTGATAATGTTTCAAAAATGTAGATCGCTCACATGTGACTGAATCAACTAAAATCCATTTATTAAGCTCTTATTATGTACTAGATACTGTATAAGACAAAAAGGATACAAAGATTCCAGGCCCAGTACTCTATTAACTGTACCACCTAGCTGCCTCACTTCTTATTTGGATTACTACAATATCCTCCTAATTGGTCTTGTTTCTTCAAGTATATTCACTTTCCATTCCACTCTCTACATAGCTGCCAAACTGATATTCCCAGAGTTAAGTGATCCTACCACTCTCCTACTCAAGGAGACTCACTGACTCCCTAGTTACCTCTAGGATAAAATGCAAACAACTCAGGAAGGTCTAAAGCCCTTTACAATCTGGCTCCATCCTACTTTTCCAGGTTTATTGAACATTACTCCTCTTAAGACATTCAACATTCTAGTCAAATAGGCATATTTTGATATGCCTTGTAGATGTCATTCACAGGTTGTATCCCATGCCTGGAATGCATGTCTTCCACCACATCTCCTTCCCCCAGAATCCTTAGCTTCTTTCAAGGTCAGGCAGTCAATCAGTCAATGGGTACTATGCTAAGTGCTAGTGATACAAAGAAAGGCAAAAAACATTTCCTGCCCCCTAGGAACTTAAAATTTAACAAGTTAAACAACATGCAAATCAATATGTATAAACAAACTATACAGAGGTAAAATAGGAAGCAATCAATAGAGAGAAGACACTAGGATTAAGAGTGATTGGAAAAAGACTTCAGGAGACAGAGATGAGCAGAGAGAGCATTCCAGGAGTGGGGCGCAGTAAAGGAAAAAGCCTGGAGCCAAGAAATGGAATATCTTGTGTGAGGAATAGCAAAGTCAGTTTCACTGGAGTGATGAACAAGGAGATAGGGGAGGAAGGGAAGAATGGTACGTAGAAGACAACTGGAAAGGGAGGAAGCCTAAATTATGGAAAGCTCTGAAGAATGCCAAACAAAGGGTATTATGTTTTATTCTGAAGGTGATAGGGAGCCACTAGAACTTACTGAGTAGGAAGGATGACATAGTTAGACATGTACTTTAGGAAAATAATTTTGACTTCAGAGTGGACAGGTGTGGGGAAAGATTTGTGGCAAATAGATTAATGAAATAGTGAAGGCATGAGGAAATGAGGGCCTGCACAAGGGTGGTAGCAGTAGTAGGAGGGAAGGGGGCACATGAAAGAGATGTTACAAATGTAAAATGAAGAGGCCTTGGCAACTGACTGAAAAAGGGGCAGGGCTGGGAAAGAGAAAATGAGGAGTCAAGATCACATGCCTCAGGGATTGAAAAGATGATGGTGTCATTGACAGTAAAGGGGCAATATGGAAGGGAGAATGGTTTTGGGGAAAAGAAAATAAGTTGGGCCATATTTATTTTAAGATGTCTACAAGACATCCAATTTGAGATGTACAATAGGCAATTAGAGATGTAAGATTGGAGGTCAACAGAGTGGTTAGTGCTGGATAAGGAGATATGAGAATTATTAGCACAGATGATGAATGAATGCTTGGGAGCTGTATGTGAAGTAGCATACAGAAAGAAGGTCCAGGACATCCTGGTGAATGTTAGTGGGTGTGACCTCCAAAGGAGACCAAGGAGCAATCATATAAAAAAGGAGAACCAGGAGAGAGGAGAATCCCAAAAACCTAAAGAAGAGAGTATCAAGAAAAGGGTGATCCACATTGTCAAAGATTGCAGAGAGGTCAAGAAAAATGAGGATGGAGAAAAGGCCATTAGATTTGGCAAGTAAGAGATCATTTGCAATTTTGTAGAGAGTTTCAGTTGAATGGAAGCCAGACTCTATTGAGTTAAGAAGAGACTGAGAGGAAAGTAAGTGGAGGCACCTCTTTTTAGATGACTTTTTCAAAGAGTTTAACCAGAAAAGGCTACAGAGATAACAGAAAGCAAAGATGGATGGATCAAATGAGGATTTTTTGAGGATGGGGAAAACATTGGCCTCTTTGTAGGCAGCAATGAAGTAACCTTAAAGATAAGTGAGAGAGGGCGGGGGTGACAGAACGGGAGATCTGTTAGAAAAGACTACATAGAATCAGTTCATTAGAAGGATTTGCCCTGGCAATGAGAAAGGCCACCTCTTCATGTGAGACAATGGGGGAAAGGGGTAATAGCAGTAGAGGGAATCTGGGTGATATGAAATGAAAAAGGGGGAAGATGAAGCTTTTGGAGAACAGCCTCAAATTTTTCTAGTAATATGAGGCACAGTTCTCAGATAAGAGGGTGGGGTCAGGGGTAGAGATGGGAGGTTTGAAGGATAAAAAGTCTGGAAGAGCTGCTATGTGGGTGGGATAGCTTCCCTAATTAGGGAAGCATAAATGTATCATCTAGTAATAGTGAGGGCCCAGTTGAGGTCATGTAATATAAATTTGTAGTGGACCTAATCAGAACAGTTAACGTGATTTTCTCTACCTTAGCTCAGCAGCACATGTGTAGCAGCAAAGGCAGTGGACGGTAGGAGTGATCCAAGCATTAGGCGAAAAATGGCAAGATCAGCTATGATACCGGATAATGGAATGGGAAAGAACTGAAAGGTTGAAGGACTGAAAGTTATGGGGCAGATGTAGAGCAAATGTTAGGAACAGAAGACAGAGGGGAGAGGTAGAAAGCAAACAGAATGATCTGACAAGGAGATTTTGGAATTCTTGAACACAGAGGTGGCACATTTGTGAGTGACAGCAAAATCAAGGATATGACCATCTTACAAAGACGTGGCTGAGATGTGGTAGAGGAACAGGTCATAGGAAGTGAGATGTTTGAGGGAGTATCAGTATCTAGTCTGAGGGCAGGAGTTGGGGGAGAAAGACTATGAGCCAAGTACTGAGCTCACTGAGCAAGAAAGGGGAACATCCTAGAGATCTGTAGACAACAGCTACTAGAATTGTGATTGAGTATGTGGACTTCATGAACTCAGGTTACTGAGTGAAGGGAGTAGAGGGAGAACTGGAGAAGGCAACGGGGAGCAAAAAGTAACCCAACTCCCCTACCTTGATCAGTGAGCTGGAAAGAAATGAGATGACATGCAGGTAGTGCTTAAAAGAGTGGCTAGCAAAGATGTATCAGTAGGTGAGAACCAGGTGTCAGTGAGAGCCAGATGGTGAAAGGAGTGGGACAGAAAGAAGAGTTAAAGTGAAAGCAAGTTTGTTGCCTATGGACAAGGCATGCCAAAGGGCACAGCTAAACGGGTGGGACATTGAAGGGGACTTGGGTTGAGGGGAACGGGGTTTGAATGATGGCCTAAGGGATTCAGAATCACTGGGATGAGGAGGGTATGACCACGGGGGAGTTTGTTAATAATTAAGGGAAAATTTTTAAAAGATTTTCAATGTCCACTGGTTTATACCCTTATGATAGAGCCCTTGCACAGTCTGAGCTTTTCAGAGGCAGGAACAACTTGCCTTCCTTGAAGGCAAGAGGCCAAACTGGAAACTTGATGGAATGGTGCCCTCTCACCTCATCTCAGTAGTAGAAGACTAGTATAATGAACTGGCGCTTCTATTCCTAGAGGTAACTGAAGGCCAGGCAGGAGATGCTCATGACTGGAATGGATCCCTCCCTCCTCACCATGGCACCAGAAGATTATCAAGAGAAGCTGGAAGTCAGGCAGGAGATGCCTGGGGGCACAGTCATGATGGTTAGGCACCCTCCTCCCCTCTTCTCACAGTTATATACTTTTGTACTAAGCTCATGCAAATTCTAGTTTTTTCTCCCAGAATTATACAAAATATTTTGTTCTTGACTATATAAGTAACTACAAACATATATGTCTATGGGTATAAACTTGCATGTAAGTATATACATGAATAGAATTTTTTTTCCTAACAAAATGTAAGCTCTATGAGGGCAAGAACTATCTGGAATTTTGTCTATCTCTAGTGTCTACCACAGTATCTAGTATATAGATGCTTAATAAAAGCTTATTTAATGGATCTTTAATTTTGTTGTGCACGTGGTCTGAGACTGGGACTCGATTATTATTATTATTATCATTAATATTATTATGAACTCCTCTAATCCAATCTAGGTCTTATCACCCTTTCATTCACCTATATTCTTAACCTCTATACTAGCCTCTATCTCTTACTTCACTCATCCCACATATCCATTCAGCTGCCAAACCTTGATATCTTCTTTTGCATCTGTCTCCTTCTGCAACCTCCATGTCAGGCTATTGTTACCTCTTCCCTGGATGACTATAATGACCTACTCTCCCCTCTTCAATCTATCTTCCACACAGCTGCCAGACTGATTTCCCTTAAGTGAGGTCTGACCATGTTATTACCCTATTTGAAAAATTTTAGTGGCTGCTTTAGGCTAAAGGAAAAACCCCTCTATCTGACTTTAAAAAGTCTTTCACAGTTTGGGCTGAATGTGACCTTTCCAACCTCATTACTCACCTCTCTGTACTCTACAAATAGTCAAATTGATCTTTCTGCTGTTCTTCACACACGGCTCCATTTTGGTGCCACTGAACATCTCTTATCTCCATGCCTTTGCATTTACTCTATGCCTGGAATACACTCTCTTGCCTTGCTGAATCCCTTACTTTTAAGTCTCAGCTAGGTAATTATTTTCAAAATCAAGCCTTGCCTGATCCCCTTAACTGTTAATACCTTCTCTCTCTAAACTACCTTGTATTTATTCTGTTTCAATATACATATATGTACACATATTGTCTTCCCTGATAGAACGTAAGCTCCAAGAAAGAAAGGACTATTTCCTTTTTCTTTTTGTATTCCCATTGCCTAACAAGTACAGATATATAGTAGGTGATTAACAAATGTTTATTGATTCTTTTATCCTTTTTTTTTTCCAAAATAGGTCTTAAGCCCCTCCCCGGCTCTCTTTTTATTATTTTTTATATTTAGCTTTGCTGGCCAGCTTATGTTCATTCAGTTCTTTAACACTAACATTATTCTGATGGAATTGTTTCATACTTTTGGATTCAACTAGTTACCTCCCCTTTATATTTTCTCAACATTGCTTTTAAAAAAATCTAAGTTGCTCAATGTTGGGCCTGTGCATTCACAGCAATCCTTTTAGAGACTATCATATTTTCCTACTCAGCAGGGCTGCTTCTGTCTTCAGTATTTATTTTTTGAGTTTCCTCTCCCTTCCTATACTGGTTTTTCTATGATTTTTGGTCTGGATTCTACCCATTCTTTTTTGAATACTTTGAAGTCTGCTCTCCTAATAAATTTTCACTTCCAAGAGAAATTATAGATATGTTCAGAAAACACAGGGAAATCATTAGTACATATAAAAATAAAACAAATTTGATTGTTACACAAAAGAATATTTTATGAAATCAGTATTCTTAGGGGTCCTCAAATTAAAATATACAAACAAACCTGTTTCTGTATCTGTACATATAAATGTATGCATGTCTATATACAATACATAAAAATCCAAAATGTTTTAATATACTATTTTGAAAACTGAATCTTATACAAATATACATTAGCTACATGCATTTGATGATGCTACTTGACATATCTTGCTGAGCAAACATCTGCTAGATATAATTAGAAAAGAAAATGAGAATTTTCAATAAGTAAATTATGTAAAATACTTCAGATTTTCAGACTTATTTTGTTTAAAAAAAATACCAAAGCTGGATTTGATTTTTATGGATACACAACATTTGCTTTTTAACTCACAACATTTCTCTAAATTCTATTTAGGATGGTAGTGGCAACTTTATGAGGTAGTACTAATTTAAGAGAGTTGGTCTAAGAAAAATAGAGCTTGAGGGAAAGTCCATTACTAAAACTGGCTACAAAACAACTATAATAAACATATCTTTAATAATTCCTTAGAAAGAAATTAATAAACAAAAAGAAAATTATTTTTCTATGATTTCCATGATTTAATACAAGAAAGATTATTTACATGCTAATTCATGAAAATCTTGTTATAATATGAAGCCTTACAGAATCCTGGGAATTCACACATTGAAGTACTCTTGGCTCTGAGGCCCCTCTGATTGGATGATTCCTCCCAGAACCTCCATTTTGAAGAGCTGCCAAAGCCAACTAAATTTCATTCCTTTTTTGACTTCACTCTGGATTTCTTCTACCTGGCCCCTTACTTCCACTTCAGATTTCTTTTATATGTTATCTTCCCCCAGTAGAAAGTAGGTTTCTAAAGAACTAGGATTGTCTATCTATATTCTCAGTGCTTAGCACAGTGCCTAGCATACAGTAAACACTAAATAAATGCTTGTTGACTGATTAGTCATCTTTTCCCCTGGATTCTAAACTCAGTGAATTGCTCGCCTGTTTCTCTTCCATACTTCTCAACTCACTGTCTGACACTCACTAGATACTAAATAAATGCTTATTGATCAATAGCTAGCACAGGCCCAGTGACACACTGCCTGTCCTTTGTCTTCTGGGCATTTTAGGGATATCTGGAGATACTCATTACATTACCAGAACACTGGTGCACAGGTGATAATTTTGTTCTTCCAGCTAGAATGGCTCAAGAAGACCACCCATTAAGGAGTAAAAGCATCATTACTGAAGAATATGCCTATAGCAATGACATCAACAACCCTTGATATAGTTTCCCTGCTAACAAATAGTAGATAAGGAATCAAAGGAATACCCTCAGTGAAATTTTTTCTGTCATGAGATTAGAATAAAAATGAGAAAGATAACTTGAGCCAACTATCATGGCATGTTTCTGTTCTCCAATGATGCCAAGAACCTGGTCATATTTCTGCTATACTGAAATTTAGAATCACAATTTAATTTTCAATCAAAAACTTATGGTACAGCAGGAATGATTTGAGCTACACATTAGTTGTAAGACAAATATAGCAGTAGGATCAAGATATCTATACTGTCATCGATCACAAGGAAAAGTTTTTTAAACAAATTTAGTCTTCATCAATATTTTCTACTTAGCTGTGCTTGGGTAAGCAATGAGACTTAGTAGATGGTGTTAGAATGTTTTGGACAGATGCATAGAATTCAATCAATTAATCAATAAATATTTATTAACACCTATTATGGGCAAGGCAATGTCTTATGCTCCAGAGATACAAAAAGAGGCTAAAGATAGTCCCTGCCCTGAAGGATCTTACAATGTAATGGTGGGAGAAAACATGAAAATAAATATATACAAAGCAAGCTACATACAGGAGAATTAGGAAATAATTAAAAGAGGGAAAGCATTGCAATTAAGAGGTGTTAGGGAAGGCTTCTCATAGAAGGTGGGACTTAAAGAAAGCCCAGGTCAGTAATCTGATCATAGGAGGGCATGGGAGACAGCCAGAGAAAATGCCTGAAGCCAAGAAATGGAGTGTCTTGTTTGTGGAACAGCTAGGAGGCCAGTGTCACCGGATCCAAGAGCACTTATCAAGGAGACTGGAAGGGGAGGTAGGGGGGCAACACTAGTTTTTGAAGAGCTTCAAATGCCCAACAGAGCATTTTGTATTTGCTCCTGGAGACAGTAGGAAGCCACTGGGGTTTATTGAGTGTTGGGGTGGGGTGGGGGGTTCGACATGATCAGACTTGTTTTTTTAGGAAAATTGCTTTAGTGGCTGAATGGAGGATGGACTGAAGTGGGGCAGGCAGAGGATATTGGAATAATCAAGGTATAAGGTGATGAGGGCCTGCCCTAGAGTAGAAGCAGTATCAAAAGAGAGGAGGCAATGTATTGGAAAGATAAAGCAAAGATGAAAATGGCAGGTGTTGGCAACAGCTTGGATATCGGGTAAACATGAGGAATCCAGGATGATACCTCGGTTGTAAGCCTGAGGGAATGGAAGGATGGTGTTGCTCTCTACAATAACTGAGAAAATGAAGAAAGACTGGAAGGATTAGGGGGAAAAATAATTAGTTCTGTTTTGGAAACACTGGATTTAAGATGTCTACTGAACACATAGTTTAAATCACAGGATCATGAAAATGAAAGGTAATTTTAACCAACCTTTTTGCCCAATGCTAGAATCCCTTTTTATAGGATCATTGAGATATGATAATTCATAGAATTTGAGAGTTAGAAGGACCTTCATTAACTATCTAGTCTAACTCATACTTGAAAGAAATCTTGACTTTAACATATCTGATATGTGATTATCCAGTTTCTAACTGAAGACCTCCATAAAGCAGGAACCCACCATATCTCAAAGAATGGCATCCTACTTTCACATAGCCTTAATTCATAGGAAGTTTTTCTTGACACCAAGCTTAAGTTTTCTTCTTGGAAACTTCCATCCATTACTCCTAGAGGTGCCCTCTGGGGCCAAACATTAGAAGTCTAATCCTTGCTTCACATGAGAGCCATTCAAATACATGGAGATAACTATCATGTTCCTTCCTATGGTTCTTCCTCACCCACTACACTTCAAAGTCTTCTTTTCTCCAAGCTGAAAAAGGTTGGTTCTTAATCCAATCCTCATATGCCACTGACTCAAGGCCATTCGCTACGCCAGGTGCTCTCTTTTCGGATCTTCCAAGTTTACCAACTAAGTGGCATAGTGACCAGATCTGGAATCAGGAATACCTGAGTTGAACTCTGGCCTCAGACACTTAAGAGCTGTGTGACCCTGGGTAATTCACTTAAACCCTGTTTGTCTTACATGTAAAACAGAGATAATAAGAGCAGCTACTTCAAAGGGTTGTTAGAGGATCAAATGAGATAATTGTAAAGTGCTTAGCACAGTGCATAACATATAGTAAGTGCTATGTAAATGTTACTTATCATCATCACCATCACCATAACCATCATCAATGCTATTTGTAAACCAGAGTGCATACAACTGAAAATACTACTACAGAGATGGACTAATGAGGGCAAGGTAAAGTGGGACTATCACCTTCCTAGAAATTATTGACCCTCTTAATGTAGTACAAGATCACATTAGCTTTTTTGGCTACCATATCACACTGACGATTCACTTTGATCTTCCAGTCTACTAAAATAATCAAATCTTTTTCAGAATAACTAGCTATGCTTCCCTTGATCATATACTTAAAAAGTTTAAATTTTTGCAGCCAAATTTAAGACTACATCTATTCCTATGAAGTTTCATCTTATTAGGTTCAACTCAATATTCGAACCTGTCAAAATCTTTTTGTTTCTGACTCCATCATAGGGACAGTATAGTGTCAGTTATCCCTATCAGCTTTGGGTCATCTGCAAATTAAATGAAAACAAACAAACAAACAAAAAACCAAAAAGTTCTGCTTCCAAAAGCCAAGATAGTAAAGAAAGAAGCAGCTCTCATCCTTCCTTATTAACCTCTGAAAGCCCAGAAAATATTGACCCAGGAAAAACCATGAAGTAGTTGAGCCAGCAGAAATGTGGGGTGTAGCAGTCTTGTAACCCAGGAAGACTGGTGGATTAATGGGAAAGGCCCCTCTCATTCTGGGGGAGGGGAAGCAGTACAGGATGGGAGGTATCCCAGCAAGACAGCAGCAAGCCCCACCTCAACATAAAGGGAAGAGATCCTGAGACCCAGGGTGATGGAGGAGGCAAGTGCCAACATCAGGATCCCCTGAGAGCCTCAGTACAGGAAGGGGAACCAGTAGACACAAGCTCGGAAAACCACCACAGGCAATGGTATTTTCCGGCAGCCAAACCATCCAGTGCATCAGCACAATTCTGGGAAGCACAACCCCAGGAGGCAAAGCTCCAGGCTGACAGACATCCTCCAGCAGTAAAATGTCCCTGTGCAGGGTCTGGGTGAGCAAGAAAAGAAGCTTGGGTAACTGCCCTCTGTGCTCCAGCAGGAGAGCTCAACTTTTTTTTTTTTTTAAAGTCAGGAAATAAGCAAACACTATAAGCAAAAAGCAGAAACAGACAATGACCACAGATTCTTACTATGGCACTAGGGAAGATCAAGGCACAAGTCCAGAAGAGGAGAATATTGTCAATATACCCACATCTGAAACCTCAAAGGGGAATATGAACAAGCCCAAAAAGCCTTCTTGGAAGAGCTCAAGAAGGATTTGGAAAGTCAAATGAGAGAGGTAGAAGAAAAATTGGGAAAAGAAATGAGAGGTATGCAAGACAGAGTTAATAACTTGGAAAAGGAAGGACAAAAATTAAACGTAGAAACAAGTCCTTAAAAATACAACTGGCCAAATGGAAAAGGAGGCACAAAAACTCACTGAAGAGAAGAACTCCTTAAAAAGTAAAATGGGCCAAATGGAAAAGGAGGTACAAAATCTAATAGAAGAAAACAATTCATTAAAAATTAGAATGGAGCAAGTGGAAGGTAATGACTATAAGAGGCATCAAGAACCAGTCAAACAGAAACAAAAGAATAAAAAAATAGAAGAAAACATAAAATATTTCATTGCTAAAACAACTGTCTTGGAAAACAGATCCAGGAGAGACAATTTAAAAATTATTGGTCCGCCTGAAAAATGGGACCAAAAAAAAAAAAGAGCCTGGACAACATCCTTCAGGAAATCACCAAAGAAAATTGCCCTGAGGGCCTGGAACCAGAGGGTAAAATAGTCATTGAAAGAATCCACCAATCACCCCCTTTTCAAAGAGATCCCAAACTGAAAACACCAAGGAATACTGTAGCCAAATTTCAACATTACCAGGTCAAAGAGAAAATATTGCAAGCAGCCAGAAAGAAACAATTTAAATATCATGGAACCACAGTCAGGATTACACAGGACCTTGAAGCTTCTATATTAAAAGATCATAAGACATGGAACACAATACGCCATAAGGCAAAAAAGCTTGGATTACAACCAAAGATCAACTATTCAGCAAAAGTGAGAATAACATTCCAGAGAAAGAGATCAGCATTCAACGGAATAGGGGACTTCCAAACTTTCCTGATAAAAAGACCATGGCTCAACAGAAAGTTTGATCTTCAAATATAAGACTCAAGAGAGGCATCAAAAGGTAAACAGGAAAGAAAAAAACAACATGTTATTAATAAGGGCAAACTGTTTACATCCCTACAAGGGAAGATGACACCTATATCATGAGAACTGTAACATTATTATGACATTTAAAAGGCGTATACTGAGACAGAGGGTGTGGGTATAAGTTGATTTGATGTGATGATTAAAAAATTTAATTAAGTGGTGAAAAGGAATTATACTGGGAGAAGAGTAAAGGAGGAGGCAGACAAGGGTAAATTACATCACATGAAAACAAACATTTTCCCTCTAATACGGTAGAGGGAAAGAAGGGAGGGAGATGAGTAATTTTTGAACCTTATTCTCATCAGATTTGCTTCAACAAGGGAATAACATAATCAGTGCAGGTACAGGAATTTAACTTACCCTATAGGAAGTAGGAGGGGAAAGGGAAAAGAAAAAGGAGAGGGAGAACAGAAGGGAGAGAAGAAATAAACAGGGTAAAGGGGAAGAAAAGAGATGGGACTAATAGAAGGGAGAGCAGACTGAGGGAGGTGGTGGTCAAAAGCAAATCTCTAGTGATGAGGGAAAGGGAGAAAGCAGAGAGAAAAGCATAAACAGGGGTGGGGGAATAGGATGAAGAGAGACACAGATACTAATCATAACTCTGAAAGTAAATGAGATGAACTCTCCCATAAAACAGAAGCAGATAGCAGAGTGGATTAAGAACCATAATCCTACAATATGTTGTTTACAAGAAACATTTGAAGCAGAAGGGATATACACACAGAGTAAAGGTAAAAGGCTGGAGCAGAATATATTATGCTTCAGCTAAAGTAAAATAAGCAAGGGCAGCAATTCTGATCTCAGACAAAACAAAAGTAAAAATAGATCTAATTAAAAGAGATAGGGAAGGAAACTACATCCTGCTAAAAAAGTACCATAGACAATGAAGTAATATCATTACTAAATGCATGCACCAAGTGGTACAACATCCAAATTCTTAGAAGAGAAGTTAAGGGTGTTACAGGAAGAAATGGATAACAAAACTATACTACTGGTGGACCTCAATCTCTCCGTCTCAGGAACTAGATAAATCTAACCACAAAATAAACAAGAATGAAGGTTAAGGAGATGAATAGAATTTTAGCAAAGTTAAATATGGTTGACCTCTGGAGAAAACTAAATGGGGATAGAAAGGAATATACTTTTTTCTTGGTGGTACATGGCACCTACACAAAAAATGACCATGTACTAGGGCATAAAAACCTCACAATCTATGCAGAAAAGCAGAAATATTAAATGCATCCTTTTCAGATCATGACACAATAAAAATTACATGTAATACAAGGCCATGTAAAGATAGGTTAGATAAGCTAAAAATTAATAGGAAACTAAATAATCTAATCCTAAAGAATGAGTGGGTCAAACAACAATTCATAGAAACAATCAATAACTTCATCCAAGAAAATGACAATACTGAGACCACATACCAAAACTTATGAGATGCAGCCACAGCAATCCTTAGGGGAAGTTTTATCTCTCTCAATGCTTACAAGAATAAAATAGAGAAAGATGAGAACAATGAATTGGCAGGCAACTAAAAAAGCTAAAACAAGAACAAATTTAAAAATCCCCAATTAAATACCAAATTAGAAATTATGAAAACCAAAGGAGAGACTAATAAAATTGAAATTAAGAAAACTATTGAACTAATTAACAAAACTAAGAGCTGGTTTTATGAAAAAAAACAACAATAAAATAGATAAATCTTTGGTTAATTTGATTAAAAAATGAAAGAAGGAAACCAAATCACCAGCATCAAAAATTAAAAGAGTGAATTTGCCACCAATGAAGAGGAAATCAAAACAATAATTATGAGCTATTTTGCACAACTGTATGCCAATAGATTTGACAATCTTAGTGAAATGGATGGATATTTACAAAAATATAAATTGCCCAGATGAAGGGAAGAGGAAAAAAATACTTAAATAACCTCATTTCAGAAAAAGAAATTGAACAAGTTACCAATAAACTCTGTAGGAAAAAATCTCCAGGGCCAGATAGATTTACAAGCGACTTGTATTAGATATTTAAAGAACAATTAATTCCAATACCACATAAACTACTTGGGAAAATAGGTGAAAGAGTCCTACCAAATTCTTTTTATAATACAAATATGGTGCGGATACCTAAACTAATAACAGCCAAAGCAGAGAAAGAAAATTAGAGATCAATTTCTCTAATGAATATAGATGCAAAAAATTTAAATAAAATATCAGCAAATACCTGATGTATATGCTGGTTGGTATACATCTGGTCAACTGAAAGTAAAAAGTGAAAAGTATAAAGTAAAAGTATAAAAGTATAAAGTGAAAGTATAAACTGAAGTATACCTGATGGTATACTTAGAGAGTCCTACAGATTCAAGGAAAAAAATTACTTGAAATAATAAACAACTTTAGCAAACTTGCAGGATATAAAATAAACCCACATAAATCATTGGCATTTCCATATATTACTAATAAAGCCCCATAGCAAGAGACAGAAAGAGAAATTCCATTTACACTTACTGTAAGCATTATAAAACATTTGGTCTACCTGCAAAAACAAACTCAAGAACTTATGAATGCGATTACAAAACACTTTTCACCCAAACAAAGTCAGATCTAAATAATTCAAAAAATATCAGTTGCTCATGGGTAGGCTGAACTAATATAATAAAAATAACAAATCTACCTAAATTAATTTACTTATTCAGTGCCATACCAATCAAACTACCAAAAAATTATCTTATACAACTAGAAAAAACAATAACAAATTTCAGCTGGAAGAATAAAAGGTCCAGAATATTAAGAGAACTAATGAAAAGAAATGCAAGGGAATGTGGCCTAGTTGTATCAGATCTTAAAATGTATTACAAAGCAGCAATCATCAAAACTACTTGGTACTGGCTAAGATGTAGAGTGGTGAATCAGTAGAATAGGTTAAGTATGCAAGACACAACAGTCAATGACTTTTGTGATCTAATAGTTGATAAATCCAAAGACTATAGCTTCTGGGATAAAAAATCATTATTTGACAAAAATTCTTGGGAAAACTGGAAAATAGTATGGCAGAAACTGAGCACAGACCAATATCTTACACCCAATACCAAGATAAAGTCAAAATGGGTACATGATTTAGATATAAAGACTGATACTATAAGCAAACTAGGAGAACAAGGAATAGTTTACCTAGCAGATCTTGGAAAACTGAAGAATTTATGACCAAACAAGAAATAGAGAACATTATGAAATGCAAATGGATGATTTTGATAACATTAAATTGAAAAGGTTTTGCACAAATAAAGCCAATGAATCCAAGATTAGGAAGGAAGCAGAAAACTGGGCAACAATTCTTACAACTATTGTCTCTGAAAAAGGCCTTATTTCCAAAATTTATAAACAACTGAGCCAAATTTATAAGAATACAAGTCATTCTCCAATTGATAAATGGTCCAAGGATATGAAGGCAGTTTTCAGAAGAAGAAATTAAAGCTATCTATAGTCATATGAAAAAATGCTCTAAATCACTATTGATTAGAGAAATGCAAATCAAAACAACTCTGAAGTACCACATCACACCTATCACATTGTCTAACATGACGAAACAGGAAAATGATAAATGCTGGAAAAGATGTGGGAAAATTGGAACACTAATGCATTGCTAGTGGAGTTGTGAACTGATCCAACCATTCTAGAGAGCAATTTGGAACTATGCCCAAAGGGCTATCAAACTGTGCATACCCTTTGACCCAGCAATACCACTTCTAGGGCTGTATGCTAAAGAGATCATAATGGGAAAAGGACCCACATGTACAAAAATATTTATAGCAGTTCTTTTTGTGGTGGCAAAGAACTGGAAATTGACAGGATGCCCATCATTTGGGGAATGGTTAAACAAGTTGTGGTATATGAATATAATGGAACACTATTGTGCTATAAGAAATGATGAGTAGGCGGCTTTCAGAAATAACTGGAAGGGGCAGCTAGATGGCACAGTGGATAGAGCACTGGCCCTGCATTCAGGAAGACCTGAGTTCAAATCTGGCCTCACCCACTTGACATTTATTAGCCATGTTACCCTGTCACTTCACCTCATTGCCTTGCAAAAAAAAAAAGAAACAAAAATTAAGAAATAACTGGAAAGACTGGTATGAATTAATACAGAGCGAAATGAGCAGAACCAGGAGACCATTATACACAGTAATAGCCACACTGTACAGTGACTGACTTTGATAGACTCGGTCTTTTCAGAAATGCACGGACTTAAGACAACTCCAAGAGACTCATGATGGAAAATGATATAAACATCCAGAGATATTATTATGGAGTCTGAATGCAGATGGAAGCATACCATTTGCTGTCATTTTCTTTTGTTGTTTTGTTTTATTATGTCATTCTTGTGGTTGCTCCCACTAGTTCTAATTCTTCTTTACATCATGACTGAAGGGAAAATATGCTTAATATGACTGTGTATAGGTACAGCCTACATTAGACTGCACATCATCTTGGGGAGGGAGGAGAAAAAGGTGAGAAAATTTAAAACTCAAAATCTTGTGGAAGTGAATGCTGAAAACTAAAACTAAATAATGAAAAACAAGCAAGCAAACATTTCTTTTTCTAACTTATTGTTAAAAATGTTTAACAGTCCAAGGCCAGGAATAGATCCCCAGGTTAATTCACTGAAATCTGAAATAAAACCATTAAGAATTACTTTGGAGTCCAGACTTCCAACTAGTTCTGAGTCTAGCTGATTGTACTGTTATCTAATCCATATTATTTCATCTTCTCTACAAGGATAGTAGGAGTTATTTTGTGAAAAGCTTTGATAAAGCCTAGGTAAACTAAATCAACAGCATTCTACTATGGTACAAATTTAATGATCTTTAATTAAAAAGGAAATGAGGTTACTCTATGATGACCTGACCTTAATGTAGCTACACTGGTTTTCTAACTAGTTATTTGGCACTATCACTTCAATGATCATTTCTAGAATTTTCCCATGAATTGAAGTCAAATGACCTATAGTTTACGGACTGTTCCTTTTCTACCTTGACTTATCATTTACAGACTCTGTTCTTTTTCTTTTCTTGAAAATTAGGATAGAGGGAGGAGCCAAGACGGCAGAGTAGAAGCAGTGACTTCTTGAGCCCTCCCCCAAACCCCTCCAAATACTTGTAAAAAATGGCTCTAAACAAATTCTAGAGCAGCAGAATCCATAAAAAGTCACAGTGAAACAAATTTCCAGCCTAAGACAATCTGGATGGTTGATTGGAAAGGTCTCTTGTGCCAGGCTGGGAAAGGAGCACAGTTTACCATTGGCCTACAGGCAAAGACCAGGCCTCAGCAAACCTGGAGGAGGCCTCAGGAGACTGAATCACAAGCAGCTGTGATGGTTTCTAGACTTCTCAATCCACAAACATCAAAGAAAACTTAGAAGGTCAATAGGAAAGGTCTGTCACCACAGTGAGGGAGAAGCTTGGTCCTAGCCTCAGTCCTGGTGCAGTCCCAGGTTGGCGGATGCTTCCAGAGCTCTTGGCTGACAGATGGAGGGGGAATCAAGTGGCTGATCAGAGGGAGATTGCAGGGATCTCTTTGCTGGTTCTGAAGCAGGATTCTTTTGCTTTGCCTGTGCTTAGATCTGCATCACAGTCCTGGGTGGAGATTGTGGGGAAAGGAGTAGCACTGGCATGGCGGAGCTTGTAGTGGCAATAAAGAGAGAATCGTCCTCACAGTTCCAAGCCAGAAAAGAGTGCTTGTGGTCACTCATAGACCAGAGCACAGGCCAGGCAAGAAGTAAACACCTTACCCTTGATCGTACCACCTTGGAAGAATGGAAAATTTACAGGTCCCTAGAAGTATCTCTGAAAACAGCTGCACAAAACCCCCAAAGCTTGGGACAGTACATTTTCCACACTGGAAGCAAATCCCTACCTTAAAAAAGAGTGTAAAACTCAAGTAATTGGCTGGGGTCAAGAGCAAATTGTGCAAAAAAAAGTCAAAATTAAATTTGGTGACAAAGAAGATCAAAACATACAATCAGAAGAAGATAACAAAGTCAAAGCTCCTACATCCAAAGCCTCCAAGAAAAATATGGCCATGGAAGAGCTCAAAAAGGATTTTGAGAAGAAAGTAAGAGAAGTAGAGGAAAAACTGGGAAGAGAAATGAGTGATGCAAGAAAATCATGAAAAACAAGTCAACAGCTTGCTAAAGGAGACCCAAAAAAATACTGAAGAAAATAACACCTTAAAAATAGCCTAACCCAAATGGCAAAAGAGTCCAAAAAAGCCAATGAGGAGAAGAATGCCTTAAAATGCAGAATTGGCCAAATGGAAAAGGAAATCCAAAAGCTCACTGAAGAAAATGCTTCCTTAAAAATTAGAATAGAGCAATTGGAAGCTAGTGACTTTATGAGAAATCAAGACACTGTAAAACAAATCCAAAAGAATGAAAAAATAGAAGACAATGTGAAATATCTCATTGGAAAAACAACTGACCTGGAAAATAGATCCAGGAGAGAGAATTTAAAAATTATTGGACTATCTGAAAGCCATGATCAAAAAAAGAGCCTAGACATCATCTTTCAAGAAATTATCAAGGAAAACTGCCCTGATATATTAGAACCAGAGGGCAAAATAGAAATTGAAAGAATCCACCGATCTCCTCCTGAAAGAGATCCCCAAAAGAAAACTCCTAGGAATATTGTAGCCAAATTCCAGAGTTCCCAGGTCAAGGAGAAAATATTACAAGCTGCCAGAAAGAAACAATTCAAGTATTCTGGAAACACAATCAGGATAACACAAGATTTAGCAGCTTCTACATTAAAGGACTGCAGGGCATGGAATATAATATTCTGGAGGCAAAGGAGATAGGATTACAACCAAGAATCACCTACCCAGCAAAACTGAGTATAATCCTTCAGGGGAAAAAATGGTCATTCAGTGAAATAGAGAACTTTCAAGCATTCTTGATGAAAAGACCAGAGCTAAATAGAAAATTTGACTTTCAAATACAGGACTCGAGTGGAACATGAAGAGGTAAACAGGAAAGAGAAATCATAAGAGACTTATTAAGTTGAACTGTTTACATTCTTGCATGGAAAGATGATATTTATAACTCATGAGACCTTTGTTAGTATTAGGGTAGTTGGAGGGAAAAAATTATGTATGCATGAGATGGATGATGGATAGATATGATGATAAATAGATAGACATGATAGATAGATAGAGGCACAGGAGTTGAAGATTAAGGGTCATATCTGGAGAATAAATTAAGATGAGAGAGGATTATACTCAGAGAAGAAAAGGAGAGGTAGAATGGGTAAATTATCTCACAAAAAAAAACAGAAAAGAAAAGGCTCTTACAGTGGAGGTGAAACAGGGAAGGTAAGAGGAATGAGTATATTATTCATAGGATTTGGCTTACGGAGATACCATACACATTCAATTGGGTATGGAAATCTGTCTTACCCTCAGGAAAATAGGAGAGGAGAGGGAAAAGAGAGCAGGATGATAGACAGAGGGCAGATTGGGAAGGGTAATCAGAAGCAAATACTTCTGAGGAGGACAGGGTCAAAAGAAAGATAGAATAAATGGAGGGCAGGATAGGATTAAAGGAAGTAGAGTTAGTTTTCACAACATGTCTACTATGAAGTGTTTTACGTAACTGCACAAGTAACCTAGATTGAGATGCTTCCTTTTCAATGAGGGTGAGTAGGAAGGGAGGAAGGGATAAAATTTGAAACCTAAAGCTTTAAAAACATATGATTAAAAAAAATGTTTTCACATGCTACTGGGAAATAAGAAATATAGGAAATGGGGTGCAGAAGTCTATCCTGCCTACAGGAAAATAGGGGAAGGGGATAGAGAAGGGGGGGGAGAAAGAAAAGAGGACAACTAGGGAAGAGATATTCAGAATGCATGCATCTTGGGGTGGGGGGAGGGGTGAGATAGGGTGAAAATTTGGAACTCAAAATCTCATGGAAGTAAATATTGAAAACTAAAAATAAATAAATTTATATTTTAAAAACACTTAAAAAATTTTTTTTAAAAAGCAGAACTGGCCAAATGGAAAAGGAAGTCCAAAAGCTCACTGAAGAAAATACTTCCTTAAAAATTAGAATGGAGTAATTGGAAGCTGGTGACTTTATGAGAAATTAAGACATTGTCAAACAAAACCAAAAGAATGAAAAAATAGAAGACAGTGTCAAATATCTCTTTGGAAAAACTGACCTAGAAAATAGATATGGGAGAGATAATTTAAAAATTAATGGACTATCTGAAAGCCATGATCAAAAAAGAGCCTAGATATCATCTTTCAAGAAATTATGATAGAAAACTGCCCTGACATTCTAGAACGAGAGGGTAAAATAGAAATGGAAAGAATCCACTGATCAGATCCTGAAAGAGGTCTCCAAATGAAAACTGCGAGGAATATTGTAGCCAAATTCTGGAGTTCCCAGGTGAAGGAGAAAATATTGCAAGTAGCCAGAAAGAAACAATTCAAGTGTTGTGGAAACACAATGAGAATAACACAAGGTGTAGCAGCTTCTACATTGAGGGACTGCATGTCTTGGAATATAATATTCTGGAGGACAAAGGAGATAGATTACAGCCAAGACTACAGAGAGACAGAGAGACAGAGAGAGAGAGAGCGGGCACAGGGTGAGTTGAAGATGAAGGGGTCATATCTGGAGAATAAAATTAAGGGGTGAGAGAAGGTTATATTGGGAGAAGGAGAAAGAGAGTGGTAGAATGGGGTAAATTATCTCACATAAAACAGACAAGAAAAGGCTTTTACAGTGGAGATGAAATGGAGGAAGGTGAGAGGGAATGAGTAAATCTTATTCTCATTGGATTTGGTGTAATGAAGGAACACCATACACACTCAACTGAGTATGGAAATCTATCTTACCCTACAGGAGAATAGAGGGGAAGGGGATAAGAGAGTGGGGGATGATAGACGAGAGGACAGATTACGGGAGAGGGGTAATCAGAAGCAAACACTTCTGAGGAGGGACAGGGTAAAAAAAGAGAATAGAATAAATGGGGGGCAGGAAATATAGTTGGGTTTCCACAAGATGACTACTATGGAAATGCTTTGAATGACTACACATGTATAACCTGCACCAAGTTGCTGGACTTCCCAATGAGGATGGAGGGGAGGAAGGAAGGGAGAAAATTTGGAACCTAAAGTTTTAAAAACAAATATTAAAAATTGTTTTCACATTCAATTGGGAAATAAGATATACAAGCTATGGGGTATAGAAATCTATCCTGTCCTACAGGAAAATAAAAGGGGAGGAAGATAGAAGGGAGAGCATATTAGGGGAAGGGGTATTCAGAATGCACGGCGTCTTGGGGTTGGGGGAGGGACAAGACAGGACGAAAATTTGGAACTCAAAATCTTGTGGAAGTGAATGTTGAAAACTAAAAATAAATTAATTAATAAAGTTTTTAAAAAAAGAAAATTAGGATAACATTTCCATTCTCCAAACTTGTAGAACATCTTCTACTTTTCCATGATCTTTCATATGTTACTGACAACAGCTAAGAAATTATACATGCCAGTTCTTTCAGGAATCAAGGATGTAGTTTATTTGGTTCAGGTGACTATCTGTATTTTTATTGTGGGGGTCAACTCCTTGATAATTTTTGTTCTTTCATTTTCAATGGAAAGGTCATTCTATTTTGCAAAAAACTAAAACAAAACAAAACAAAACCAAAAAACCAACCAAACAAACAAAACCACCCCAGAAATAAAATGAGTTGAACAACACTGGTTTATCCCTATTGTCAGCTATCTTTAACCTATCCACTTCATGTAAAGATCCTATCTCTTCTTTGGCATTACTTCCCACTTCCCCCCATACAACTTAAAAATATTCATGATGTCCTTCCTTGCTTCTCTTGCCAGGCTCAGTTCACTCATATCTTTGGCATTCCTGAAACTATTTTTACAAGGCCATGTTACACACTTATATTCATCTTCTGTTACCTGATCTTGTTTTCTATAGTTTAAAAAATTTTTATTTTAGACAAATTCTAAAATTTCAATACATAATAAGAATAGAAAAAGAAACATTATAAACTTAAATATCAAATAAGAAAAAAACAAAAAAAGTTATGTGCACAGCAGAATATGAGAGGATTCAAAATATATAACAATAATTTCATTTCAAGAAAGCCCATATATTAAATACTGTGCATTATGTTGAAAGCCATCCATCTGTTCTTTTCTTCCTTGTAGATTTTCTTTTGTTCTCTGCTGTACACGTTTTACTTTGTTCTTTTTTCCCCTTCCCTCCCCTCTACCCACTATCCCAAGGCTACAACTGAGCATTGACAATATTTATATACAGGTATTGATATATACATATATATACATAAATACATATATCTATCCATCTATCCATCCATATATAAATATACACTTTCCCCAATCTTTGTGTTTATGCTTGTACATATCTCTTTTTCCTTATCTCTCCTAACTCCTCTTTACTTCTACCTGCTAGCTTACCCTCCTATTATTTAACCTACAGCCACTCCAGCAATCTCTCCCTCATCCTACCATTCCCCTAAATGTAAACCCCTTCTATATCCCCATTGTGACCTATTCCTACACCCTCCCCTCTAAAGATTCCTCCTTTATCCTCTCCCCCTTCCCTATCCCCTAAAAGTTTTTTCTTTCTAAAATTAGATTTTTATACTCTTCTAAATATATATGTATTTTCCCCTCTTAAACTCATTCCCAATGACAGTAGGGTCCAGAACTAACAGCCCCCCTCTCCCACCTAATTCCTCTGTATTGGTTCTTCCTCTTGTACCTCATTTGTAAAAGATGCTCTTTTAGTTGTACTTGAATGGTTTTACTTTTTGAAGTCATATCATACTCAGGTATGATCTTATAATCTTCCTTATAAGTTACCTAATTACTAGTAACAATCTTCAACACAGGTTTTACATTTTTCATACATAAAAGGTAAACATTCTATCCCTATTTAGTCCCTTGTAATTGGTCATTGGTATGTACCTTTTATTTCTCTTGGTTCTTATATGTTAAATCTTCGATTGAGTTAAGGGTTTTGTTTTTTGTTTTTGTTTTCCACAACGACCTGAAAGTCTGACAACTAATCGAATGTCCTTTTTTTTTTTTTAATTAAGAATTATGCTTAGCTTTGCTGGGTATGATATTTTCAGCCAGAAGATCAATTCTTTTCCTCTTTGATATACAGTGTTCCAAGACCTGTGATCTTTTAGTGTCACCACTGCTAGGTTTTGTTTGATTCTAATTGTGGTACCAATATATGTAAATTGTGTTTTTCCTGTTGCTCATAATATTTTGTCCTTGATCTGGAGGTTTAGGAATATTTCTCTGAGTTTTCCTAGTAGGATCTCTTTCAGGTGGTGATTGGTAGATTTTTTTCTATTTCTACTTTCCACTCTACTTCAGGACAATTTTCTTTAATTATTTCTTATATTATTATATGAAGATTCTTTTTTTGATCAGAACTTTCAGATAGTCCAATTATTACATTTTCTCTTTTTGATCTGTTCTCTATATCCATTGTTTCTCTTATGAGCTGTTTCGCATTCTCTCCTATTTTTTCATTCTTTATATACTTTTTTTTAATTCCTTCATCTCTTATAACTTCACTGGCTTCCTCTTACCCCATTCTGATTTTCAAGGAATCATTTTCTTAAGATTCTGGATCTCCTTTTCTAATTGGCTGACTTTCTTTTCATAATCTTCTTGTTTTGCTTGTATTACTCTTATTTTCCTTTTTAGATTTTCCTCAATCTGTCTCATTTGATTTTTAAAGTCTTTTTTAAGTTCTTCAATGAATTTTTTTTGGGGAGGTGACCATTTGACATCACTCTTTGGGGGGTAGAAGATGGTTACTTTGCTTCAGTATCCTCCTCTGAAGACACACCCCAATCTTCTCTATTGCAACAGTAGCTCCCATGGGTTGGATTCTTTCTCCTTTGCCTATACATTTTTTTGGTAATAGCTTAGTTTTTATAATCACCTCTAGTCCTGGGGCATGGGGGATGGTGCTTCTGGCTTCAGATCCTCTTCAGTTCTCCCTTCTGACCTCAAATCAAGATCTCCAGCCTCCTGTAAGTGCCCACAGCCAGTGGTATCCTGCCCCACTGCTTCTGCACTCACGGGGCATGTGCTGGTTCCTCCCACTGCGTCTTCACAGCGCAGCTGGGTCTGGCATTCTTGTCAGCAGAGGTTCTCTTGACTTTCCCAGCTCAGAAGCCCAACTCCCCTCACTGTCCTTGGAGTAAAAGTTCCTGTGGTTGGGGCCAAGGCAGTTTCCCAAAGTAGCTAACCTCAGGGCTTGCTACTTGTTGTTAAGAACCCTAGCCTAAAAAGAGAGATAATCTATTAGAGAAACACAAATCAAAACAACTCTGAGGTACCATATCACACCTATCAGATTGGCCAACATGACAAAACAGGAAAATGATAAATGTTGGAGAAGATGTGGGAAAATTGGAACGCTAATACATTGTTGGTGGAGTTGTGAAATGATCCAACCATTTTGGAGAACAATTTGGAACTATGCCCAAAGGGCTACAAAAATGTGCATACCCTTTGATCCAGCAATAGCACTTCTAGGGCTATATCCCAAAGAGATCAAACAAATGGGAAAAGGACCCACAGGTACAAAAATATTCATAGCAGCTCTTTTTGTGGGGGCAAAGAATTGGAAATTGAGAGGATGCCCATCAATTGGGGAATGGCTGAGCAAGCTGTGGTATATGAATGTAATGGAATACTATCATGCTGTAAGAAATGATGAACAGGCTGACTTCAGAAAAACCTGGAAAGACTTGTATGGTCTGATGCTGAGTGAAGTGAGCAGAACCAAGAGCACTTTATACACAATAACAGCCATGTTATGCAATGACTAAGATTGTTAAACTGAACCCTTCTCAGCATTATGAGGATCTAAGATGTCTACAGAGGTCTCGGGATGGGAAAATGCTGTCCACATCCAAAGAAAGAACTATGGAAGTCGAATCGCTATCACTTATTTTTCCCTTCTGTTGAGTTTTGTTTCATCTTTCTAATGGTTCCTCCTATTGGTTTTAATCTTTACTTACAACTTCACTAATGTGAAAATGTGTTTAATGGGTATGTAAATGTAAAGCCTATATCAGATTGTACGCCATCTTGGGGAGGGTGGGGGGTAGGAAGGGGGAGAAAAATTTTCAACTCAAAAGCATATGGAAGTGATTGTTGATAAATCAAAATAAATTAATAAAATTAAAGAAAAAAGAAGGGGGGGAAGAACCCTAGCCTGGAGGTGTTTGTTCTTCACAGGGAGGAAATCTAGTCCTGGGATTTTTCTTCAGATCTTCTCCAACTGTTCCAGGAGGATTCCTCTTCTGCCCCTACTCTAATTTGTTTTCAGGGATCTAAGTCTCCCAGAGGTGCTACTTTATCTCTTTTGTGGACGAAAATCTTGAGAGTTTGAAATTTTCTGATCTACTCCACCATCTTCCAAGAATCCTCTCCCTTTTCTATACTTTAAAAAAAATATAGGGTGGCATGTGAAGGTCCCTGTGCATCCATATTGGTCTCTTCAGATAAATGCCATTATTTCTGCTCACAGAAACTGTTTTCCTTTTTATCTTCAGAATTTTATTCTTGGGCATCTCCCATTCTTCTGAACAGATCTCCGAAGCATTTTAGTTTATCAAACCTTTCCTATCTTCTCAACTTTTTTGAAATTTACTCTCCTAATATTGAGAGTACATGTAAGATCACATCAAGATTTCCTTTCATTCACTATCACAAACTCTAGCATAGAGTGGTCACTTCACTAAAAAGTTTCCATTATTTATTTATACTCTAGCAACAAGTTCATCCTTGTAACTGAGAATCAGGTATAAAACAGTACTCTATGTCAGGCTTGTAATCTGTTTCCCAAACATCTATTCTTTCTGTTCAGGTGGTTTAAAGACCAAAATCACCTTCCTTCTGTTTCTCCCCCTTTTGACTTTCACACAACTATTTTCCATCATGTCTCCCCCCACTCCCTTCATTTCCTCATATAAGGATACCTTTTTAATATATAATGCAGTCCCTTACCTTCCCCCACCCCATCTCTTTTATTTATTCTTTTTCTTCTGGAAAAGGACTATTCATCCAGAGCAATGGTCCATTCATGGATTTCCTCCCAAATCTCATACCTATGAAGTCAAATTTTCTCTTTTGTGTTAGGATCTCTAATTCCTGTTTTATTGTTGTTGTTGTTGCTGCTGTTGCTATTGTTGTTGCTATACCTTTGGGAAACAAACTTTGAGGGCACAGGTTTTACTACTGGCTCTTTTTTCAGATTTTGTCTCTTGGGTGTTTCTAGGTATAGAAGACGCTATACTTCCTTTTTTGTGGCTGCTGATTTTGCATTTCCTTGTATTACCACTGCTTAGAACAGTGTTTGGCATATAATAAGTGCTTAATAAATACTGACTGATGGACTTGGGGGATATAAATAAGCAGTCTTTTCCCCTTTCATATTCTTTTAAGTTTTCAACCCTTTTGTTAGATCTTGCAAAAAACTTGCTTAATTTATTTTTTAAATTAATTTATTTTGATTTATCAACAATCACTTCCATCAGCTTTTGAGTTTTAAAATTTTCTCTTCCTCCCTCCCCAAGACAGCACACATTCGGATACAGGCTGTACATATACATTCCTATTAAACATATTTTCACATCAATGATACTGTAAGTAAGAATTAGAACCAACAGGAGGAACCATCAGAAAGAGGAAACAAAACACAATAGAAGAAAAAAATAGCAAATAGTATGCTTCATCTACATTCAAATTCCATAGTTCTTAAATTCATGTGGATATCATTTTCCATCATTTTGTTAATTGTGATTTTCAGGTAGGCCAATAATTTTTAAATTGTCTCTCCTAGATCGATTTTCCAAGTCAGTTGTTTTACCAATGAGGTATTTTACATTTTCATCTATTTTTTCATTCTTTTGTTTTTGTTTGACTGGTTCTTGCTCTCTCATTGTGTCATTAGCTTCCATTTGCCCAATTCTAATTTTTAACAAATTGTTTTCTTTTATTAGATTTTGTACCTCATTCCCCATTTGGCCAATTGTATTTTTTAGGGACTTGTTTTCTTCAGTGTATTTTTTTTTCCAGTAGGCCAACTGTATTTTTTAATGACTTATTTTCTGCAGTCAATTTTTTTCCTTCCTTTTCTAAGCTACTGACTCTCTCTTGCATACCTCTAATTTCTTTTCCCATTTTTTCTTCTACCTCTCTCATTTGACTTTTAAAATCCTTCTTGATCTCTTCTAAGAAGTGTTTTTAGGCTTCAGACCAGTTCATATTCCTTTTGAGGTTCCAGATGTGGGTTTGTTGACAATGTTGTCCTCTTCAGAATTTCTGCCTTGATCTTCACTCTTCCCATAATAGGAATCTATTGTATGTTTCTTTTTGCTCATGGTGTTTGCTTATTTCCTGGCCTCTAAAGAGAAAATGGCAGAGTAAGAAGTAAGTTGCTCTTACCCTCCCTTATTAATCTCTGGAAGCCCAGAAAATGTTGCCCTAGGAAAAACTCTCGAACAGCTGAACTAGAAGAAAGATGGGGTGCAGCAGTCCAGTAGCCCAGGTACCTTGAGGAATTAACAGGAAAGGTCCCTCCTGTCCTGGGGGAAGGGGAGCAGTACAGACTGGGAGGTTGTCCCAGCAAGCTAGCAGAAAGCCCCACCTCAGCATACCAGGAGGAGATCCTGAAACCCAAGTGGTTGAGCAGGCAAACACCAACACCTGGACTCCCAGTGCCTCACTGAGGGTGGGGGAATTGGTGGAAACCAACTTGGAAAACCACCAGGTGCCTGGGCATTCTACAGCAACCTCATCTCCCAGTGCCTCAGCAAAACTAAGGGAAGTAGCTCTCTAAGGGGCCACAGGTAGATAAACAACCTACAACATCCATCTGAAAGGAGCCGAAGAAAGTGAAAGGAAGGAAAGGGCCAGGTGAGCAGGAAATCTCCAGGAGCCACCCTACCCAATCCTACCCCTAGAGTTCCAGTTTTGCTGATTCCAGCCCAACCCCAGGTAAGCTGCCAGAACCCTACTGCCTCCAACTGCCAGCACTGGAAGCCACAGTACACAAAGCCAGTGACCAGGCCCTAGGCTCACAACACAAGAAGCTTAGGTCAGTGCCCTCTGCTCCCCAGCAGGAGAGCTCAATCTCTTTAAAGGCCAGGAAATAAGCAAACACCATGTTAAATCTATTTTTAAACAGGCTTTGTTAGGTGTACTCCATCTCTGTCCAGAATATGTCAACCCTATATTATAAACTTTAATTCAGAAATCCAAATCCTTGCCTTCATTAGGCAATAATGAGGAAAATAATCTTTGGCTCTAGGATCTTCATTTCTTGCCCAAGACTTCAGATCATTCACAATAGTTTTTAGGCTCCTTCTGGCTGTTTATTGGGGGGATGAGAGGCGATCAGGGTTAAGTGCCCAGGGTCACACAGCTAGTAAGTGTGTGAGGCCACACTTGAACTCGGGTCCTCCTGACTCCAGGGCTGGCATTCTATCTACTGAACCTCCTAGTTGCCCCTTTGGATCCTTTTGGAAGCGTTATTTTGTGAGTCACTTTAAGGAGATATGTGTCATCCATTTAGATCTTTGATTATTTTTCTTTTAAAATCTTTACTACCTCTAGGGCAGTATATTTCACTGTTAGCCAATTACTATCTAACAACTGAGGATCACAGAATTTTACAGCTGTAAAGGATCAAAGAAATCATTTAGCTAATAAATACTTGTTGACTGCTCAATCTTGAAAAAACTGTTAAATTTTGCAGAGGCATTGTCAGTTACTCACACAATAACACGCATATATACAGTAATAAACATCATCTTAGAAAATTTAGGATTGATAGAGATATTCTCAGCTTTCTTAGGACATATAACAGTTTTTGAAAGTACTATAAAATTTATTTCAACTCAATCATAGTATTATCATACAGCTTATTTATAATGAAAAAGTTATAAATACTCTTAAAGATTCTAAAATTATACTGCGTAACAAACTAATACATCTGTTAGGTTTATGAAGAATTGAAAGACTGTGGCATAACAGTAATCCTCAGTCATTTTTTTCAGCTAGCCCACATAATTCCAGTAACCACAAAGTGGACACATACTTATGGTAACAATGAATTTATATTATTTGGTAGTAAAATTGTGAATATTAAATCTCTCTGAATATTTGGATATCAAATGTATAATCACATTCACAATACTTTTTAGATTCCTTTTAGGTTCTTTTTTTAGGTTTCGTTAAATGTACAAGAGAAACTTTGTACGTAGCATCAGTCTATTCCAATTCTAACATGGAATGGGTCACCTCAAAATAACAAAATTATGTGAGAAAATTCTATGAAAACTTTGTGATAAAAATATTGATAGTGTTTATGGTATTATATAGTTTCAATCCCATATGCAATATTTGACTTAATCTTTCAACAAGCTTGAGTTGGTCATGGTAGTAGCCAAAATAATAGCAGCAATGGCATAATGAAATTTTCATAGTGTAATATAATTTACAAAGCAATAGTGTTCACGATAAGCTTATGGGGTAGTAGTATTCACCAGTCAATCAGTCAATAAATTTAGTAAGCACCTACTACCTGCTAAGCACTGGGGATACAAAAAGAGACAAAAGAAAGTACCTGCCGTCAAGGAGCTCACAGTCTAACAGGGGAGACAACAAGCAAAGAAATACGTACAAACAAGTTATACATAGGATAAACAGGAAATAATTAAGCGAAGGATGGACTAGTAGCAATAATGTCAGAGCAGCTATTACTCTTATATTTCAATGCAAATGTTTGTAGATACAAACTAATATAAGTAGAGGGTCAAAATATATAAACATTACAAAATTCTGAGATTTGTAAGCCCAAGAGATGTTAATTTGATAAATATACCTTGTGATTCAATGTCCATAAGGTATAAAAAATATTCTTCATACTAATAATGCTTAACCCTGAAAACTTCTGAAAATTCATAAATCAACTGCTAAGATTTATTGGTTTTGCTTATATAATACCAAATGCTCAACTATTTCATGTTGTGAAGTCCATTATGCGTAAAAGCACAGTACTAGCTGACATAGAATTCCTAAAGAAAAACAAAGCGTATACTTTCTTAAAGAACTTTACCCCTTACCACAATAAAAGGGAAAATTCCAGACTGTCATAGAATAATATATCCTTAGAAAAAATTTAATAAAATAGCTTGGATTTAATTGCTAGCATACATATTGTGCCTACTGTGTGCGAGACACTACATTTAACATCACAATCATTCAGTAAGGTATGTGATCTTAGTATTCTACATTTTAAAGACGAGAAGATAAAAGTGTAGTGAAGTGTTATCATTTGCCCAGTCACACAGCTAGAGAATGGAAGAGAAATGGCAAGTCGTCTGGATTTCCTAGAAGGAAGTAAGTATTAGAACAGGGCTTGAAAACTAAGCTTTTTAATTCTACAGCAAGCACTTGTACCATTGCACAGCAACTGTTTCATGCAAAGAAATACATGTGACAGATATCCAGATCTACACACATGGAGTAGTGGAGGATATTTTAAAGATTCTAGACACTCTTTACTGAGAGTGACTGTTAAAAGGAGAGCCATTAGAGATAACATTCTAGAAATTCAATACAATGAGTATTATGATCTTGTTAGATCTATGTATAGTGTTAGTCACTATGTAAATAAAGGTGAGATACAATATAGTCCCTGGCTTCAAGGATCATATATTCTAGTACAGACATTCACTAGGGTCTCTGTACTTTTAAAAAAATTGATTACTTTATTTTAATATAACTCATTATCTTTGTTATTCTATGTATTTTATTTAATGCATTTCAAAATATTTTTCTGAGGTGTCCATAGGTTTTGCCTAAATGCCAAAGGGGTCTATAATACAAAAAATGTCAGAAACCCCTGGTACAGTGTGTACACCTGGGGAAGGGAGGATAAAATAAGACAAGTACATAGATAACTTTAAGAAGCATTAGAATGTTAACAGGAAACATCTAACAGAATGGTATGAGCAATCTGAAGAGGGTAAATTCATTATAACTTGGAAGATCAAAGAAGCTTTCATGAAAGAGACAATAAATGAACTAGACACTTGAAAATAAAAGATGTATTTCAAAAGACAAAGATGGTGGACACAATTTACAAACTTGGGCACAAGGTATACAAAGTCCAGGTGGAGGGAAAAATTGGAGAAAGACAGGAAAATGGCCAATCATCTGCATTTCCTAGAAAGCAGAGAGGTATGCAATAATGCTGGAGATTAATGGAGAGCTACCAAGTTTGTGAGCATGGGACTAGCTAGCTAGACACAAGATGGTAATAGTTGATGTTGGAAAGAATTTGAAAAGATACATACATTAACACACTGTTGGTAGAGTTGTAAACTGGCCAAACATTCTGAAAAGACAAATGGTATTATGCTAAAAATGTGTCTAAAATGTCTAAAGCCTTTTGGCCACACTACTAGGCAAACACTCCAAGGAGGTCAATAGTAAAAAAAAAAAAGTCCCAAATATAACAAAATATGTATAGTAGTACTGTGTACGAGCAAAGGATTGGAAACAAAGAGGATGTTCACTGACAAAGCAATGACTAAACAAATTGTGGCATACAAATGTAATGGAATATTCCTATTCTTCAATTCATGATGAATATTAAGAACACAGGGAAACATGGCAATATTTATCTGAACTGATATGAAGAGAAGCAAGTAGAAATGGGAAAATAATGTGCATAATTATAAGGATGTAAAATGGAAACAACATCACCAAATAGAAACTGAATGCTGTGAAATGATAATGACTGATGTGTAACGCCTTCATTTATTACCCTAGTTCTTAGTGCTGTCTTTCTCAAATCACCTTTTATTCACTCAGCTACACATGTATTGCCCAGTAGAGTATAAGCTCCTTAAGACAATGTTCAATTTCACTTCTGCTTTCGTTTCCTTGGAAACAAGCACAGTGTAGGTATTCCATTTAAGGAGAGCGCCCAGGATAGCTATCTCATAATTTCTTACCTGGTACACTCTTCTGGACTTCATCCATGCCTACCTGCAATCTCATCATCCTACAAGATCACATCAACCCTGAAATTTACAACTCATTACCCCCTGTCCCTGAGGACTCTTCCTTCCTCTGATTGGAGAGAACTAAGAGTGGACCATGGAGAACAACTCTGATTCTCCATTTAAGAAGCGTGCCCAGGGCAGCTGTCTCATCATTTTTCACTGGGCTTCATTCCTCTAGACCTTCATAGTATTCCTTCCCTGATTGTTCCCCGAGGTGTATCAGCTTCTTTTTATGTGTTATCTTCTCCCATGAGATTGTGAGCTTTTTGAGAGCAGGGGTTGTCTTTTACCTTTCTTTGTATCCCTAGGTCTTAGCTCAGCGCTTGGCACACTATAGCAACTTAAAATAAGTTCACCGACCGATTACTTAACAGATGGTTGCTGAATTAAATGTAGTTATGTTGTTCACAGTGCCTGCAATGTTCTCCTCTATTGCCTTTTACCTATGCAAATTCTACCCATGTTTCAAGGCCTATGTAAAATCTGCTTCTTTCTATAACTCCAGCTTAATCTTTCCCCTTTTCTATGGCCTACTGCACTTATTTGTAAATTTATTTTAAAGTTAGCATTTCATTATATGTTGTTTTATTCTGTATTTTATGTCTAATTTATTTCATGTCCACATATTTTCTCTCTAAGACAAACTCCTTGAAGACAATTTCACCACCAATTTTCTTCTATTCCTAACTGTGCTAGGCAAAGTAGTAGTTTCTTAGCAAGCACTTGTTTAATGCAATCTGACATTTCTTTTCATGATGATTTGTACTACCTAATACAAGGAAAAAATACAACACAGGACAGTATTTTGCACATAACAAAAACTTTAAAACATTAATTGAATATAATCTGTTGCAAATCCTTTAATGGATCACAGTATTTAAAGGTAGTCCTGTTACTCACTATCAAGTCAAGGACAGGAATCTGAACTACATTTGACACTCAAAAATACCATTGATATGGATGCTACTAATGTATATGGTAGGTTCAAAAGGATAACAATGAGAAAAATGATTATTAATAATCCATGATTTGGGGAGATTCATATTTCCCCCTTTTCCTTTTATCCTCATGTCAAGATCTCATTCTTTGAAGACAGAGCTAACCTCCTCTATCCAGACCCCACCAAGGTGGGGAAGCCACTGTGCTCTACTCAGGTTTGCAGGGGAGGGAAATAAATTCTTCGAAAAGATTGCCCAAGGCAGGGGGCAATTCAGAAGTAAATGACATGATTAAATTTTATGTCCAGAGCCTCACTGTAATATTCATTCTCTCATTAATTTTTAACTAATCAGAGTTAGTTGCCACCCTCGGGAACAACCCTTTTCCAATGGGCATAAAAGCAGTGAGCCCAGGCCATGGTGGTCTTTGGTCTAAGAGAGAGACAGCCAAATGACAATGCTTTTATTAAAATGTTGGCATTATTAATAAAATGGTTATATTACCCAGAGATTATGTCTCTTGAAACTTTTTAATCACCACATTACGAGCAAGAGTTCTTGCCACAAAAATTATCTACAAGCAATGTGTAAACTGCATGCATAGTCATCTTTTCCTCTGCCTACCATTCCTTACACTCAAGTACAATTCTCATTTCCTCCTCCACCTGAAGGTAAATAATATATCCATGGGGAAAATAATCCAAAATTTTAAATGTTGAAGATCTGATTTTTGTTGGGAAAGAAAAAAAAACAGCCCTTTCTTCAGTTGTGGTTCTTTCGTAAGTACTTTTTTAAAAAATCTAGGGTTATGGCTTGATCAAATTGATAGCTGAATTATAAAAGTCCTTTTCATTTAAGGATGCAGATTATTTGTGGAAAGAATAAAGTAAAAGAAAACCATAAAATAATTGCTTAGTAACCTATATGTACAGTTTTTAAAAATTACTATACTTTAAGGTGATTGCTACATTAGTTTATGTTACTTTTAGGTTTTAATGAATTTATATAATTAAATGTTTAGTTGCATATTCAGTGTTTTCAAGCAGCTAAAAAACTTAAGTACTGACACATGTTACTTTTTACGTAGCATTTACCATATCATAAAACCTTTCTTGTTGACATATATGGCACAGAAAAATGTTAAGTGACATCTGCTAAAGCTTTACTTATGAAAACTTACAGAATCCTATGGGATAACATCACTCAATTTCTCTAAGAGTACCTCTAAAGGCGAACTTCCTTAAAAAAAAATCTGGAAATAATTAGAAACTATTATAGTACTTTTAAAATAGTTTACATGAAACCCAAATCTGCTACATATCAAAGAAGGAAATGCCCTAAGAAGAAAGTATAGCAAATTTTAGCCCCCTCCCCCAAATTACACATATTTTTTAAAAAAAATTTTCCATTAAAAACAGTATCAAAAATGTGACACATTAAAGAGCCCTGTATGAAACAAAGACTAACTAATCACACACTGACCTTGTCAACTATACATCTTAATTATTCTACTTCAAAATATATTACTTCTAAGATGAGAGGCAATCCAATTTCCCCCTGTTTCTCCCTCCCCCACTATGTTATTGCAACTCTAACTTGTGAGGGGGAAAAAAAATGGATCATCACATAGTACACAATGAGAAGGAAAAAAGGAACTAAATAGAAAAAAACGTAAATTTTTTATATCTTCAATCCAGTTCCTTAAGCAAAGTATTCATTTGTAACAATAAGACTATAATCATGATAATGGTTACCATTTAAATAGCACTTATAGATTTAAAACGCATTGTACTGACAACTCATTTGATCCCAATAACCCTGTCAGGTACATACTACAGGAATTATGCCCATTTAACAAAAGAAGAAATGATGACTCAGAGTGATTAAGTAACTTGTCTGCACTAACACAGGGGCTAAGTCACTTAACTGCTCTTAGCTTCAGTTTTCTTGTCTACAAAATGGAGATAATGCCAGAGGTTTCTCCATAAGACCAAACATAATGTTTCAAGTTTAGAATTAAAACACAGCCTCCTCCCCTTTCCATCTCCCATCCTCATCAAATGACATACTATGCCTATAGGAACCTTTTTTAAGCTTATTATATTTTCCACAGAGACCTAAAATTCCTTTGGGGAAAATGACTTGATTGCATAGCCTTCAGAGTTTAAAAGGCTGTCCATATGAACTGAATTATCCATGACATGTACCTTCAGACATTTGTAATGTGATATCTCATGTAAATTTAGACCATACTTTGGAGGAGCTGTTGGCAACAGTAAGTTTATTCAGGAGCTCAGATAAGAAAAAAAATCTGACATCCTTGCTAATCTGTAGCTGTTAACATGGAATTTCCAACATAAGAAGCATAACAGCATCTAATTTGCTATAGCAAATTAAAGGAAAACAAAAGATGCATTTCTCTTCCCTTTTTTAATGTCTATAGTTACCCAGTCTACGAAAATGAGATTTTACTTCTTGAAGGTCTCCATGGTGTCACTTACTTTTTCTATTAAAAGAAACACATTTCAAACTTAAACTAGAAAATATAATTCACTTTGAAGAGCTATTTTAACTAAGGATTAAATTATATTATAGAAAAGATATCATTAGCTATGCAATAGTGTAAGCTCTTCAAGATGGTTGATCACCCAGTGTTTTTCTTAATATTAACACTATCATAATATGTAGCTGATAGGGTCTTTTTAAAGAATCAGACTAGGGAAGTAAAATATTAATGCAACTCTGAAAAGTCCAGCTTTAAAGATGCATTAGTAATGATGTGATAGACATTCTGGCTTGGCAAAAAAGCATGAAATGGGCTAGCCCTGAAGGGAACAGATATATTGCAGAAATGATATATTCAGCTCTAGAAGAGAAAAGAATCATGTTATACTGTCATAGAAACTGTTTTGCTAAAGAATCTCCATATTAAACAAGTTCTTTCTTCTTTGCCAAAGGCCTAGTATAGCTATGGTGACAACGCTGTGGTCAAAAATTGGTAATTGGCTTTAGAATTAAACAATTGTGAAAAACAGCAACTGGCACTGAAATCTGGGGGGCATTCCTGGAATTATTCAGACTTTTTCTATCCTTAAATGAAATGTTTTAAATATCTTTAGAACAATCAATTTATTACCTGATAATTCTAAAATTTAACATTTATTTACCATTAAAATATAGAATGATTATTCATATGGAAATAGCTCTATTATATGGAAATAGTATTAAATTGTAATTTGGAAAAAAAACATTTGGAAGGACTAAATAATTGTCTTCAGTGAACATGCATTTCGCCCTTAAATGAGTAACACTGAACTAAGCAAGCACAGACATATGAATACATACATACACACATACACACATAAATATGTGTGTATATATACACACAAACTATAATATTCACCATAAATAGCAAAATTAGCAGATTCATTTGTTATCCTGTTTCACTGAAACCTCTAAAGAAAGTACACTGCAAAGAGAGCTTAAATTTCTCACTCTTCCTTTCAATCAATATCTGAGGCAAAGTTTCATCTCTAGGGCCCTTAATGGCAGGAATTCATGGAGCCAGCAAATGAGTAATGTTAAACCTATGATTAGATGATGAGGCCATCAAAAACACTAGACCCTAATGCTTACATTCCTCTATATTCTTCTGAACTGCAGAGAAACCCAAGGCTAAGGCTAAGGAAGAAGGCACTGCAATTCCTTTTCCGATAATCTTCAAAAGCTGTTTAAAAGATGTATCACACCATGAAACTTAAGGTCTATAAATGATCTCCTGGAATTTCTCTTGAACCTAGAACTTAACCATTAGGTAACAAATTTTTCAAGTACACTGCAGGAGACGGTTTGAAGTTTGAACCCCATTGAGGATTCCTGCCTGTGATGCATTTTTCTTTAGCTTTTCCCGAACTAATATTCATTCCGGCTAACAGAAAAGAAAAAAAACACCACACACATGAAAACTGGACCTATTCATTTCCTTATGGATACAGGCTTGAAGAAATGAAATCTAAGGAATGGAACCCAACAGGTAAGTTTAAAAAGATTAACTAAATTCGTATTTTTATTCCTTTGGGGGTTGCTATACAGTTAGACAGGGGAGTTTACCAAGAACAGTTTAGATGTATATCACTTTTCACAGCATAAAATCTGGATAATTTAATCATACTTAGTAGTCATGCAATCTATTTCAAACATACATATTTTCATTATTCTAACTATTATCTGAAATTTTAATGTCTACATGACATTATGTCACTGAAGAATTTGTAAAATTTGTAAAATAAGATAGCAATTTGTAAAATAAGATAGCAATAAAGGCCTAACTTTTTAGCTATGGTTGAAACCTATAATAAGCCATTCTACCCCACAAAACAAAAAAATTCCTGGTAATTGTCAACTGTAAAAAAGTGAGATGACAAGCATTATTGATAATATCTAATGATTCCAATTCTATTTTAATTATGGTTATTAACAAATATGAGAAATAGTGACAATGTTCTTAAAGAAACAAAGCTCTCACTTTTTTGCTTTTAACTGAAATCATTCTAAAAGCCTATAGTGTAAACTATTTTATATATAAATAAGATTAAAGTTTTATTTATCAGACTATTCATTAATGGATGCCCGGACATTTTTGGTTTTTTAATATTAATTTAATAATTATTAAATGATATTTAATAAATTGACTATTTAATGTTTAATAAAAGAAATAATAATATTTCTTACACTTTTTAATTTAAGACATTTATAGTAAAAAGGTCAAGGTTTCCATCACCACTAAAGTCTCCATGTGACTAAATATGGGATATAAAAAGTCAATATAAAAATTCTGGGGAAATATATCTTTTTAAAGTATATATGAAAGTAGAAGTATTTCATAAAATTATTTGCATATGAAAGACTGTATCACAAATATAGATAAAATTGCATACATGTGAATATATACATAGTAATATAGCTATGCATACATTACATATTCTAGGGAGATACTTCTTCAGTGATAGAATGCATGCAAATACCCATGTCTCTCTCCCTCTCTTTGCATGGGTACGCACACATACACATTTCCTCAGAGTAAACACTACATTTCTAGCAAATAATGGAAAAAATTAAATAAACAAGCTATCCCCATGAGCAGACATGAAAGAATTTAATGAAGTATCATGTAATTATTAAAGCAAAAGGCTTACCTGGGAACAAAGCAACATAACAAGCTCAACCACAGATGTGCTGGATTTCATACACACAAGGCCTGCAACAAGCAAATTTTGAAAGGAAACACCATGATTAGATTGTCCAAAGTTGTAATTTTTAAGTAAAGTTAAATTTTCCAGAAAGAAAATCTTGACACATAGATAACATAAAACTCAATTTATATCCTTACTTAAAAATAAGGAATTCAATGATTGACTAAATTAGCTAAATTTGAAAAATTCAGTAGTATAATGAGGGAGAGTAGAAAAGTCATTTACATATCTCAAGATGGATTAGTTTTGAAGAGATTTCCAACATTTGAATATTTCTCATAATGCTATTAAAGTATACTAGCTACAAAAAAAAAATTTTAATGTTATTTTAGCCAAAATTTACCACAGCCCTATTTTCTGGACCAAAGATTTCTTATCACTTAGTTTCAAAATGAGTATCAAAATCTCTTTTTTAAAAGACCTTACAAAAATATAATTTCTATAGTATGATATCATTAAAGCTTATAAAGATTGCAAATTTCAGATGAAACCTTTTAAAAATACTTAAGTAATGTTTTATTCAATCGCTTATTCTTCTATTATCTAATATAGGTTCTGAAGGAAAAAGCAATATAGTTTAATATTACACTAGCAAGCAGTAGCTTCTTTATTCTGTCCTCATAGAAGAATTGAACACAACTTACTCATAATGAATTTACTTTTCAAATTTAAAGGTAACTATTACATAAAGGTTTATATACATATTTTTAAAAATTCATTGTAATTTGCAGTTTTGGAAATGTCAATAGGTTGGAATATATTTATAAGAGCTTATTAAAATCAGGACTCTCAGAAGCAGCTAACAATGATTTTCCCTGTTTTGAAAAGAATTAACATTATTATTTGATAGCTTCCATATTTAAAATGATACTGATTAGGTTTGATAAGCTGGTCATTTAAAATTTTAAAAAACAAAACAAATCCTGCAGTAAAAGGAAAATCAAGTCATCAAAAAAAGAGCTAACAGAAAAAAATGTCATGCACTAAATATAAAGTCAGATTCCAAAGATTTGAGCTAAGTAGTTTTCAACAAATAGAGGTTAGAGTCAAATGCCTTCTATAGAAAACCATGTATATTTTATTGCAAGTAGCAGATAAATACACTCTTGTGCCCTCTTTGCTAACATCCCTATCCTTATTGTATACGGAGACAGAACAAGCTATAAAAAGCCTCTAGTATTCTATCTTATCAGATCTTTCAGCAGACAGTTAACTAATGAAATAAGAGGCAGATGTGTAAAGCTCATTTAAGGGAGACAATTGCTATAATTGATGAGCAATTCTCATCCTCCTACATTAGAAGATCCAAAAGATTAAAATGGTATACTTTGTCAGCTGCAGGTAATCTAACTATTTGAACATAATACAAGAAGACTAAATGAAAGATCGAACTATACAGCCACATTATTATAATTTACAATACCACTAAAGTGTATTCGACTGGCAAAATAATTACTGCATATTCTGATAAAAACAAATACTTGCTTCCCCCCTCCCTAAGCAATATTAATCAGTCAATAAACATTCACTAAACATCTACTATGTTTAAGGACTGTGCTACGTGCTGGTAAGTAAAGGCAAAAGACAGTCTCAGCTCTCAAGGAGCTTACAGTCGAGTGGGTGAAGACTACATCTATATCTACATCTATACCTATATCTATATCTATATCTATATCTATATCTATATCTAAAGCTTAAAAAGGTGGGAGGAGTGAAAAAATGAGGGTACCCATTGCAGAGAGAGTGGGGAATGATGCCTGGTGGGAAATGCTGAGATGCCTATAATGGGCACCCTTCTTCAATAGAACATCTGAGAGGCCTCTCTGTGATATCTGCTCTCCACACTCTCCAATCAGTGGGAGAGAGGGGCCCGAGGCGAATGAGATACTGCGGAAGTGTGAGTTTCAGAGCTGATGTGATCTGGAGGGAAGATGAGATTCTGGAGGCAATGATGAAGTACAGGTAAGTAGTAAGGTGGAAAATAAATGTTTATTTACTCAAAAGTAGGGAAAATATGTAATTTGTAATAATAATTTACAATCCAATTTTTGTGACAGAATTTGTTAAAGTAGTTTGCTACACACACACACACACACACACACACACACACTTTCTTTATTTTCCAAATAGCTTAACTCTACTTAAAAAAAAAGCAAGTGGCTTTTCAAAGGAATGCTGTTTTAAAAGGAACTGAAGCAAAAACAGAATAAATAGTATTGGCAAAAGTTATTATACACAGATTGTAATTTAAACTCAAATAACTTCACACATTAATTCTTCCTGCTAAATTAGTTTTTAAATGGAATTTATTTAATAAGCTACCCTCCCAAAAAACCACCTGCTTTGAGTTTGTGGTGATAAAAAGGGAAATGAAAACCTGAGACATTCAGGTAATGGAGAACAAAAACCAAACAGAATCTCTTTCACCTCTAAACAAACACCTCTAACACCTCTAACATAAACCTCTAACACTTCTTTCCAATAACATCCAGATTTAATCAAAGTTAATCTTATTTTAGCCTGACATAGTCAAACAGTTGCTCAATTGTTCACTTTATTTTGCCTCCATGGTTATTTTCATTTGTGAGGAAAGTGCCTTGCAAATTTTGAAGTGCTATGCATTGTTGTTTAAAATCCCTTGGTTTCTCCACACCTTCACAAAACTGCTACCCTATTTTACCCTTTCCCTAAATAGCTGATTGACAGAAAAACAGTTTAGCTGGAAATATCCATTTTAAAAACAGAGAATATTGTAAGAACTTCCCCCAAAAAGTTTACTGCACAGGGTTGACTAATTATATGAGAGAGTGCTAAGAAAATAAGATTTGTTGGGATCTTGGCTTGGAAGAATTAGCTGATTCATCACTATCTGGAGAGTGGTCACAAGTTCTTTACAATGGGAAGGGTCAGAGATAGTTAAGACCTATTCTTCCAATAAAGAACAGAAACATATGCACAAGGTGTGAACACACATCAAAGTAGTTAAATTTCTTGCCGTAGTTTCCAAGGAGATACTGAAAAAAATTAGAAACTATGTAAAGAACACGTGGCTAAGAAGACAAGCTTCATATCCCAATGTTAGAGCAATAGCCTTATTAGAGCTACTTAATACAAGAGAGATCTGACAGACAAGGAACAGCTTGTAAAGTATGTGAAGTTAGAAGCCTAGACAGATGAGGCAGAGGTTACCTACCCCATTTATCAGATAAAATATGTGTAAGTGTCCAGGGCAATTTCTCCCTTAAGCTAGGTTCAAATTCAACATGTCTAAAATAGAACTTATTGCCTTTCCCTGCAAATTCAACCCACTTGCAATCTTGTCTTTTTCTATTGGAGGCACTAAAATCCTTTAAGGTACCTAACTTTACAACCTTAAAGTAATTCTTAATGTCTTAATTAATCCACATATCCAATCAGTTGCTGACTCTTGTAATTTCTTTCTCTACAACATCTCTTCCCTCTGACCCCTTCTTTCCCTTCAGAAATGGACCACAACTGCTTAAATATTTATCACCTCTAACCTGGACAATGGCAAAAAAATTATTCATCATGAGCTGGTTGGATTTATAACTGGAAAGCAGGGGTAGCTGAACATTTTGAAAGAAATAACAGATCATATTAAAAAGAAAAATAATAAAAATTATATATCAATAAATGCTGAAAAAGCCTTTTCTAAGGCTAAATAGAGCAATAATTTATGATTAAAAATCTAAAAAGTATTAAGTAATTAAAGGGCTTTTCCTTAACATAATATACAATGGCATTATTTCTCAAAAAGTAAAACAAAACACCAGGTGTCTTCACAAAAAGATGAGAGGCAAAGCAATGATGTTGATTATTACTTGTATTATGTAATACAGTCCTAGAAATGCTAGCTATAATAATAAGACAACCAGAGGACATCAGGGAAATAGGCATAGCTGAAGTGGCAAAGTTATCACTATTTGTAGATATAATGGTTTATTTAAAAACTTCTAGTGATACTGAAAAAGAATAGAAACAATAATCTTATAAAGTAGCAGGACCTAAAATGTCATCATTCTTCCTTTATATCACCAACAAAACCTAGAATAAGAAAGAAACTGGGGAAGATGAGAGAGATCTCATTCAAACAATTATAAAATGCTTAAAATATATTCATAATTACTCTATTAATAAAAACTCAAGATTTACATAAATACGAGTGAAAACTACTCTTTACAGAAATAGACAAATAATTGGAAAGATTTTCACTGACCATGTTTGGGTTATGGTAAAAATTATATGACACTGGGAAATTAACTTATATTTAGTACCATATCAAAACTCCCAAAGAGTAATGTAAAGATAAAAAGATAAAAAAATAACAAAATTCATCTGAAAAACAAAAAAAGTCAAGAACCTCAAGGAGAAATAACAAAAAAAATTAGTAGGAATGAAACAGCTCTAGTATTACTGGGACCTCAAAACTTTATCTTAAAGCAGTAGGCTTGAAAACTATTTGATATTGGAGGGGAAACAAGATAGAGAGAGGGTCAAACACAGAAGCCTAATATTTGATAAACTGAACTTAAGGTGTTATACCACAAAATGGTTCAAATGGATACTTGACCTTAGTACTGCATTGCAGTATCAAAAATAAAAAAAGTTAAAAGACAATTGAAGGAAGTATCTTTCACAACTAGGACTGTGGGGAGAAGTTATCATTTAGAGGTAAAATGGCTAATATAGATATCACAAAATTATACATGAAGGAAATCAACAGAACAAGAGTAAGAGAAACTACTGAATGGGACAAAAATCTCTGATAAGGTCTGATATACAAGATGCATAACAAATCAATATTAATATATAACAGGGACCAATTCTCAAAGGATACATGGCAAAAGGACACGAAAAGGTCATCTATGCTTCTGGGATAAACTATGAGGATGATGATGAAGATGATTCACTTCAACAACTACTTAACATGATGCTGTGAATAGTCACAACAATCTGGGTTCAAATTCCACTTCTGGCACTTCCTGGCAGGCAGTGTGATCCTGGAAAAAGTCACTCAAATTCTTACTGTCGCAGGCCCATCTCCAAGATAATAAATAGCATATCTGCTTATCTGTATTGGTAGGGGGAGTTTCTACATCGGAAGTTCCCTATAATAATGGAACCACAGGTTTGGTCACAAATACAAATCCCACTTGTTAGGAATTTGTGCCGTGACAGGGTCTGAGACAAAAGAAAAAAAGAGACAGTTTCTGCCCTCGAGGGACAAATAAAGACACCACATGTACACATCTCTCATGTACATCCCCTTCTCACACTACCCTACTTCAGGCCTTCATTCTCTACTCTACTCAATTATTACAACAGCCTCCTAATTGGGCTCCCTGTCTCCCCTCTTTCTCTACTCCAACTGAGCTTCCATTCAGCCGCAAAGTGATTTTTCCTAAAGTTGTAGTTGTGACTATGTCACTTCTCACCTCTTTGGGATAAAATACAAAGCCCTCTGTTTGGCATTTAAAGTGCCTCATAATCTGTCCCTTTCTTACCTTTTCACTCTTATACTTTATTCCTCTCCATGCACAATAAGATTCAACTATATCCCCAAAACTGAATAAATGCTTTTTGACTGTCACTGAATATTAAAGCTGCTTTGGATGATTCAGTAATTGTGTTAATTAAATATAATGGGTTGACTTCAGAATCCATTTATAATTCATATTATTAAAAGAAAACATATCAAGAATTTTAAAAAAAGAAACCGTTTGAAATGGCTTTTGCATTTCTGGAAACAAGCAAAATCATTGATTTTTCTCTTTCTTTTTCACATATTTCCTTCTATACAGTGATCACAATGGGTTATTTCACAAACTTTAAAAGGCAGAATAGAGAAAACAGCTTTTCCTTCATTGCTAATATACCCAGTTGTTAAATAAATTAAAATAGCAATGAAAATATACTTAGAGCATATTTTTATTTATAAAAAGATTAGACAGCTTACTTTATCTGATGCGTTATTATTTCTCACAAGTGGTACCTTCCTTAAAAAAGAAATCCCTCAGAGAACACTAACTGGAACTATATCATCAATAACAAAAATATTATCATGAAACTATCCAATGTTTTCGGACCCTCATGTTCTTTTTTTTTTTTAATTTTTTTTAGCTGGGCAATGGGGTTAAGTGACTTGCCCAAGGTCACACAGCTAGTAAGTGTTATGTGTCTGAGGCTGGATTTGAACTCAGGTCCTCCTGAATCTAGGGCCGGTGCTCTATCCACTGCGCCACCTACCTGCCCCCAAGAACCCTCATGTTCTTAAAGAAGACTAAATTGTACATTTTTAATCCCTGAGATTTTTTCCCCATGGTCAGTAGCTGATGTTAATTAAATTTTTTATTTCTAAAAAAAATAATAATAAAACATAAAGAATGAGTTGTTATAAGTATGGCAAGACAGAAGTGACAAGGGAAGACACAGGAAGCTAGAACAAAAGTTATAATTATTATTTACCACTAAGAAAGATAGCTACAGGCCAATATACTCACAGCAAAGAAAAGTCATAAACAACTATTAAAATATTATTTCCATTATCATGTACCATAATAACCAAAATACAAGAGCTATCTAGATCCATTTTGTATAGAAACACATAGCCCTTTAACCCAGCCTATCAACAAGCCCTGATAATTTACATTTATCATGACAAACTACTGTCAACAAAGTAATGATGTTTACTATACTTAAGAAGGTAAGAAAGTGGGTAACATATTTCACAGAGATTTTCAAGATATCTTTTTTTATTTAAAAAAAATAGCGCTCACAGATTGTATAAACTTCTACAATTCAAAAAGTGCATCTATGCAGAATGTTATATTCAGGATAACGTGTACAATGACCTGGAAGCTTTTCAGACTTGAGATTTTAATGCACAATTATAGAAAAGAAAACTCATTACCAGCAATGTCTTTGAATAGCAGAGGCACTGCTTTTTTTATAGAAACATTTGTATTTTTGAAAAAATCAAGATAGGTGCAAAAGATTAAATTATGTCTTTGTGTGTTCACATGGGTATGACAATATAATAACAAGGTTAATGAAGATAATAAGAAAGATAAGATTTGGAAAGAAATTCTTTAGAGAAGTAGACTTCTTGTATATCAGAAACAGGTTCACTAATTGTTACTGAAATTCATGGAACTAGTGAAGCCAGATAAGTATTGTTTACCTGACAGAGGTGGCAAGTAATGTTAAAGAACAATATAAGAATGATGATCATTCTTAATGTCAACCCCAAAGCTGAGATACCACAAAACTTGGGATTTTGTGACTTCAGACATTTATAATGGATTTTGGATCCCTTAATTCCATAAATTTATTGTTCAGTCAAAATCTAGCATTATGGAATTCCTTGAACTTCAACCTCAAGTTAGTATTGACCTTATGTCTACTGTTCAAAATTTCATAAAAATAGCTTTCTGAACAGGCATCAATCATTTTTGTCATGACTTAATGGGCACTGTTGTTTTGATTAGTCTAATTATTTTTATTTGTATTTCTTATGTATTTCAGTTACATCTTTTTTGCAGGGTAATGACAAAAATTCCAGGTGTGCATATAGTATAATTTTATACTTTAGTGAATCTTATCAAAGTAGGTACTGCCCCCAGTAGTTCAGACTGAAATCCCTCCATGATTTTTATTCTGTAAAATTTTTGTTTGTGTACAGAGTTTTACATAATAAGATACTTTATATTTTGTTTCCAATAATTAGGATAAAAATAGTGAGACATAATGGAGAGGAAAAAAAGCCGGATTTGGAATCCAGAAAGAAGATCCAAATCATGCCTTGATCATTCAAAAGCTGGGAATGTCCTGGTAACTCACTTAACCACTCAGAGCCTTAAGGCAATTCTAAGACTCCAAGTTATATTAGGTTTCCCTGAAGCATTTTGGTGGCTACATTCTCCCTCACCACCCTCATATATCCATTTAGTTACCAAATCCTACTACTGTTTTTATCTCCACAACATGTCACATCTGTCCCCTTCTCTCCATGAGTACGTTCTTTGCACCTCTTGCCTGCACTACTACAACAGTCTCATCGACCTCTTTGTCTCAAATCTATGCCCTATCCAATCCATCATCCAGCCCGATTCTACATTTCCAGCACTATTTGCATATGGCTGTCCTCCATCTATGCTATAGTCTAGCCACACTTGCATTCTTGCCATCCTTCACATCTCTTGTCTCTGTGCCTTTGCTCAGGCTGCCCTCAGGCCTGGAATGCTCTATCTGCACATCCCTACTTTTTGTAAACCTGAACTTCATCCTAGATACTGATCAAATAGATTCCCCCAAGCCTTCCCCGAGATTCCCCCTCCCAAGCTTACCTTGTAATTTACTTTGTGTATGTTTTGTATGTAACTATAATCCATGAGAGCAGGGGCTTATTTTCACTTTTGTGTTTGTAAGGTTGCGACTTACTACTGTATATGTTACGTACATGCTGTCTTCCCCACTAGAATGTAAGCTCTGTGAGCACAGGGGCTGATTTTACTTTTTAATTTATATCCTGAGGGTTTAACACAGTGTTTGGCAAAGAATAAGCACTTAATAAATGCTGGTAACTGACTGAAGACTTAAGTCGTAAGACCACAGGACTGTACTAGAGAACAGCACTATTAAAACATTTTCATACATAAAAGAAACCATACAATCCATTTCTGTTTCTTAGCTCCCAATCTATAACAAAACTCCCTCCAATCAATTATAACTCTATTTTCTTAATAAAAGCATAAGCAAATTACATCTAATAATTAACTCCTTTATCCAAATGTATATTTGTTGTTATTGTTCAGTCATCTCTCAGTTGTGTGTGAATCTTCATGACCTCATTTGGGGTTTTTGTGGCAAAGATACTGGAATGGTTTGCCATTTCCTTCTCCAGCTCATTTTATAAATAAGGAATGGAGGTAAACAAGGTTAAGTGATTTGGCCAGGGTCACACAGCTAGTAAGTGTCTGAGGTCAGATTTAAACTTGGGAAGATGAATATTCCTGACTCCAAGACCAGAGCTCTATCTACTGCACCATCTAGCTTCCCAAATGTATATTTACCCTTTCAAATAATGCATACCAATATATTTATAAAAAGTACATGAGAAGCAGAGTGACTCAGGTGAAAGGTCACTGGATTCGGAGTGAGAGGACATGTGTTTGAATCCCTACTTATCTATTTAGTGACCTGGGAAAGTCACTTTATCTCTCTATGCCTCAACTGCCTTGCCTGTAAAATAAGTGTTAGACTAGAGTCACTAGACAGATGTTGAGGTCCCTTCCAGCTCTATGATTCTATGTTTTTCCCTTTACAGAAAACATATAGCCTTTCCATATAGTTCATGTTTCCTTAAGAATATAAATGATTCTATTTATAACTGGATTCCAGCACCTTGCAAATATTTAATGAAAAATTCTGTTGTGTTCCCCAGGGCGCTCTCTGGCCTTCATTTGAATAAGGATCATACCGTAAACACACCGGTCCTCAATAGTTCCTTATATTTACAGATTACCCCTGTTGACTATTTAAAAATTTAACCCTTGTGTTCCTTTAAAAGTCTTGGCTGGATGTCAGCTAATCCTTATGATTTACCTCATCCAGTAAGATTCCCTCTCTATCCATTTGAAATTTATTATAGTATAGGTCAGTGAGAATGTAAGCTTTCTGAGGACAGACATTTTTTTTTTGGGTCTTGGTATCCCTAGTTTAGTTTGACAATTTGGTTAAGAAAACTCAGTGCATTTATCACCATTTTATTTTCTATTTCAATTACCACCAGGTCAATTTCATGGGATATAGTGGGGGTAAGACTCTCTTCCCATTTACATTTTGTCCCTTTGGATTATCAAATACAATTGTACTATGATCACAATTATGTATTGGTTTGCCCCAATTATTTCCTGTAATAATTCCTATCTACTACACATAGGGCTAAATGCAATATGCTGAATCTACTATCAGCAGGCCAAAAATTATAGGCAGTACTCTATTTATAACATTATTCATGAATTTAACTTTCTAAATATGCAGACAGAGAAACAATGTGGAAAAAATCACTGAATGATATTTATAATCTCTAGGAAATGTCTGCTGGATTTACTTTTTTACTCGTATTATATCAATAATAACTGAAAGGAAGTATAGCTTATAAGTTATTTTCCCCTGTGATGTAGGGCCAATCAGGATCCACCTTAAGATTCCTAAAAGTAATTTTATATATAGCCTCAAGCATGGCAATTCTAAGTCCTTTCTTTACTATATATTATTTTGTATAAGGTTTCTTATGCTCTGAATTTTTCCTATGAAAATGTCATTCGTTGACAATGAATGAATGTTATTCATTACAATATAGTATCATTCCAATTTATTTATATGCCAAAATGTGTTGAACCATTTCCCCATAATTAACTGTATATTGTTTCTAGCTTTATTTTTAATACAAATGATGCTACTAGGAACATTTTTGTACATAGAGATCTTTCCTTGCTGCCAATAGCCTCTTTAGGAAATAGTCTCAGGAATTGAATCTCTAAAAGGCCGCAAATAAGTAACACATCTTGCATAATTATAAATTGTTTTTCTGAACAGTGTAACCAATTCATAGCTCTACCATGAGTAAATTAATATAGCGGTCTTCACACAGCTCATCCAAAGATGAATTTTATATCATTTTAGCATTTTTGCTAGAATGACTGGAGGATCTGATAATTCACAGTTATTTAATTTGTATTATTCTGGTTACTAGTAATTTTGAACATTTCTTCATGTTATCAATATTCTGTATTTTTCCTTTTAAAAAGTTTGTTTCAATCTTTTGAAAATGTATCTACTGGGGAAGACCTCTTCCTTACATCTCATGAATTTGTTGTTTCTTTATCTGTTTTGGATGTCAGACTATTATAATAATAATCAACACAAAAATTTGCCCCAATCTAATTTTTTCCTTCTGATTTCCACACTAGCTTGATTTGTGCTTATATAAAGAAACCTTTATAATTTCATATAAACAGAATTGTATATTTTATCTTTTATGAATTACAGACTTTCTCCTATCCAATATTATTAAAAATCATTCTGTTCTAGATTTTAATATGTCTTTTTGTAACATTATCCATTTGGAATTTTTGTGACATAGGCCTGTAGAATGCAAGGACTTTTGTTTTCATCTTTGTATCCCTAGTATTTAACATGAAAGGTGCTTAATAGACGTTTTTCCAATTGAATATAAGACACAAGATGGTAGGTTAAATCTACATGTTATAAAAACCTTGGATTGAATTCTTAACTCTCACATACTAGCTAATTTACCCTGTTTAAGTCACAACCTTTGTGTGCCCCTAGACAGGTATCTATAAGTTGTAATTGTTGCTGAGTCATTTCAGTCATACCTGCATCTCTGTGAATCCATTTGGGATTTTCTTGGCAAAAACACTGGAATGGTTTGCCATTACCTTATCCAGCTCATATTAAAGATGAGGAACTGAGGCAAACAGGATTATGTGACTTGCCCAGAGTCATATAACTAGTAAATGTCGAAGGCCAGATTTGAACTAAGGAAGATGAGTCTTCCTGACTCCCTGCCCAGCACTCCATCTACTGCACCACCTAGCTGACCCTTAGGTCCAATATCAAAGCAAAAATACCAGAGAATTGGCCTGAGTCAGGCCCAGCCCAGAACAATGTTTGTTTTATTTATGGTTTTGTTGGGAAAGTGTCCAGTGTTTTTAGTGTTTTTGTTACAAACCACAATAGCTCTTCATTTTAGATTTAAAAAAAGAGATTGACAAGTTCATGTTATTGTTATGATTTTGTTTATAACATTGTTACTGCATTTTGTGTAAGGCCTTTCAGAACTATTGATATAATCTTGATTTTTATTTTGTATTATGCTTTTATTAAATTTAATTTTTCTATTGTTGAATCATCCTTGGATTCCTGATAGATCAAAACTAGTCTTAGCAAAACAAAACAAAAAAAGAACATATTGTTTGCAATTACCTTTTTCAATAAGTTTTCATTAGTGGGATTGATCTAACATTGTAATTTTTCTCTTTCAGTTTTCACTTTAGGGCTTACTCATGTCTTATAAAAGGAGTTTGATAAAGAACCTTCTTTCTCTATTTCTGGACCAGTTTTAGTAGCATAAGAATTATTTATTTGCTAAAGGTTTCACGGAATTCATTAGAAAATTCAAATTGCTCTCTGTGTCTCCCTTCCCTGTCCCTTGGGGAATTTATGTATGACTAGCTCAATTTATCTGAGTTGGGTTGTTTCCTACTTTGTTAATTTCAGTATTTGATATTTTAATAAACATTCATCAATTTTTTAATATTTATAGTTTGAAAGTTTATAATTTTGTTAGCACGGAATTCAGTACAGTAGAATACAAACTATTTAAGGGCAGGCATTTTTGTTCCTTATGTTATTTATTTTGCCACTCTTCAGTTTTATGGAAAGTTCATCCTATTTACATTCATGGTTATGATTATCAGATTTATTTTTCTTTCTACTAAATACTTTTATTTCTTATTATTTTGGATGAGGAGAGAGAGAGAGAGAGAGAGAGAGAGAGAGAGAGAGAGAGAGAGAGAGAGAGAGAGAGAGAGAGAGAGAGAAAACAAGAACAGTTCTGGATAACTGCAGTTTGTATTGCTTAGTTCTCCCCACCTTCTCCCTACCCTACAGGTTAAGACTCAACTTACTGGGTCTTGTCCTTGATTTTCTTGTCAAAAAATTTTAAAATCAAGTCTCTATTGCTCTTAGATAACCTCAACCCTCAAACCCTCCCCACAACCATGGTTAAATTCTCAGCTTACTTTACTGCATTTCAAATTCTTTCCTTCCTTAGCTTCTGTGACACCGTTCTCTCTTTGGTCACCTCCTATGTGTTTTGCTATTCCTTCTCTAGATCATAATTCTTCAACCACTCACTAAGTATTTGTACTCCCCAAACATATATTGTGGGCCCTCTTCCCTTCTTTAACTATATCCTTCCACTTAATGATCCCATCAGCTTCCAAGGTTTTAGTTGACAAAACTATGCAGATAACTCTCAAATTTATACATCTAGACAGTTGTGTATTGATAAAGGTTTAACAAACAGCTCTCAAAAAAAACCCCCAAAAACGCACAGAGCACACTTTTAAATTTAATCTGCATTATTTTCTCCAGCACTTTCTTAAGTTTAGACAATCAACAAAACAATAAATCAAGCTCTGATTTGTAGTATTTTCCAATTTCGAAAGTGTAAATGCTCACCCTGAAACTTTTAAAATCAGCAAAAGTTCAAGCTAGTTTCAGTATACCACTGCATCCTGCCCTCATCTTACTCCTAATCTCTAGTTACCTTTTGCAAAAAACCTACTGGACTTTTCCACCTGGGTATATCATAAGCCGCTCAACTTCAACATTTCACAAATAGAACTCCATGCATTTTCCTCAAAACCTATGCTTCCTCCAAACTTCCCTATTTCTGTTAAGGTACAACTATCCTTTCAGTCTGCCAGGTACACACCTTCAGAATGACCCCTAAATGTCCTTCTACCAAAATCCCCATACCTAGTCAGCTGCCAAGTCTTACTGATTCTAGCTCCACAATATCTTTTCTATCATTCTTATCATTTTTCATTAAAAAATTATATATTTTTTTCAATTAGCAAAATTCTACCTTTTTTATCTTGTACCCCAGACTACTCTGCCAAATGAGAATGAAATTATAAATAATCTTATTGTAAACACAGTGTTCTGGAAAACAAATTTCAATATTGATGTCATATACATTTATACATATCTACCTATGTTTATACATATACACACACATATATATGCATATATGTGAATGTAATGATTCAAGCTGAGTTGTTTACCTCTATGAAACGGTGGGTATCTTATTAATCTTGTGAAATGGTGGCTACTTATTACACTGATCAGAGTTCCTAATTCTTTGTCTTTACCATGACGTTCTCTAGAATTGTTCTAGTTCTATCTGTTCACTTCATTCTGTATCAGTTCATGTAAGTCTTCCCAAGTTTCTCTGAAACCATGCCCTTCATTATTTCTCACAACACAATAATGTTTCAATACATTTATATACTACAATTTGTTCAGCCATTCTCCAGTGATGGGCATACCCTCAGATTCCCATTCTTTGATACCTCAAAAAGAGCTATAAATATTTTTGTATAATTTTAAGAGTTTGTTTTGCTTAGAACAAATCATTACCTTAACCTACCTTCCCTCTAATTCCCCCTTGCCCTCTATCCCTCTTATTTACCTGTGAGAGAAATTATTTTTTAACCCAACTGTGTTTATGAATATGCGTGTTCTTCCTTTCTTTGATCAGTACAGATGACAATAGGGTTCAATTGTAAGCTGCTCTCCTCTTCACTCCATCCTCCTTGTTTCGTTAAATGTCTACTTGAAACTCAGATTGAGATAATTTCCCTAATCTTCCTTTCACATCCCTCGCCCTCAAGTATTCTTTCCCCTTTCTTTTTAAATTTTTTTTCTTAACAACATCAAGATGTAACAGAATGGAATTTTGTTTAATTAGACTCTTTCTATGACCTCTGATGACAATAGGGTTGAGAGGAGAAATATGTATCATATCCCCACATTAGAATTTAAGCAGTTTATTTAATCTTTATAATTGTTCATTGTTTGTCTTTTTAATAGTTCTCTTAACTCCTATATTTGAAATTCAAAGTTTCCATACAGCTCTCGTCTTTATATCAGGAATGCTTAGAAGTTCTCTATTTCAATGAAGATTCATTTTTTCCTCCGTAGGATTATACTCAGTTTTGGTGGTTTAGTAATTCTTGGCAGCAATCCTATACTGTATGCCTTCTGGAATACTGCATTCAAAACTCTCTGCTCCTCTATAACGTGTGAACCTAACTGTGGCTGTTTGGTAGGGTTGCTTTTAGGAAGTGACTGGTGAATTCTGTTTCCACTTTATCCTCTGGTTCTAAGAGATCTGGGCAGTCTGCTTTTGTGATATGATATCTAAGCTTTTGTTTTGGATATGATGTTCAGGTAGTCTAATGAAGTTCATTTTTTTTTCTCCTTGGTTTGTTTTCCAGATCATTTTATTTTTGCAATGAAAGACCATATATTTTCTTCTATTTTTTTTCCAGTCTTTTAAATTTAATTTTTTAATATTTTAATTAAATATTTAATGTTTTAATATTTCATATCTCATAGAGTCATTGGCTCATATTTAGTCCATTCTATTTTGCAAGTAGGTTGGTGCTTGAGCAAGGTTTTGTATCTTTTGTGAGCCATGTTGGCTCCACCCCCATCCTGTCTGTCATACAGAACTCTACACCCTAATTCAGATACTAATCATCACTTTCCTAGATAAGGCTTATGAACTAATTTCCCTATTTTCCCCTCTCCCCAATCAATAATCTGCATAGCTATTCTGTAACAAAGATCTAAGCATATCAGCCCCAATTAAAATATCTCTATTCACTGCCTCTAGGCTAAAATTCATACCTCTTAACCTGGTACTTAAGGTCAAACATATTCTCTCAAAGATCTTCCCAATCCCACCTCATTGGTCACCAATGCATGCCTTTTGTCAGTTCAGTCAAACTGACTTGTTAGTTGTCTCCTGTGCACAAGGATTCATCTTCCCCCTCTGTAACAGATGGTCTTTCATCTCTGAAATTTACTTCATAGTGTCTCATATAATCACGAGTTTCTATCAATGCTCAGGTACCACTTCCTACAAGGGTTTTTCCTTTTCCTGCTCTGCCGCTATTTATTAGCACTGTCTCTCTCAAAATTATTTTGTAATATTTATTAATTATTTTTATGCATAGATGTAGTAAGTTCTCTCATGCCAGTAGAGTATAAACTCCTTGAGGGCTAGACTATTTCACTGTTTTTCCTCATAATGAGTACCTAACACAATACTTTGTAAATAATAGGTATGTCATGTTGACTTTAATAAATGTTTATTGAATACTTATAATCCAGTACCATTTTAAGGTTGAGATAAAAGTACAGTTCATGATATCCCTACTCTCTCCATACTTCCTTCCACCTATATTTTTTCAATGATCTTCACCTATGGTGCTCCAATTACAAATACAAAATTTTTCCTTCTTCCCTCTCCATTTCTAGGATTGTTTTAACACTGAAGTCCATATTTTGAAACTTTATTCACAGACCCTTAGACAAAGTGGGACTGTAAAGGTATAAAAAAAGATTTTTACTTTTCTTTTAAAATGTAAGCACTGGATCATCACTTAACTTTTTGAAGCTATTCAAACATATTAATAACTCTGTGGGGGATTGGGAGCTTTGAACTGAAAATCGTATACATAGCGATAATAATTGATTACATGATGATCCAGCAAAAACCAAGAGACAGATAGTAGCAGGAGAACCAAGAGAGTGGTCTTACAAAAATTTAGAGAGGAGACAGTATCAAGGAGAAAAAGGTGATCAACAGATCAAAAACTGAAGAAAGGTCATAACTGCAAAACAGTCATAATTTCAACAATTAAGAGATCACTGGTAATTTTGGAGAGAGAAGTTTCAGTTAAATGATGAGCTCAGAAGAGAGATTGAAAAGAGTTAAGAAAAAATAAGAAGAAAGAGAGTCAAGGAACTGATTATGGATGGCCTTCTCAAGAAGTTTAACTACCAAAGGGATGAAAGATTTAGGAAGACAGTGGGGATGGATGGATGAAGGGAGGGTTTCTATAGGATCATGGAGACATGGGTATGTTTGTAGGCAACAGGAAATGAGCCAGCAGACAAAGAGAGACCAACAATTAGTGAGAGAGTGGGAATGACAGAGTACCAATCTGCTGGAGAAAACAAGATGGAATGGGAATAATATGTCATGGTCTTATAGCTAGTAAGTGGTGGAGTCAGGATTCAAACAAAAATCTTTTGATTCCAAGTCCAAGGCTCTTTCCATTAAAACAAACAAACAAAAAAAAGACTGCTAAAAATGGTTGTTCAATATTTATTATACTTTTGGCAGAGGTAGAGGATAACCACTTAAGTACATGCAGATCAAGATATAAAACATAACTTCTAATCATTCAGTTAGTAGTTCTCAAACTTTTAGTGCTAATAATCCTTTCTGGACTCCATGAGAATTTTCCTTGTTCTCGTTCTATCATTACATTTCCCTTACATAGGTCCATTATTATATTCCTCATCTTTGCTTTTTCTCTTTTATTCATGAAAACCTATAAGCTCCATCTTATTCTCTCTCAAAAACATCGTATTTAGTGTTGATTTCTATTCATTCAGAAAAGTTCTCGTTCTCTCTCTCTCTGTCTCTCTCTCTCTCTCTCTGTCTCTCTCTCTCTCTCCCTCCCTCCCTCCCTCCCTCCCTCTCTCTCTCTCTCTCTCTCTCTCTCTCTCTCTCTCTCTCTCTCTCTCTCTCTCTCTCTCTCTCTCTCTCTCTCCCCTCCCTCCCTCCCTCTCTCTCTCTCTCTCCCTCTCCCCCTCCTTCCCCCTAAGACCTATCCTTCAGGATTCTCAATGAGTAATTTGCAAAGGTCAGAGGAATGTTGCAATACAAATACAGCATTTACTCTACCCTGAAGAGAAATCTGCAAAATATGTTTAGATGAAAGAATGAAATCTAAGGAAAGAAAGCCTTACATCATAGTATTCTCTTTCCTTTTGTTGCCTCTAAATAAACTTTACCTGTAGTTTCTCTGCAGAAGCAGGGAAGGGAGCAAATCAAATAGATCCTTCCCCTGCTTACTAAGTTTTAGAAAAGGGAATTAAAATAAAACCTAGGACTTAGGAAGAAGAACTGAGTCCCAGAAAAAAAACAACCCATCACATTTTTAAAAAGATAAGTTTTCAAATAAAATATGATATAGATCTTAAGCATGAATAACTAATATGTTACCATTAATAAAATACAAAAGCAAAGCGGGAAAAGGATGATGAGTTTTTAGACATGTTGATTTTGAGAAAAGCAAGATATTCAAATAGAAATGTCCAGGAAACATTTGGAGATACAGGGCTAAAATTTAAGGATAATTAGGGCTGCATGCACGCATGCATGCAATATGCAGCATGGTACAATGGAAAGAACAATGGCTCTGGGGTCAGAAGATATGAGTGTAAAGAATACTTCTCACACTTAGTGCCTATGTTAATTTTCACTTGACCTCCCTGGGCCGCATTTTTCTTATGTAAAAAAAAATATAATAATAATAATAATAATAATAATAATAATAAATAATAATAATAATAATAATAAATAATAATGATGAAAAGAGGATTGGACCAAAGGACTTCTGAGGTTCTTCCCAGATCTATACCTATAACTCTATGATTCTCTGATCCTTCAGGTCTATTTTTCCTACTATCACCTTATCCAAGATCCCTAATGTGACTTTCTCAAACTATTACAATAGCCTAATAAGTTTTCTTGAGTCTATTTTCTCCCTATCAAATCAGTATTATCTTCCTCATGCAATAATCTAATAATGACACTTTTTTATTCAAACATTTCCTCTGTTGCCTAGGAAATTTAAAACTCTTTAGCCAGGCACTGAAGGTCCTCTATATTTACTTCTGTTTCCATACCTTTGTTCACAATCTCTTCACCTTGATTTTCCTTCCCTCTATCATCCTTCAAGGCTCAGCTCAAGTCCCACTTCCTCTACAAAGTAATCTAATCTTCCTTTCGTTCAAACAAATTGTACAATATAGACACTAAGTGATCTAGTAAATTATTATTTATTGTCTTTTTGGTTTAATGTGCTTTTTTGTTTAATATATTATTTCAGGTATGGTAGTCTTTTCTCCAAACTATACTATAAGTAACTTAAGGAGAAGGATAATACCCTATATTTCTATGTTCTCCACAGAAATGTAAAAGATATCCCTAGCAGAATTGAAAAAGTAATAGGTAATCATTAAATACTTGGTTACTGAATGATTAGTATCTAAAGACCAGCACTGAAGGTGTTACATAGGTTTTTTTCCCATAGAAATGTTTCACTTGGTATCTTTAGCCACAACCGAGGGACCAGAAATCTTGGGTAGTTGTTTAAAAAAAAGATAACAATTCTTTATATGGTACCAGTGAACATCAACTAGACCTTATTGTAGGATGAAAGAATGAGTGCTAGAGTGGACATTTGTGGTCATCTAGTCCAATTCCCTTATTTTACAGATGAGGAAATTAAAGCCAATATGCTTAAGGTCAGAGTGAATTAATGGGATCACAAGCTTAAATATCAATGGGTGTCTAGGTGCCTTGGGAACTAGAAAAGCTGCTTAATGAAACATATGCCATAGATGATTTTAACTGAATATCTACTGGTCACACAGGAAGGCAACATGGCATAGTGAATAAAGACCTAGTCTCTCACAGAAAGGAAGACTTGATACCTATTGGTTATGTTAACCAAGGGCAAATAATTTAATCTCTCAGCACCCTAAACACATTTCTGAAACCATGCACAAATTATAGAAGAGTTATAGATTTGTATAGGTAAAGAGGGAGTTTCCTATAGAAGTGAAATCACAGGTCTAAAACAAAAAACAAAAATTTTCCAAATTTCCCAAATCTCCAGGACTTTTCAGAGATTTAACTAAATATGTCAACTTCCTATCCCCCTTCTCTTCCATAATATTAAACAACAAACTGAATCTTTTGCAAAAACCTCAAATTTTATACAAAACAATTGAAAGACCATTTTCTCTGAGAACAATACTGTAAATAATGAAATTTTGGAATTCAGGCTGTCAACCTGCAATGAAGCAGTGTTCATCATTATTTTAGGATGAACAACAACAGAACAGCAGTATAACCAAAAATGTTTCATAGTATGATGAAGTAGTGGTAATCAAAAGCAACCAGAGACTAAGAAATACTTCATAAGTTTACTACAGCAAAATCTCAACTAGTACATTACTGCATTGTCAATGGCTTGGAAAAGTCACAGTAGCTGACACAAACCTTATGAGTGGCTAGAAGGAATTAAAGTTGCTCTTTTAGAGCAAGAGCTTTGGTGAGAAAGGGAAACTAAAAGGGATCAAAGAATCACAGATACAAAGTTAAATAAGAGACCTTAAATGAGTTTATCTAGTAACCCCTCTCATTTTACAGTTAAGAAAACTGCCATCTATAAAGTGATTTTCTTGAGGTTACACAGTATATAAATAATAAAGCCAATGCCAGTCCCATGACTCAAGGTTGCCAGAACCACCATCTACAGCAACTTGCTGCATGCAGGCAGTATTCTTAAATACAATAAACTAGATAACAGCTAAAATTAATAATTAAAATAACTATTTAATATTTGCCTCATAGCAGAAATAATAATATTTATATGTAACTTTAAGGTTCACAAAGTGCTTTATATATAATCTAATTTGATCCTTAAAACAATTTGTAAAGCAGGTTTCTTTTATTATCCATTTTACAAATGAGGAAACTAAGGCTATCAGAAGTTAAGTGACTTATTCAAGGTTACATAGCTAGTAACTGTAAGAGGCAGGATTAAACCCCAGGTCTTCTTGACTCTAAACTGCTGTGATTTTTTTCATTCACAATTGCATGTACATATCATAATTGTCATGAAATCACAGAGTTGGAGAATTTCAAAGATAATGAGTTCTTAGAAATCATATATACCAAACTTTTCATTTTATAAAAGAGTCCACTCTGATAGTGGTGATAGTAGTAGTAGTAGTAGTAGTAGTAGTAGTAGTAGTAGTAGTAGTAGTAGTAGTAGTAGTAGTAGTAGTAGTAGTAGTAGTCGTAGTAGTAGTAGTAGTAGTAGTACCAACAATTAACAACAACAATACTATGGATGATAGCTAGCATTTATTAAACAGCCACTATGTGCCAGCCACTATGGTAAGTGCTTTATAAATATTATCTCATTTGATCCGTACAACAATTCTCAGCAGTAGGTGCTATTATTATCCCCAGTTTATAATCAAGGAAACTGAGGCAAACATAAGTAACTTGCCCAAAATTACAGGGAGTGTCTGAGGCTGGATTTGAATTCAAGTCTTTCTGACTTCAAGGCACAGTGCTCTTACCCTTCTTAGAGCCCTAGCTGCTCAGAAGGTCAAATGTATTTTCTAAGATCACACTGGTCCCAGTGGAATAGCTAGGGCCAGAAGGACTTCTTATCTCATGACCAATATATAGTATCAAAATGAAGGACAACAAACTGACAGTGATATCAAACCTTAATTCTTTTTTGTTATATTACTATTGTTGGCTCTGGAAAGAATTTGCCTTCAATTATTTAGATAAGATTATACTTTGGGGAAGAGAATGAATAGGTCATAAATTCTTTAACATTTAAAGTTCATGAATTAATTAAGATAAAATTTACATTTTCTGCAAATCTCTAGTCTGAATAAGAAAACAGAAAGGAAACTTGGGTTAAGTACTCAAAAATAGTTTTAAAATCTTTACAAGAGGCAAATACAAGAATCACAAAAGCAATTATTAATAATTCAATTCAATAAATATTTATTAAAGCATTTACTATATGCCAGGCACTGTACCAAGTGCTGGTCACACAAATAATAAAAAGAAAGTCCTTGTCCTTAATGAGCTTACAATCAATATGGGAAGATAATGTACCAAAGGAAGCTGGGAAGGGAGGAGGAGGGGGGCAGAGAAGGTACCCAGCATAGGGGCAAGATGATGGTGGAGTCCAAGCCAAGCCACGCCTGTACAAAATGGTTGGGCTATGAGCCCTTTGGGCCCTCTTTAATGGGGGCTTTGGGAGGAGTTTTTTTTTTGTTCCACCCTTCAGCCCTTAAATCAGAGAGGCAGAGACTACTGAGGGTACTGATCAGGTGTGAATACATAGGTGGTACAGTCTCCAAAATAATAAGTTTCCTGATGATGAGCTTTTCCTAGGAGCATGATGATGGTGGAATTGAATCCAAGGAATGCAGCTGGTGGGAAATGATTATTAAGACTGGATCGGTTTGAAATTTTGATCAAATTTGTAGAAAGTATTTAAGAAAATGAACTAAATTTTTTTTTTGCAAAGATGATAACCAAATTAACATTGAATTTAGTATAAATTTATTTAAATCATCTTCAGTATGAAAATAAGAATTTTTCTGGGGTTTTTACTTAATTATAAGTAACTTTATTCAATTTGCATGCAATAAAGGTAAAAGCTAGTGGCTATATTTATGTTTTTTAATTAAAATATTCTAATATAACCACAAAAATATTTCCATATATAAAGTAAAACAGAAAACACGCATTGTATGTGAAATCATAAATCTCTATTCCACACTACTTGCCTTTAAAAAAAACCCAACTATAAAATAAATTTAACCTGTAACTTTTTAAGACTGTTCTGCTTATATGTGCTTCCTTCAGAAATTCTTTCTGTAATTTTCTGTGTACTTTTTTTGGCAGGTTTACTTTTCTTTCATTAATTTATTTTGATTTGTCAACAATCACTTCCATAAGCTTTTGAGGTTTAAATTTTTCTCTCCCTCTCTCCTTACCTCCCTCCCTAAGACAGCACACAATCTGATACAGGCTACACATATACATTCCTATTAAACATATTTTCACATTAGTGATGTTGTAAGTAAGAACTAGTACTCATAGGAGGAACCACCAGAAAGAGGGAACAGAACACAGTAGAAGAAAAAAAAAGCAAATAGTATGCTTTGATCTGCATTCAAACTCCATAGTTTTTTCTTTGGATGAGGATAGCATTTTCCATCATGAGGCTTTTGGAGATGTCTTAGATCCTTGTATTGCTGGGAAAGGTTAAGTCTATCAATATTAGTCATCCTACAAGGTGGCTGTTACTGTGTACAACATTCTCCTGGTTCTGCTAATTTCACTCAGCATCAAACCATACAAGTCTTTTCAGGTTTTTCTGAAGTTTGCCTGTTCATCATTTCTTATAGCACAATAGTATTCCATTACATTCATATATCATATTCACAGTTATGATCACTATCTGTGTCTTTCCATATTTTTCCCCCCATTTATACTTTTCTTTCTCCTTTCTCCTTTTCCCTCCTCACTAATGTTTTGCCTTTGACTGCCACCTCCCTCAGTCCTACCTCCCTTCTATTAGCCCTCTCCCCTTTCTTCTCCTTTGCCCTTACTACTTCTTTCCTCACTTCTATCCTACCTCCCTTTTTCCTCCTACTTTGTATAGGACATGTTAGATTTCTATACCTAACTGACTGTTATTCCTTGTTTGAGCCAAATCTGATGAGTAAAGTTCAAACAATGCTCCTGTCCCTCCCTTCTTTCCCTCTGCTGTAATAGGTTTTTCTGCCTTTTCCTGTAATATAATCTACCCTTGTCTGCCTTCTCTTTTCCTTTTCTCTCAGTACATTTTTCTTAGTTAGATCAGATTAATCCACTTACTTGGATCCATTTAACCCACTTGATTAGATTTTTTTTTTTTATCATTACATCAGCTTATATCCACTCTCTTTAACATGGTGTAATAACAATACAGTTCTCAAGGGTTACAAGTGTCATCTTGCCTTGTAGGGATGTAAACAGTTTGCCCTTATTAATAACATGTTTTTTCTTTTTTGTCCCATTTACCTTTTTAATGTCTCTCTTGAGTCTTGTATTTGAAGATCAAATTTTCTGTGGAGCCCTGGTCTTTTTATCAGGAAGGCTTGGAAGTCCCCTATTTTGTTGAATGCCCAACTCCTTCCCTGAAAAAGTATGCTCATTTTTGCTGGGTAGTTGATCCTTGGTTGTAATCCAAGGTCCTTTGCCCTATGGAATATCATGTTCCATGCCCTATGGTCTTTTAATGTAGAAGCTGCAAGGTCCTGTGTAATCCTGACTGTGGTTCCATGACATTTAAATTGTTTCTTTCTGGCTGCTTGCAGTATTTTCTCTTTGACCTGGTAATTTTGGAATTTGGCTACTATATTCCTTGGTGTTTTCAATTTGGGATCTCTTTCAGGAGGTGATCGGTGGATTCCTTCCATGTATATTTTACCCTCTGGTTCTAGGACCTCAGGGCAGTTTTCCTTTATGATTTCCTGAAAGATACTGTCCAGGCTCTGTTGCTCATTGTGATTTTCAGGTAGACCAATAATTTTTAAATTGTCTCTCCTGGATCGATTTTCCAGGTCAGTTGTTTTACCAATAAGGTATTTTACATTTTCATCTATTTTTCATTCTTTTGTTTTTGTTTGAATCATGAATTTTCCATTTGCCCAATTCTAATTTTTAACCAATTGTTTCTTCTATTAGATTTTGTACCTCCTTCCTCATTTGGCCAATTGTATTTTTTAGGGACTTGTTTTCTTCAGTGTACTTTTTTTTTTCCTGTTGGCCAATTTTTTTTTAAATGGGGAAATCTTTTTTTTTTTTAATTTTTAATAAAAATTTATTTTAGGCAATTGGGGTCAAGTGACTTGCCCAGGGTCACATGGCTAATGTCAAGTGTTTGGTCTGAACCCGAATTTGAACTCAGGTCCTCCTGACTTCAGGGCTGGTGCTCTACCCACTGCGCCACCTAGCTGCCCCACCAATTGTATTTTTTAAGGACTTGTTTTCTACAGTTAATTTTTGTCCTTCCTTTTCCAAGCTATTGACTCTCGCATACCTCTCATTTCTTTTCCCATTTTTATTTCTACATCTCTCATTTGATTTTTAAAATCCTTCTTAGCTCTTCTAAGAAGGCTTTTTGGGCTTCAGACCACTTCATATTCCTTTTTTAGGTTCCAGATGTGGGTTTGTTGATAATGCTGTCCTCTTCAGAATTTTTGCCTTGATCTTCACTGTTCCCATAATATGAATCTATGGTATGTTTCTTTTTGCTCATGGTGTTTGCTGATTTCCTGGCCTTTCAAGAGACTGAGCTCTCCTGCTGGGGAACAAAGAACACTGACCCAAGCTTCTTGTGTTGGGAGCCTAGGGCCTGGTCGCTGGCTTTGTGTGCTGGGGCCTCCAATGCTGGCAGTTGGATGCTGTAGGGTTCTGGCAGCTTACCTGGTGTTGGGCTGGAATCAGCAACACTGGAACCCTAGGGGTAGGATTGGGTAGGGTGGCTCCTGAAGATTTCCTGCTCACCTGGGCCTTTCCTTCCTTTCATTTTCTTCAGCTTCTTTCAGATGGATATTGTAGGGTGTTAATCCACCTGAGGCCCCTTGGAGCTCAGCTTCCCTTAGTTTAGCTGAGGCACTGGAAGGGCCGGTTGCTATAGAATGCCAAGGCAGTTGTTTTCCACCAGTTTCCCTGCCCTCACTGAGTCACTGGGGGTCCAGGTGTTGGTGTTTGCCTGCTCTACCACCTAGGTTTCAGGATCTCCTCCTGGTATGCTGAGTGGGGTTTTCTGCTAGCTTGCTGGGACACCTCCCTTTCTGTACTGCTTCCATTCCCCCAGGGTAAGAGGTGCCTTTCCCATTAATTCCTCAAACTACCTGGGATACTGGATTGCTGTATCTCATCTTTCTTCTGGTTCAGTTGTTCCAGGGTTTTTCCTGGGTTGATATTTTCTGGGCTTTTGGAGGTTAATAAGAGAGGGTAAGTAAGAGCAACTCACCTGTTACTCTGCCATCTTGGCTCCTACTGTGTACTTTTAAAAATGTTTCAATAACCTTTTATTTACTCTTCTTTTTATTTTATTTATGGCATGACCATAATAAATATCTTCTTTTTCCTCCACCCCAATTAAAAACATAAAAAAAGTATTTTAAAAGATGCATCATCAAATAAAACAAATCCACACCACGACCAGAACTTCGTCTCTTCCTGCACAGTGAACGTATTACCTTACTTTTGGGTAGCAGGTCACATAATTCATCACCTCTGGAAACATAATTCAACTTTCCTTGTTGTTGTTAACAATTTGTTTTCCTCACACAAAGTGTTTTCCTGGTTCTGTTCATTTTAATCTATACAAGTTCTTACTTCCCAGGATTCTCTAAAATAATCTCTTTTGTCATTTTACATGGCATAATGATATTTCATTCCATTCTTTTACCATAATATATTCAGCCATTCCCCAATCAAAGACACTCCTTTCCTTTCCAGGTGTTTTCTTTCCTTTTCCCTGCTTTTATTCCTGCTTTTGGGATTAAGAAGGTTGTTTAACTTGCAGAATACTCCCTCCCCAGATTCCTCCTCTGCTAACTGGCCCTCTCTCTTTCTCTGCTTCTTTCCTTCTTGAGATTTGCACATTTCTATACCAAACATGCATTTTTTTTTCAATCCAGCTTTGTCAGGTTCAGATAAGAATAAGGTTCATCTTCTGCCAGCTATCACCACCTCTTTTTGTATGTTTGTATACCTCTTTCATGAATCCAAATTATGATAAATAGTAAGGTCCACCCAAGTTTCCCTCTTTGCTTCTCTAGTGTATTCTTTTTAGTCTCCCTTTTCCTTTCCCCTCAGAGAACTTAGGGAAAAACCAATCCAATCCCAGAGTGAAGTGAGTTGTTTCTTAATTAGTTTACGAAATACCCTTTGAAGAATGTTCCTAGAGATACCAGTTTCTTCTCCCCTAATAAAATATTAACCTTTTATTGACAAATCCCTTCCAATTGTTCACAGAAATAACTTTTTAGATTTTTCTGGACTCTTACATTTGCATTTAATGTTGGAAAGTCCTCTATTTGATTAAATTTTCATTTATTTCCCATTTATTTGGACAGCTTTTTAGGACAAGTTATTTATCTTTTGCAATACTGTATTCCAAGGTTTTTTTCTGACTTATTATAGAAGCCACCAGGTCTTAGGTGATACTGATTATGACTCCTTACCATTTTAATGCCTTCTTTCTGTATTCCTCCAGTATTTTTCCCTTTGACCTAGAAGCTCTAAATTTTAAGTATCACATTCCTTACACTTCTCCTTTTTGGATTTCCTTCAGAAGGTAAACAGTGGATTCTTTCTAGTTCCATTTTGCCCTCTTGTTCTAAAAGATCTGAGTAGTGTTAATTTTTGATTTCTTGAAACAGAGGGCATAAGATTTTTTCCCCTATAATTTTCCTGGAATCGTATAATTCTTAAATTCTTTAATTATTTCTCCTAGGTAAGTTTTATAGTTCAATTGTTCTTGCAATAGGTAGATTACATTTTTTAAAAAAATTTTCATTTGGTTTTAATATTTCTTGCTGTATCATAGAGTCACTGACTTCTGTTTAGTCTCTTTTGATTTTCAGGGAGTTTGTACTTGGGTCAGGCTTAACCTGTTCTGTGCTTAATTATTTATTCTTCCTCTAATTCTTTCCTGCAGAGATTTTATTTTATTTTTAAAATCTCTTTCTTTATCTCTTCTAGGTATTTATGAAGTCCTTCAGTAAAATCCATTTTTCTGTTGAGTCTCTTGCAATTTTTACTCTCTACTAAACTTAATTGTTTGATATCTTGTGCTACAATAAATCTTCATATAACCTGTATTTTACTGTGTTCACTCATCTCTTCAGCATTAGTTCCTAAATCTGATGTTTGTGCCAGAGCCAGGTTTCACCTACTGCTATACCTATAGGTTATGTGGTTTAACCCTGCTTATCTTGATCTGGGTCATCTGGATTCCTTCACCTAACTTCTACCTCCCAGGGTTCCCCCTGGATATTTGAGTTAGAAAGTGCTGAATTTTTGGTAGTTCATGTGTAGAAGAAACCACTTACTGCAATTTCTCATTGCATTTACTGATAATTATTGAATTTGTTGTGATTGTTAAAGTGTTATTTATTTGTTTGGCTGTATTAGGTGTGTAGATACTGGGTTGCCTGTCTCCATTTAGGCAGCAATCTGGGCAAGAAATCTAGCTTCCTTATTTCTCACTGTTTTTAAAGACCACATAGCTTCAAAATATATATCCACATTGTATATCTAATAATAATAAATACTAAATAATAATATTTATTACATTATTGTATTTATAATAAATAATAATAATAAAACCTAATAGAAGAAAACAATTTGTTAAAAATTAGAATTGGGCAAATGGAAGCTAATGACTGAATGAGAGAACAAGAATCAGTCAAACAAAAACAAAAGAATGAAAAAATAGATGAAAATGTAAAATACCTTATTGGTAAAACAACTGACCTGGAAAATTGATCCGGGAGAGACAATTTAAAAATTATTGGTCTACCTGAAAATCACAATGAGCAACAGAGCCTGGACAGTATCTTTCAGGAAATCATAAAGGAAAACTGCCCTGAGGTCCTAGAACCAGAGGGTAAAATATACATGGAAGGAATCCACCGATCACCTCCTGAAAGAGATCCCAAATTGAAAACACCAAGGAATATAGTAGCCAAATTCCAAAATTACCAGGTCAAAGAGAAAATACTGCAAGCAGCCAGAAAGAAACAATTTAAATGTCATGGAACCACAGTCAGGATTACACAGGACCTTGCAGCTTCTACATTAAAAGACCATAGGGTATGGAATATGATATTCCGTAAAGCAAAGAAGCTTGGAGTACAACCAAGAATTAACTACCTAGCAAAAATGAGTGTAATTTTTCAGGGGAGGATGGGCATTCAACAAAACAGGGGTTTTCTAAACCTTCCTGACAAAAAGACCAGAGCTCAACAGAAAATTTGATCTTCAAATACAAGACTCAAGAGAGACATAAAAAGGTAAACGGGACAAAAAGAAACAACATGTTATTAATAAGGGCAAACTGTTTACATCCCTACAAGGGAAGATGACCCTTGTAACCTTTGAGAGAACTGTATTGTTATTACACCATGTTAAAGAGAGTGGATATAAGCTGATGTAATGATAAAAAAAAATCTAATTAAGGGGGTTAAATGGATCCAAATAAGCAGATTAATCTGATCTAACTAAGAAAATGTATTGAGAGAAAAGGAAAGGAGGATGCAGATAAGGGTAAATTACATTACAGGAAAAGGCACAAAAATCTATTATAGCAGAGAGAAAGAAGGCAGGGAGATGAGAATTGTTTGAATCTTACTCTCATCAGATTTGCCTCAAGAAGGGAATAACATAATCTTCTAGGTACTAATATTGATACACTTAATCCTTCTCAGCAATATAAGGATCTAAGACATCTCCAAAGGCCTCATGATGCAAAATGCTATCCACATTCAAAGAAAGAACTATGGAGTTTGAATGCAGATCGAAGCATACAATTTGCTATTTTTTTTCTTCTGTTGTGTTTTATTTCCTCTTTCTGGTGGTTCCTCCTATTGGTTCTAATTCTTATTTACAAAATCACTAATGTGCAAATATGTTTAATAGGAATTTATATATATAGCTTCTATCATATTGTGTGCTGTCTTGGGAAAGGAGGTGGGGAGGGAGGGAGAGAAAAATTTAAAACTCAAAAGCTTATGGAAGTGATTGTTGATAAATCAAAATAAACTAATAATTAAAAAAAAAAAGAGCAAGGATAAATGTTTAGGCAGAGCCAAGATGGTGGAGGTAAAAGCACTTGAGCTCTTCCTCAAACCCCTCCAAATACTTGTAAAAAATGACACTAAACAAATTCTAGAGCAGTAGAACCCACAAAAAGAAAGAGTGAAACAAATTTCCATCACAAAACATCCTGGATGGTCAACAGGAAGGGTGTGTTGCCATTGGGTTGGGAGAGGAGCACATATCAGCTAGGCCATGGGCCTGGCCTAGCAACTGGAGCAGCCTTCAGGGGGCTGAATCAAAGGGAGCTTTGGTGGTTTCCAGACTTTTCAACTCACAAACACTAAAGACAACATAGAAGGTGAGAGAGAGAGGACGGTGGTCCAGTCCTGGTCCTGCACGGGGTGGTGGCCATGGCACCAGTGGTTGCTTCCAGAGCTCTTGGCTCACAGATGGCGGGGAGGATCGAGTGGCTGATCTGAGAGGGATTGCAGGGATCTCTCTGCTGGAGTTGATGCAGGATTCTCTTGCTTTGCCCATGCCTGGATCTGTGTCCCAGTCCTGGGTGCTAGTCCTGTGGCAAGGAGGAGCACTAGCATAACAGAACTTGTAGCAGCAGTGCAGAAGGAACCCTCCTCTCACTTTCAGGGCAGAAAAGAGTGCCTGTGGTAACTCATGGACAGCAGCACAGGCCAGGAGAGGAGGAAACACCTCTCCTTAGATCATGCTACTTGAAAGAACTGAAAACTTATAGGTCCCTAGAAGTATCTCTGAAAACAGCTGCACAAAACCCCTGAAGCTTGGGACAGAACACCTCCACACTAGAAGCAGAGCATACTTTAATAAAGAGTTAAAAAGTGAAGTGACTGGCTAGGAAGATAAGCAAAGGAGTTACAGCTTGCTAAAGGAGATCCCCCCCAAAAAAATGCTAAAGAAAATAACACCTTAAAAAATAGATCAGACCAAATGGCAAAAGAGGTCCAAAATGCCAATGAGGAGAAGAATGCCTTAAAAAGCAGAACTGGCCAAATGGAAAAGGAAGTCCAAAAGCTCACTGAAGAAAATGCTTCCTTAAAAACTAGAATGGAGTAATTGGAAGCTAGTGACTTTATGAGAAATTAAGACATTGTAAAACAAAACCAAAAGAATAAAAAAACAGAAGACAATGTAAAATACCTCACTGGAAAAACAACTGACCCAGAAAATAGATTCAGAAGAGATAACTTAAAAATTATTTGACTGCTTGAAAGCCAAGATCAAAAAAGGAGCCTAGACATCATCTTTCAAGAAATTATAAAGGAAAACTGCCCTCATATTCTAGAACCAGAGGGTAAAATAAAAATTGAAAGAATCCACCAATGACCTTATGAAAGAGATCCCAAAAGGAAAACTCCCAGGAATATTATAGCCAAATTCCAGAGTTCCCAGGTGAAAGAGAAAATATCTCAAACAGCTGGAAAGAAACAATTCAAGTATTGTGGAAACACAATCAGGATAACACAAGATTTAGTAGCTTCTACATTAAGGGAGCAGAGGGCTTGAAATATGATATTCTGGAGGTCAAAGGATCTAGGATTAAAACCAAGAATCACCTACCCAGCAAAACTGAGTGTAATCAATGAAGGGGAAAATTGATATTCAATGACATAGAGGGATTTAATGTATTCTTGAGAAGCCAAAGTTAAAAAGAAAAAAAAAGACTTTCAAAAAAAAATGACTTTCAAATACAAGACTGAAGAGAAACATGAAAAGGTAAATAGGAAAGAGAACTCATAAGTGACTTATTAAAGTTGAACTACATTCCTATACGGAAAGATGATATTTGTAACTCATGAGACCTTTCTCATTATTAGGGTAGTTGGAGGGAATATATATAGACAGAGGACATAGGATGAGTTGAATATGAAGGGATGATATCCAAAAAAAAATTAAGGGGTGAGAGAGGAATGTACTGGGAGGAGAAAGGGAGAGGTAGAATGTGGTAAATTATCTCACATAAAAGAGGCAAGAAAAAGCTTTTACAGTATAGGGGAAGAGGGGGAAGATGAGAAGGAATGAGTGAACTTTACTGTCATCGGATTTGGCTTAAGGAGGGAATAACATACACACTCAATTGGGTATGGAAATCTATCTTACCATACAGGAAAGTAGGGGGGGAAGGGGATAAGAGAGGGAGGAGTGATAGAAGGAAGGAGGTAATCAGAAGCAAATACTTTTGAGGAGGGACAGGAACAAGGGAGAGAATGCAATAAATGGAGGGAAATATAGTTAGTCTTTCACACCATGACTATTATGGAAGTGTTTTGCATGATTGCACATGTATAGCCTACATCAAATTGCTTGCCTTCTCAATGAGGGTGGGTGGGGAGAAATGAGAGGAAAGAATTGGAACTCAAAATTTTAGGAATGAATATTAGAAATTATTTTTACATGGAACTGGGAAATAAGACACACATATACATGCAAAGGGGTATAGAAATCTATGTTACCCTACAGGAAAATAGAAATTTAGAAAATTAGAATTGGGCAAGTGGAAGCTAATAGCTTCATGAGATATCAAGAAACAATAAAAGTTTTTAAAAATGGAAAAAAATTGAAGAAAACATGAAATATCTCAACAGAAAAACAACTGACCTGTAAGACAGATGTGTGTTCAGTTGTTTTTAGTTGTGACTGATTCTTCATGACTCCGTTTGGGTTTTCTTGGCAAAGATATTAGAATGGTTTGCTATTTCCTTCCCCTGCTCATTTTATAAATGAAGAAATTGAGGAAAACACAGTCAAGTGACTTACTCAGGGTCACACAGTTACTTAAGTGCAGGAGGCCACATTTGAACTCAGGAAGATAAGTCTTTCTGACTTCAGGCCTAGCACTCTATATATTATACTATCTAGCTGCCCCAGGACTGTAGATACAGGGGAGATAATTTAAAAATTATTCAACTATCTGAAAGTTATTATTAGAGAAAAAGCCTAGATATCACATTTCAAAAAAATTATAAAGAAAAACTGCCTTGATATCATAGATCCAGAAGAAAATTGATAGGATCCATCAATCACTTTCTGAAAAACAGCCCAAAATGAAAACTCCCAGGAATATTAAATCCAAATTCCAGAACTCCCAGAACATTAAGAAAATACTGCAAGAACTCAAAAAGAAACTACTCAAATATTGTGGAGTCACAGTCAGAATCACACAAGATTTAACAGCTTCCATGTTAATTGAGTGGAGGGCTTGAAATGATATTCTGGAAGGCAAAGAAGCTATGATTATCAAGAATAACCTACCCAGCAAAAATGAGCATAATACTTCAAGGGAAAATAACCAATATTTCATAAAGTAGAGGACTTTCAAGCATTCCTGATGAAAAGAACAGAGCTGAATAGAAAATCTGACATTCAAACAGAAGACTCAAGAGAAATATAAAAAGATAAACATGAAAGAGAAATCATATGGAACTCAATAAAGTTAAACTGTTTACATTCCTATATGGGAAGATGATACATGTAATGCCTAAGAACATTATTATTATTATTATTATTATTATTATTATTATTATTATTATTAGGAATTAGAAGGAATTTACATAGACGTGGGTGTAAGTCAATTATGTGGGAATGATTTTTTAAAAATGTAAGGATGAGAAAGGGGAATCCACTGGGAGAAGGGGTAAAGGAGAAGCAGGATGGGGAAAATTTTCTCACATAAATGCAGTGCACAACAAAGTGCTTTTATAGTGGAGAGAAAAGAAGACGGGCAGGCAATACTTAAATCTCACTCTCAAAAGAACTGGTTCAAAGAGGGAAGACTATATATACACATTCATTTGGGTATAGAAATCTATCTTACCAACTGGGAAAAGGAGGAGAAGGCGGCAAGAGAAAAGGGCAGGAGGAATGAGAAAAGAGAGGGCAAATTAAGGTAGGCAGTGGTCAGAAGCAAAAAAGACTTTTGAGGAGGGACAGGTTAAAAAGGGATAGAGAAGGATAAACAGAAGAAAAGAGGATGGAGGGAAATACTTGGCAATCAACTGTGAATTGGAATGGCAGGAACTCACCCATAAAACAGAAGGTGACAGCAGAATCAATTAGAAACTAGAATCTAACAATATGCTGGTTACAAGAAATACAGTTGAAACAGAAAGACCCAGTGCCAGGGTCTTTTACTGTAACAGGAGATTAGTGCACAGTAACAGCAATATTATAATGTTGACCAACTGTAAAAGATCCATCAGATCTTCCCTGAGTGCTCATGTGTCCAAGGGATGGAAAGAAATGGGGAAATCATGTTGATTGCATCTCCTCCTATCTTTTCCAGGAGCTGCCTCTAATTATCACCCTCTACCCCCAAATAAAAACTCTCTCTCCTTAAAGTCCACTTATCTACTAATTCTTGATGCCCATTGACTCTTAAAACAATCTTTACTTGATTCTACTATTCTTTCAAATTATTGTCCTATATCTCCCCTTCTTTCTAAAGTCAAATTCTTATAACAAACTATCTATTTTTTCCACTTAATCTTCTAAAGTCCTTACTATCTGGCTTCTCACCCAATCAATCAACTGAAAAACTTCTTTCTCTCTGTGCCTTTGTATATTCCTGGAATGTAACAATTTCTTACTTCTGCTTAGAGTCTTAAGCTTGATTCAAGCTTATGGTGTCCACTGTCATTAGTGGTTCTCAACCTTTGCTTCCTCATATGGTCACATTGTGACCATGAATAATTGTCACACACCAAGCCCATTTGATTGTGACTGACAGTTCCATGTAATTTTCAGTATACCTGGACAACCCTCAAGGAGCACTACTAGGGCCCGACATATTGTTTGAGAATAGATGTTAGCACTCTCTCTATCCTCATGTAACCTTGTACTGACTTATCTGTTTACATGGTGCATCACCAAGTAGAACTTAAGCCCTAGAACAACAGGAACTGTGTGTTTTTTTCCTTTGTTTCTCCAGGTCTTTGCATAGTACCTTACACTGCAGGTACTTAATAGGACATGACAGGTGGTTAAGTTTCAGAAGGGCTATTATATATGAGAAATTTGAATGGATCTGCTTGGCCCTAGAGGAAAGACCTAGGGATATGCTGAGGAGCAAATTTGGGCTTGGGATAAGATTCAAGATTAAAGCCCTAAAGATTAGGGCCATCCAAAAATGTAATAGTTGCCTCAGGATGTATTGGGTTCCTGATCACTAATCACTGAAATGAGAGTTAAGACTACTTCCTGGCCTCTACAATTCCTTCCAACTCTGTGATTCTATAAATCTCTGAATGTCTTCAGGTAATGTATTATTAATTCCCATGTGACCTTCTGGCAAATAGCACTGTACACTGTTATACCCTGGCTTATCTGTGAAAGATGAAAACATTATTGCATAATGTTACTGCAATTTGAATTAGATGTTTCATATCCTAAAATTCATAAAATCATTAAAAACCATAATCAATAAGAATAGTAGCTCTTCTTTGGTATATATGGTACTACAAAAAGTAGGATACTCACTTTTTGGGTACAGTCAAGTGGGGAAACCTTTTGTGTATGGATTGGAATAGATAAACTACTGAGGTTGTCCCTTTCCAACTCTCAAAATTTGTGAGAAGTGAACTCTTTTCAAAAAAAGAGGCAACTGGTGGTGCAGGGGATAGATAACTGTGTCTAGAATCAGGAAGACCTGAGTTCAAATCTGTTCTCAGACATTTACCAGCTGTCCAACCTAGGGAAAGTCACTTGACCTCTGTTCACCTATTTCCTCAACCACAAAATAGGATAATAATAGTACTTATCTCACAGGGTTGTTGCGAGGATCAAATGAGAAAATACTTGTGAAAAGCAATTAATACATTGCCTGGCACGTAGTAGGTGTTATATCAATGTTTATTCCTTCCCCTACCCCAAAAAAGTATTCAACTGGACTTCAGATAAGTATTGTTTTCCAAAGTATTCAAATTTGGCCAAGAAATATGAAATCAAAAGCAAAGCAAATTATATATAATGTCCATTGTTTCTGAATAGCTTTAAGTGGTTCGCACTTTATTTCTGTAGAATCATATGTAGTAAATTGATTAAAATGGACTACAGTTTATTTTAGATGATAATACAAAAATAAAACAATGTTAGTTTGTATTCTAAAGGTACAAAAAAGAAAGGTTGTCAAACAGAAGCTAATTATTGCTTGGAAAGGAAACTTACAAGTTTCTAAAGAGTAACTGGAATATTAAATATAATATTTAATTAATTAAAAAGGTTGTTACAATTTCCATAAAACAATAATAATTGTGTCCCTGACTCCCCCAGGCTCTGAAAGGTAAGTTTCTTGCCTAGTCTTGCTGCAAAACAGTTCTCTATTACATTTACTGCAATTATCTAATTCTTTCCCAAGGTAACTATCTTCTCCCCTTCCTTTCCAGCAATATTTATGTGTAATCTTCCCTAATTAGAATGTAGACTCCTTGAGAGCAGCAAATGTCTTCTTTGGTTATACTTGTATCATCAGCTCTTTACACAGTGCCTGGCAAATGTAACGATCTTAAATGCTCTATCTCCCTTCTCATCAGGGACACTAACCTAATCACTGAACTAATTTCAGTTTTATTAAATGAAAGCATGATGGATTTATTAATCACCTTTATGTGCAAAGCATTCTGCTATTATTTTTCTGTATGGACCAGTCGAGGGCAGTTGTTAGGTAGTCAATCAGTAAATATTTATTAAGTGCCCAACACGTATGCTTAATAATACGTGCAAAGCATTGGTAACATAAAGACAGATAAAAAATATTTCTTGCTCTCAAGGAACTCAGAGTCTAATGAGGGAGACAATATACACTTTGCTAAGACAACAAGCTTAAGACAATGAATATGCTGGAGGCAAGCATTCCGCTATTGTAAATGAACAATTTGGTATATTTTGAAGATGCTTTTGATTACTATTCACATCTAGGCCTCCTCATTCCTTTTTAATGAATTTGTCCAGGACAGGAAGGTGAAGTAAAAAAGATGGTAGTAACCATGTTGGAGAAAAAAGACCGGGACCTACTCTACATGTAGCTAAGTAGCAGGATAAAGTGAATAGCTAGCTAGCATAGTGTCTGTTACATATTAAGCACTTAATAAATGATTGTTGACTTGATAGAAATAGATAGCTACATATACAGTGGCCTTCCCAGTGTGATACAGAAAGGGCACAGGTAAATCATACTGAAGAGCTCAGGATATGCTCCCACAAAACATAATAGTTTTGTTTCTTTTTCTCAATTCTAAATTTATATTCACCAAGAATTAGTTCTCATTGACTTTTTAAATTAAATTTTGTTCTGATTGACCATAGAATGAGGACTGATTGGAGAAACATACCTTTTGCCCAATTCTTATACATAGACACAAATGCTATATATGCGCTGTTTTCCCAGTTCCTTCCTACTTGACCTCCAAGAATGTGCTTTTTATTCATTTTCTTTAGACAGTTATTAAATTATGCTCCCCACTGCATATGAAATTACTTAACTGACTCAATGAAATTTAATTCAGGAAACGTTTATTAGACACTTCACAGTGTCATGTGGGTTGAGTAGTGGTTGCTTTTTGATGAGGTTTCCCCACCATCCTGTCCTGGTTTTTCTCTTGATCCAGAGAATGTATTTCTGAAATGGCTAACCAAGACTTAAAGTTGTAGTCTGTGGTTCTGGAACAAAGCAGATATTGACTTTCCTTTCTATATATATGCAAGTTATTTCTACCCTTACCAGATATCATATTTCGTTAGTAATTATCTCTTTGAAAAATATACACCACCTCAAAGCACATAGGTTAATATACAGGAAAAATACTTAATGTAGACACAGCAAAAAGAAAAAGAAAAAAAAAAAGAAACTGTACCTTCAATCAACAGCTCTTGCCCATGACTACCAAGTAGTGTTCGAGAGAGGAATGGGGCAAAGTCTACAAATATTTCACGAAGAAGAGGTGCAACTTTTTCTAAAGCTCTTTCAAGTTTTGCAGTGATGCTGTTAAAAATAAGATATGAAAACTAATTAACACCAATAATCACAAATTGCAATGATGTTCATGTCATGCTTTAAAAGTTTCAGGTTGCTTTACATATTTTTTTTATTCAAGTCTCACAACAGTCCTATGACATAAATATTATTATCCTTATTTTCAAAATGAGGAAACCAAGGATCATAAAAGTAAAATGACTTGCCCAAGGTTCCATAAATAGAAAATAACAGGTGGTCGAATTTAGATCCAAATGTTCCTGCCTCCAAACCTAACACTACACTCACTATGCCATATTCCTAAGTTTAGCTTTTAATTTAGCTTTTTTTTTTAAAAAAAGGTTATCTAAGCATAATTCTCTACCCAATCAATATACTGGAGACCAATGTCATGAAAGCTGATGATGAAAAACAAAATACAGTCTTTCATAGACATAGAAGAATGCCTGAAATGCTTGCATCAAAGTGAAGGGCAGTTCTGCATATTGCAAAGCTCTATATAGTAAGAATAACTGTAAGAGTCGACATTAGAATCTCTAACCTGGGAAGTCTATAACCTTTTCATAACTGAAAGTTCCATATAAATGGGTTTCCAATTCTTAGTGGGGGATTAGAGATGGATGATTAATAAAACCATAATGCCTATACCTTTGAATTACATGATAAAACACATGCCAAAGTCATATTCCAAAGGGTTCTTTATCCCTTCCTAGGAAGCCTACTATAAGAACATATAGGCACATACCCTCAAACAGCTGTTCCCCTCTGCTTGAGTAATTATATAATCCAATATTGATTATCTTCATTCAAAAGCAGAAGTATGGATAATTGAAAACAACAGGTAAACCAAAAGTCACATTTATTTAAAACAACTAATGGAGGAGAAAAGATTCTAAGATTATACTATGTATTAAGGAAAAGTAGCATGAAATTAGAACTTTGAGGCAAAGGGGGTGGAGCCAATTTGGGAGAATAGGAGGAGGAACTCACCTGAACTCTCCCATATTCCCCCCAAACAACTTTAAAAGACGGCCTCAAATTGATTTCTGGAGTAGTAAAACTAAAAAAAGGTCAGATGAAACAATTTTCTAGCCCAAGACAACTTAGAAGGTTAGCAAGAAAGGTTTGTCTCACCATAGTGGAAGGTAGCCTGCAGCACAGTACAGGATGTGCTATGGTGCGAGTGGCAGGCCTTAGAGGTGGCTACATCAGAGGCAGCACCACCTTCTGGACCTCTCAGGCCACTGACCATAAGGGGATCAGACAAGTGGTCCAAAAGAGATTATAGGGGATCCTTTGCTAGCATTGAGTGGAGGACCCTTTTGTATTGCCCATACACAGGTCCAGGTCGCAGGCCCAGGGTGAAAAGGAGCACTAGCACGTACAGATGAAGAAGAGCAAGGGCCTTGGTCACAACTCCAAGGCAGAAAGGATCCCAAGTGATTGAGGCTGCAGGAAAGCTGGGTACCTGGTCACATTTCCAGAGCCAAGAGGAATGCTGTGGCTTCAAGGAAATAAGATTATTTTCTGGGTAAAGGCCAGAGCACAGGCCAGGAGAGGAGTGCCCACACCTCTCTTTAGATCATACCACCTTGGAAACATCGAAAAGATAGAGATATCCAGAACTAGTTCTGAAAACAGCAGCATGAAAAACCTGAAGCTTCCTCCCCATCCCACCCCACCCCACCCCATCAAGACAATCCAACTTTAATACAAAGTTAAAAGTCAAGAAACATATGGGAAAAATGAGCAAACAAAACAAAATGGACAATAAAGAGTTACTATGGTAACAGGGAAGATCAAGACACAAATTCAGAAGAAAACAAAATCAAAACTGTTATATCCAAAGCCTCAAAGAAAAATGTGAATTGAACACAAGTCCAAAAAGAATTACTGGAAGAAGTAAAAAAGGATTTTAAAAATAAGAGAGGTAGAGGACAAATGGGGAAAAGAAATGATGAAACAAAAGACAGTGATGCAAGAAAATAATGAAAAGTCAACAGATTGGTAAAAGAGGCACATACTGAAGAAAATATTACCTTAAAAAACCAGAACTGACCAAATGGTACAAGAGGCATAAAAACCCACTGAAGAGAAAAACTCCTTAAAAAAGCAGAACTGGGGGGAAAACACACAAATTCACTGAAGAAAATAACTCCTTAAAAAAAAGTGGAACTGGCCAAATGGAAATGGAGGTACAAAAGCTCAAGGAAGAAAATAATTATTTGAAAATTAAAATTGGGTAAGTGGAAGCTACTGAATCCATGAGAGATCAAAAAACAATAAAACAAAATCCAAAAATTAAAAAAAAAGAAAAGAAAATGTGAATATCTCATTAGACAAACAAATGGCATAGAAAATAGATCAAGGAGAGATAATTTAAGAATTACTGGACTACCTAAAAGCTATGATCAATAAAGAGCTTACACATTATCTTTCAAGAAATTACCAAGGAAGACTGCGCAGATCTCCTAGAACCAGAGAGTAAAACAGTCACTGAAAGAATACACAGATCACCTTCTTAAAGAGACCCCAAAATAAAAACGTCCAGGAATAATACAACTAAATTCCAGAGACCCCCAGTGAAGGAGGAAATATTGTAAGCAGCCAAAAAGAAACAATTCAAATATTGTGGAGCCACTGTGAAGATGACACACAATTTAGCATTTTTCACAGTAAAAGATCAAAAGGCTTGGCACAGGGCATTCTGGAAAGCAAAGGAGACAGGATTACAATGAGGAATCACCTACCTAGCAAAACTAAGTTTAATCTTTCAGGGAAAAAAATGGAAATTTAATGAAGTAGAGGAGTTTCAAGTATTCTTGATGAAAAGACCAGAGCTAAATAGAAAATCTGACTTTCAAATACAAGATTCAAAAGAATCATAAAATGGTAAATAGGAAAGAAAAATCATAAGAGTTTCAATAAAATTAAACTGCTCACATTGCTATATGGAAAGATGATAATTACAATTCCAAAGAATTTTATCATTATGAGGGCAGTTAGAAGGAGTATACACAGACAGGTGGCACAGTTTTGAGTTGGTTATGACGGGATGATTTTTTAAAAAATTAAGGAATGAGAAAAAGATGCACTGGAAGGAGGGGGAAGGGAGAGGAAGAATAGGGGAAATTAACTCGCATAAAAGAGGTGTAAAAGGAAGAGACTCTACAGTGGAGAGAATTACAGAGATTGGGGAAATGGACAATGCTTAAATCTTACCCTCATTGCAATTGGCTCAACATACACACTCAGCTGGGTATAGAAATTCCAAAAGGGAAACAGGAGGGGGGGAAGAAGACAAGAAAAGGTGGGGGAAGTGACAGAATGGAGAGTGGATCAAAGAAGAAAGTGGTCAAAAGCAAAACAGACTTTTGAAGAGGGGCTAGGCAAAAAGAGAGAGAGAGAAAGATAAACAGAAAAAAAAACAGGATGGAGAGAAGTACACAGTAATCACAACTGTGAATGGGATGAACTCACCCATAAAATGGAAGCAGATAGGAGATTAGATCAATAACCAGAATCCAACAATATTTTGTTTACAAGAAACATATTTGAAACAGACACACACAGAGTAAGGGGCTGGAGCTTCAGCTGAGGCCAAAATAAAAAAAAGAGCAGAGGTAGCAATCATGATCTCAGAGACAGCAAAAGCAAAAACAAACCTAATTAAAAGAGATAAGAAAGGAAGCTACATTTTGCTACAAAGGTACCTTGTACAATGAAGTAATATCAATACTAGACACATGCACGAAATGCACGAAACATTTACATTCTTAAAGGAAAAGTTAAATGACTTACAGGAACAAAAAGACAGTAAAACTATATTAATGGAGGACCTATATTTTCCTCCTCATAACTAGATGAATCTAACTATAAACATGAAATATGTTAAGGAGATTAAAAAGAATTTTAGAGAAGCTAAAAATGATATACTTCTGGAGAAAACTTAATGGGAACAGAAAGGAGTTGACTTTTTTCTAAGCTGAACCTCGCTCTTTGACAAAAACTGACTGTGTATAAGGGCACTAAGACCTCACAAACAAATGCAGAAAGGCAGAAATATTGAATGCATCCTTTTTCAGGCCATGATGCAATTAAATTCATATTCAATAAAGGGCTATGAAAACACAGATTAAAAATTAACTGGAAACAAAAAATACCTAATAATAAAGAATGAGTAGGTCAAAGAACAAATCATAGAAACAATAAATAATTTCATTAAAGATAATGACAAGAATAAGACAAGTTACCAAAATGTATGGAATATAGCCAAAGTAGTACTTAGTGAAAAATCTGTATCTTTAAAGGCTTATATCAATAAAATTGAGAAAGAGTAGTCAATGAATTAGGCATGCAACTAAAAAGAAAACTAGAAAAAGAACAAATTAAAAATCTCTAATTAAATACTAAATTGGGAATCTTGAAAATCAAAAGAGAGACGAATAAAACTGAAAGTAGGAAAACCATTAAACTAATAAATAAAAGTGGGAGCTGGTTTTATGAAAGGAAAACAATAAAATATATATTTGTTAATTTGATTTTTAAAGGCACAACAAATTACAAAGTATCAAAAATGAAAAGGGTCTTACATCATATACCAAAATAAAGTCAAAATAGGTACATGACTTAGATATAAAGGCTGATACTATAAGCCAACTGGGAGAGTAAGGAATAGTTTACCAGTCAGATTTGTGGAGAACAGAAGAATTTATGACCAAAGAAGAGATAGAGGACATTATGAAATGCAAAATGGATAATTCTGATTACATTAAATTGAAAAGCTTTTGCACAAACAAAGCCAATACAACCAAGATTAGGAGGGAAGCAAAATATTAGGAAAGAATTTTCATAACGAGTGTCTCTAATAAAGACCTCATTTCTAAAATATATAGAGAACTAAGTCAAATTTAGAAGAATATGATTCATTCCTGAATTGATAAATGGTCAAGGGACATGAACAGGCAGTTTTCAGAAGAAGAAATTAAAGCTATCCATAGTCATATGAAAAAATGCTCTAAATCACTACTGATTAGAGAAATGCAAATCAAAATGACTCTGAGGTACCACATCACACCTATCAGATTGGCTAACATGACAAAACAGGAAAATGATAAATGTTTGAAGATGTGGGAAAATTGGAACACTAATGCATTGTTGATGGAGTTGTGAACTGATCCAACCATTCTGAAGAGTAATTTGGAACTATGCCCAAAGGGCTATCAAACTGTGCATACCCTTTGATCTTTCAATACCACTTCTAGGGCTATATCCCAAAGAGATCATAAAAATGGGAAAAGGACCCACATGCACAAAAATATTTATAGCAGCACTTTTTGTGGTGGCAAAGAATTGGAAATTGAGGGGATGCCCATCAATTGGGGATTGGCTGAACAAGTTGTGGTATATGAATATAATAGAATACTACTGTACTATAAGAAATGATAAGCAGGCAGACTTCAGAAAAACTTGGAAAGACTTATATGGACTTAAGCTAAGTGAAGTTAGCAGAACCAGGAGAATGTTGTAACACATTAACAGCCACACTGTGAGATGACTGACTCTGACAGATTTAGTTCTTCTCAGCAATGCAAGGATCTAAGACATCTAAAGTCTCATTATGGAAAATGCCATCCACATCTAGAGAAACAACTACAGAGTCTGAATGCAGATTGAAGCATAATATTTGCTCTTTTTTTTCTTCTGTCTTGTTTGGTTTCCTCTTTCTGGTGGTTCCTCCTGTTGGTTCTAATTCTTACTTAGAACATCACTAATGTGAAAATATGTTTAATAGGAATGCGTATGTATCAGCCTATACATATGCTGTCTTGGGTAAGGATGAGGAGAAGGAAGAGGAGAAAATTTAAAACTCAAAAGCTTATGGAAGTGAATGTTGAAAACTAAAGATAAATAAATTAATTTTAAAAAATGAAAAGGGTGAATTCACCACCAAAGAAAATTAAAACAAAGCAATTATGGGGAGTAATTTTGCCCAATTACATGTTAATAAATCTAACAATTTAAGTGAAATGGATGAATATTTACAAAAACATAAATTGGCAATTTTATTATTTTATTTTTCCCCAATTGTATTTAAAAACAATTTTTAATATTTGTTCTTTAAAATTTTGAGTTCCAAATTCTCCTTCCCCTTGCCTCTCACTGAGAAGGCAAGCAATTTGATACAGGTTATACACATACAGTCATGCAAAACATATTTCCAAATCAGTTATATGGTGAAAGAAAACAGACCAAAGCCCAAGAAAAATAAAGTAAAAAAATTTAAAAAATTATGCTTCAATCTACATTCAGACTCCATCAGTTCTTTCTCTGGGGGTGGACAGCATTTTCCATAAGTCCATCAGAATTATCTTCAATCATTGTGTTGCTGAGAGGCAGTCACAGTTGATCATTGTATAATATTGCTATTACTGTATATAATGGTGTCCTTGGTTCTTCTCACTTCACTTTGCATCAGTTCATATAATCCTTTCCAAGTTTTTCTGAGAGCATCCTGCTCATCAGTTCTTATAGGAGAACAGTATTCCATCACAATCAAATATCACGACTTGCTTAGCCATTCCCCAATTGATGGGCAGCCCTTCAATTTCCAATTCTTTCCCACTAGTAAGAGTTGCTATAAATATTTTGTATACATAGGTCCTTTTCCCTTTAAAAAAAATCTCTGTTAAATCTTGTGTTATCCTGACTGTGGCTCCATGATATCTGAATTATTTCTTTCTGACTGCTTGTGGTATTTTCTCCTTGACCTAAGCACTATGGAATTTGGCTTAATATTCCTGAGAGTTTTCATTTTGGGATCTCTTTTAGGAGCTGATTGGTGGATTCTTTCAATTTTCTACTTTACCCACTGGTCCTAGGATATAAGGGCAGTTTTCCTTGGTAATTTCTTGAAAGATGATATGTAGGTTCTTTTTTTTCTTATCATGGCTTTCAGGTAGTATAATAATTCTTAAATTATCTCTCCTTGTTTAATTTCCAGGTCAGTTGTTTTTCCAAAGAGATACTTCATATTTTCTTCTATTTTTTCCCCAATTTTTGGATTTTGTTTTATTGTTTTGCAAAGACTCATGAAGTCAGTAGCTTCCATTTGCCCAATTCTCATTTTCAAGGAATTGTTTTCTTCAGTGAGCTTTTGTACTTCCTTTTCCATTTGGTCAATTTTGCTTTTTAAGGAGTTCTTCTCTTCAGTGAATTTTTGTATATTTCCCCCCACTTTGCGAGTTCTGCTTTTTAGGGCATTCTTCTCTTCTGTGGATTTTTGTGCTTCTTTTATCATTTGGCCCATTTCATTTTTTAAATTCTTATTTTCTTCAACATTTTTTTGTGCCTCCTTTACCAAGCTGTTGATTCTTTTTTTCATTGTCTTCTTGATCATTATCATTTCTTTTCTCAATTTTTCCTTTATCTCTCTCATTTGATTTTTAAAATCCTGTTCGAGCTCTTTCAGGTATTCACATTTATCTTTGAGGCTTTAGATGTAGCATTTTCGACTTTGTTGTTTTCTTCTGTGTTTGTGTTTTGATCTTCTCGATCATCATAGCAATTTGTTATGGTCAAGAACTTTTTTTTATCATATGCTCATTTTTCCAGCTTATTTCCTGACTTTTAACTTTAGGTTAAAATTGCACTCTGCTCCCAGGGTACTGAAGGCACTATCCCAAGCTTCAGGTTTTTTGTGCCACTGTTTTCAGACCTAGTTCTGAAAGGCCTGTAAGCTTTTGGTTCTTCAAAAGTGGTATGTTCTAAGAACTGTGTTTTCTACTCTACTGGTCTGTGCTCTGCTCTGTAAGTGACCACAAGCACTCTTTTCTTCCCTGGAATTGTGACCAGGGTCCTCTCATTTCTGCAGCTGAAAGCTCTTGTGTGCTATTGCTCTTACTTGCCCTGGGACTGTGAGTCAAGACCAGGGCCTTGGATTCACATATGGACCATACAACAGAGTCCTGAACACAGTGACAGGAAAGAGCCTTTATGATCTCCTTCTCACCAGTTGTCTGACCCTCTTAATTTCTCTGAGCTAAGAGCTCTAGAAGCATTCACTGACACTCTTAATACAATTGTCCCGTAAAGCCTTCTCCTGGATTGTGTGCTGACCTTCTTGTCTTGGGCTGGAAGATTATTTCACTCCATCATTTTGTGGGTTCTGCCACTCTACAATTTATTTTGCAGAGTTATTTAAAGCTGTTTGGAGGGAAATTTCTGAGAACTCAAATGAGTCCCTGACTTTTCTCCACTATCTTTCCTCTGCCCCAAATTACCCAGATTAACTGAAGAGAAAACAGTATACTTATGAGCCTTGAACAGAACTTTGAAAGAGTCTGAGGATTTTAAGAGGTAGAAGAGAGAAGTTAGTACATGTGAGGTAAGGGGGGACAGTCTATGCAAAGGCAAATAAGATGGAGATGCTATGCTGGGCGTAAGAGAAAGTAAATAGGCTAGTTTGGCTAGATAGATGGATGCAGAGAGGAATAATGTTTAAGTTGGGAAATATAATCTAGAGCCAGATTTTGAAGTGCTTTAAATTGTAGAAAAGTTTGCATTTGATTTTAAAGAGAAAAGGGAGCCACTTGACCTTCCTGAGGAGAAGACTGACAAGGTAAAACCTGTGCTTTGGGAACATCATTTTGGTAGCTCTATAGAATATTTACTGAAAGAGAAGGGGGTGAAAGCAGAAAACTAATTAAGAAGCTAGCAATATTCTACAAAAGAAGTAATGAGGAACAGAACTAAAGTGGTGACCATGTTAGTGAAGAAAAGGGGACCAATACAAAGAGATTTTATGGAGGAAGAATTGACAAGACATAAAGGCTGATTGGATATGACAGTGAATAAAAGTGAAGAATCAAGCATATTTCTAAGGTGGCAAAACTAAATGAACAGAATTGGAACATGAGGAAGAGAGATGGGTTTAGGGGGTAAAAATGATTTCTGTTTTGCACATGTTCAATTTGAGAAGCCTTTGGGATATCCCGTTGAAAATATCAATAAACAGTTGTCAATGCTGATAAGTACAAAGTCATTCTTGAGGGGAAAAAAAAGCCTAGGACATAGGCTGAACATGCATCCACATTTGTGGGTGGAACACAGTTAAAACTTGAAGAAAAGAGAGTGAGAAGTGGTCAGACAGACAAGGAGAACCAAGAGAAGAACGATGTCATCTGTGAACCTTAATTGTTTCTGAATTCATCATACCCAAAAACCCACATGTTTATCTTTGGCTGTCCCAATTACAACTACTTCAGGGTAGAAAATACAACTAAAATTCTAGAATTACAGAACTGGAAGAAATTTTAAAGACTATTTACTTTAATCCTCACCTGAAGCATGAATTCTTCTTTCCTTCCCAAAGCAAGGGGAAACTCAAGGCAATATTAAAGTAACAGAGTACTTGTGAAGGTATGGATTTACCAAAAAAAAAAAAAATTAAATGGACAACAAAGGAACCGACACACATAAGGGCTGGTTGCACTTAAATTCCAATGAGAACTAGGAATCACAAACCTCAAAAAACAACAAATTTTTTTCCAAATCTTTGTTACTTCTACTGTACTTTTATGGTCTATTAAAATTGTCCATTAAAGATGAGAGGGCAGTGACTATGTGAACAGAGAGAAGGGGATAAATGGGAAATATTGTGGAAGTAAAATCAACAAGACCTGTCAACTAACTGAAAAAGAGGGAAGAAGGAGAGAGAGAAAGAAGACTGAAGGATGATTTTAAGATTACAAATAGGTAGGGACAATGGTAGTGCTCTTTTTAAAAAATGTTTTCCTTTAGTTTTTTATGTACTTATTTTTCACATTCATTTAAAAAAATTTTTAAGTTCCAAATTCTTTCCCTCCCTTCAGCCTCTCCCGCATCCATCAAGAAGGTAAGCAATATGATGCCCATTATACATATAAAGTCATATAAAACATATTTCCAAATTAGCCATGTTATAAAAAAAAAAGCAATGAAGTAAAAAAAAAGTATGCTTCAATATGCATTCAGACTTCATCAGTTCTTTCACTGCAGATGGATAGCATTTTTCATCATAAGTCCTTTAGAATAGTCTTGGATCATTGTATTGCTGAGAACAGTTATTCACAGTTGATCATTGTACAATTACTGTTACTGTGTATAATAGTCTCCTGGTACTGCTCACTTCACTTTGCCTCAGTTCATGTTATGTCTTCCCAGGTTTTTCTGAAATCATCCCACTTGTCATTTCTTAGAGCACAATAGTATTCCATCATAATCATATACCACAACTTGTTTAGTCATTCCCAAATTGATGGGCATCCCCTCAACTTCCAATTCATTGCTATCACAAAAAGAGCTGCTATAAACATTTTATTTCCTTTTTCTTTGATCTCTTTGGGATAGAGACTTAGTAGTGGCATTGCTGGGTCAAAGAGTATGCACAACTTTATAGCTCATTGGGCATAGTTCCAAATTGGTCTACAGAATGGCTGGATCAGTTCACAACTCCACCAACAGGGCATTAGTATCTCTATTTTTCTGTATCCCTTACAGCATTTCTCATTTTCCTTTCCTGTCATGTTAGCCAATTTGATAAGGTTGGTAAATGGTGGTAAATGTTAAGGAAATTATTAATTTTGAAGGGAAGTGAATTTCCTGATGTTAGACATAAAAAAATTAAGATTTCAATGGGACATCCATATAGAGGCATAGAGCAGATAATTACTGACATAGGCTTGGAACTGGCGGCAGTGATTATGACTGGTTAAGTAAACTTGAGAATCATCTGCAAAGAGATAATAATGAAACCCAGGAGAACTGCTGAAATTATTATATAAAAAGTTGAAGAAAGAGAAGAGAAGCAGGGCCCAGAATAGAGCTGTCACAAAGACTTAACAGCTGTCAACAGATAATGAATTCACAAAGCAGAATATGAAGGAACAGAGACAGAGAGATAGCATAAACAGAAGAGGTAAGTATCACAAAAGGCAAAGCAGGGAGACTCCATCATGGCACCACATGGTTAACAGCATTAACAGTTAAAGAGAAATAAAGAAGAACAAGAACTGAAGAAAACTATTGAGATTATTGCTAACTTTTGAGAGAGCAGATTCAATAGAATGGTGGGAGTGAAAACCAGATCACAAAATCATGCAGATTAAAGAGTATTTGGGAGAAGAGGTTTAGGAAGCAAGTGATGATGAATCTTTCTAGGAAGTTTATTATGAAAAGGAGAAGGTACAGGATAACTTGAGAGGACGACAAGATTAAGTAGATTTTTTTAAAATTATGAGAAAGACCTGGCAATATTTGTAGTCAACACAAAAAAAATTAGCAGGTAGGGAGCGACTGAAAATAAGACAGAGGGAATGATGAATACTGTGACCTACCAAAGGAGATGGGACAGGAGGGGATTAAAGGCACAAATATAGGAGGGTCAGGGTTATTATCCTGAATGTGGTACGGTGGAACACTTAGGGCTATAGGGTTTGAACATTCTTTTAATTGAAATCATATTCCAATATCCTCAGGCAGAAATCATTCTTAAAATGGTTTACAGAGCCCCAATTTCTCAACTATGCAGCATGTGAATTCAGAGGGAAGCCCAAGATATTTAAATTTTCAACCTAACTATTTAATAAACAGAAGAGTTAGGTATTTCTTTTCTTTTGGCCTAAGGGTGATGTGAAAAAATTGCTAAGACACTAAGGGAGCTGTGAACTGACAAAATTTGGGAACCTCTGGGCTAGAGAATAAAAACAAATCTAGTGGGGGAAAAAAGACTAAAAAAAGCAATTGTCACAAAGATTTCTTGAAGTCTCAAGAGCTCCCATAAAAGTCTCAAGTTTATATTCTTTTTGCCTAGAGGGCACACAACTAAGTCCCAGATCATTACACTTAGGAGCAAAGCTAACCCAAACTGCCCCATATCTGCATCACAACTTCCACATTCCCAGTTGCTGACCCACAAGGCGTGGCAGGAAGAAATGCTAAATTTTCCTGAGTGACTAGAATAAAGAAGACAGATCCAGTGATGACAATGATGATAATGATGATGATGGCTGAAATTTATAAAGTTATTAATGATTTATAAAATGTCTTCCTATATATTACCTCATAATAAGCATCATAAAAACTTTGTGAAGTGTGTCCTATTATCATTCCTATTTTACAGATGGGAATACTTAAGTAAGTCAAGTGCCTTGGCCTGGATTACCCAGCTATGAAGTGTGTGATGTGAGATGTAACACTCAATCTTTCTGTCTCCAAGTTTAGTGTTCTATCAATTATTCGATGTTATTTATCTATAATAATAACTGACATACATAGTGCTTCAAAGTTTACAAAACATTTTATGTCCATGATCTCATTTGATTCTCAAAGCAACTTGTGAGAAAGTAGATAGTGTGGAGAAGTGGAAACAGCACAGTGGCTATGGAATTCTGCCACTAATACTGAAACCAGTATTATTACCTTGAGCAAGTCACTCAACTAACCTTTCTGGGCTTCCATTTTCTTATCTGCAAAAAAGAGGAAGCTGGCCTGAATGTGCTCTGTAGTCCTTTCTAATTCTAAATTCATGATGCTATATCTAAAGGTAAGTGTTTCTAGGGCTGTATCCCAAAGAGATCATAAAAATGGGAAAAGGAACCACATGTATAAAAATATTTATAACAGCTCTTTGTGGCAGAGAATTGGAAATTGAGGGGATGTCCATCAATTGGGGAATGGATGAACAAGTTGTGGTATATGAATGTAATGAAATACTAATGTGCTATAAGAAATGACGAGCAGGCGGACTTCAGAAAAACCTGGAAAGACCTGTATGGACTGATGCTGAGTGAAGCGAGCAGAACCAGGAGAACATTGTACACAGTAACAGCCACATTGTGAGATGACTAACTTTGATAGACTTAGATCTTCTCAGCAATGCAAGGATCTAAGACATCTCCAAAAGTCTCATGATGGAAAATGCTTTCCACATCCAGAGAAAGAACTATGGAGCCTGAATGAAGATCAAAACATACTATTTGCTTTTTTTCTTCTGTTTTATTTTGTTTCTTCTTTATTATGGTTCCTCCTATTGGTTCTAATTCTTCTTTACAACATGACTAATATGAAAATATGTTTAATAGGAATGTATATGTAGAGTCTATGTCAGATTGTATGCTGTCTTGGGGAGGGAGGGGGAGAAATTTAAAAGTCAAAAGCTTATGGAAGTGATTGTAGAGAGCTAAAAATAAATTAATTAATTTTTAAAAAAGCATAATTGTACAGCAAGTCTAATAAGGTGATAAGCCTATAAAGATATATATATATAGGGGTCCTAGAATGATATATAGTTCATTGATATGGTCATATTCAAAGTCTTTACTGTTTAGTAGAGCCTGTCAGGGCTTCATTCATGCATTCACTCATTCACTCACTCATTCATTCATTCACTCATCAAGTATTTATTTTTTCCAATGTGCCAGCCACTGTGCCACATTCTGGAGACACAAAAACAATCACTGACCCCAAAAAGCTTTATATTTTATCAAAGGAAAATAATGAGTATATTGTACATTATTGCTGACAATTTTGTAAGCAAAATGTTAAACTGAAAATATTGCCCTCTTTTCTATTTAATAAAAAACAACGTGTATGCAACAAACAAACAAATAAATGTAAGTGTTCAAGAATTCCTGAAGTGCAAAACAGGGAAGACAGAGAAGCTTACAATGTCTGTCCTGAGCCAGGATGTTATGCTATGCATTGAGATTAGAGAGATGAAAATGAATAGTTCCTGCTCTGAAGGAATTGGAGTTCTTGAAGGAGACAACATGTACACATGTTAACATATACAGAATAAATATAAAATAGGATCATAAGGGCATATATTTATACCTAGAAGCGTCCTTACAAGCCATTATTACAATACTCTCATTTTACAAATGAGGAACTGAGACCAAGAGGTTAAGTTTCTTTCCCAGAGTCACATAGCTACTATCTGAGACAGTATTTTAATTCAGAACATTCTGACTCCAAGTACAGCACTCTATCCACTAAACCACAGTAATTAAATACAAATTAGGGAGGCGGGATGCTAGCAATAGGGGAAGGGGGGATTTGGTAAAGTAAAAGCTTTCATGTATAAAGTAGTACTTGAGCTGTCATTTTGAGAAAAGGAGGAGTTAATGGCAAGGTAACAGTAAAAGAGAGTACATTTCAGGGATGACCAATGCAATTGCACAGATATAAAATATGGAATACTATATAGAAAGAACAGAGAGATCAGGGCCTTAGATTGGAGAAAGGAGAATAATATGTACAATGAGGCTAGAAAGATTGGTTGGGGACAGTTTATGAAGGGCTTTAAAAGCCAGAGGGGTTTACATTTTATCCTAGAGGCAGTACAGAGCCATTAATTTGCTAAGTAAAGAAGCAATATGATCAGATTTGTGTTTAATGAAATTCACTTTAGTAGCTTTGTAGAGGATGGAGTGGAGGGAGGAGAAATTTGAAGCAGCTAGATATGTTATAAAATTAGTTCAGTTTAAATATAGGGTTTAGTACAATAACCCCCAAGGTCCACTTGCTTTTGAATCTCTGTAAGTCATCATCCAAACACATCCCCCACCATTCAGTTTTTATTTCCATCCTCCTCAACCTTCCTAACCCCAAATTACTCACCACTTCCACTGTGCCCTCTGGAATGCCTGTTCCATAAGCAACAAACTTCCCTTCAACCTAAATCTTTGCATTATACATATTGATTCTCCTTCAAATACCCTAATCACTCAGTTTCTCAACCTACTCATTTCCCATGCTCTACTTCTCCACTTTACCTCAGCCATACAGAAGATGTTCATACACGTGATCTTGACACCATCCAAAAATGTACCACTTCTGTGTTCAAGAATTCTGAAATCTCCCTATCCAAACATTATCTATTGGCTTTTTACCATTCTCTCTGTTTGCCCCTATCAAAATTCTTTTGTCCACATCATGACTTCTGATTCTTCGACCCTTCAATTCTCTCCCTGGCCATTTCCCTTGTATCAGCCATTCTCTCCGTTTTTCTCCATCTTACCCCAGGTAAACCAATTCATCTCTACACCGTCTTTCTCTCTCGAATCCCTAAACCCCTTATCATTTATCTGATTGCACCCGGCACGCCTCAGCCTTGGTTCACTTCCACTCCCATGTGCTAGTGAGTGAACTCGAAGAAAATCACACAGTCATTCTAAGGCCACTACAAATTCATGTTACACAACCTCAACTGGCCTTCAAAGCTGACAGGCAATACTACTATAACTTCCTTATCAATTTGTTATCTCACTCTCCCTAGGAGTTCTTCCAAACTTTTTCATTCCTCCTCAAACCTTCCCTTGGGTCATATTCTCTGAACCCTCTCAGCTGAAAACTTTGTCTCAAATTTTACAGAAAAATGCAGAACATTAACCATAAGTTCCCTTTTCCTCATCTTATATCATTTATAGATAGATAGACATGCTTTCTGCCACTATCTTCTTTTTCATCCCCATCTCATATGGGATGGCTTTACTCCTTACCAAGTCTAACCCCTCTAGTTGTTCAAGCAATGAAGATTAGTTTGCATCCTAATGCTTTTTTATTTAACTCCAAAAAGCAGTGGCTATTTTATCCACCAAATTGATAAAATGTTAAATATAAACAGCACCAAAAAAGTACTGGTTTATCCCAGGACCATTTCTAGCTGCACCCCACTGAGCAAGATGAAACCAGTGATGTTTCTACAATAGTTAATAACAACAATGGGCCAGTCAAACTAAGGCAGCTATGGGAAGATTAACAATTAAGTACTAAAAAGGAGGAAGGGGATGGATAAACATTCTCACAACAGTTTATAGAATGTTAAGTACAAAAGAATGCCAGTCAGAAAGTGAAATGTCTAGGGATGTGTCTATCTGAACCCCATTGGGAAAAAAAACCCAGAAATGATAATGTAAAATACTTGGAAAGCTTTGAAGTGATAGCATTTATGGCCTCATATCAACCCAGTGAGATAGGTACTGTAGGTATTACTATTCCCATTTTATAGATAAGGAAACTAAAGTTTAGAGAATATAGAATGTATAAACAGTATTCCAAATATATCAGTTTTTAATTTAGAACTCTTGGGGAATAAAAAGTTAATTCTGTTTTTATTTAAAATACTGTAAAAACTGTGGGCTCCAGTTCTAATGAACTTCCTTATGGTTATGTCTATTCATAAAATTAAGGATAGTTTTTTTTTTCATATGTTAAAAGCTAACCTGGGGCAATTCTACAAAGTGCTTAGTAAAATACTTCTTTGGTAGAAGCCACAACAAAGACATGCTGCAATATTTTAAACTTAATTTGGTGCTGCAGTGGGTTGAGAAAATGCTTCTATTGGATGCAGCTGCCTTGTGTTTCTCTGAATGTTTTCACTACAACTGTTGCAACTCTATATAGCAATAAATGTAACTGATTTATAAGAGAAAGGTGAGCACTACAGTGAAGGAATATTGCTGCAATGGGTTAGAGAATAAATAATGAATGCATCCTTACTTGGAACAAAAGAACTGTACAATTTAGAACCACAAAATCTCCTAACTGAAAATAACTTCAGGGGTCATTTTGTCTAAAACATACCAAGTAGTAATCACTTGTAGCAGATTTCATACCACAGACTACTGTGTATAAGGACTGTGGAGAAAAGAGCTGATCATAAGAATACACAAGATTTAGAACTGAAAGTGACCTTGGCAGTCATCTGCTCTAATCCCCTCATTTTACAGAGGAGAAAACTGATGCCCAGAAAGGTTAAGTGACTTACATTTGTGCAGGTGGTAAGGAACAAAATCTGTATTCAAATCCAGATCTTCTGATTCCAAATCAAGTATTCTGTTCACTGAATCACACTAAAGTTTTTTTAGTGGAGAAAATTGGTACAACTAATGAAATTCAATAAGTGGAATAAGTGATTTCCTGCTATTATATAATATGGCTAAAGCAGCTATTTGAGAAATGTTATTACTATTAAGTAATTATGTAAAATTTATTTCTAAAAGATGTTATGATGTTTTAATAATTATATTTTCTAAGCACGAAGGAATATGTAATTTCATCAGTGCATATTAAGGAGCCTAATATAGAGAAAGATTAAGTGAAATGCTCAAATAAACAAAGAAGAAAATATTTAAGTTAAAATGCTGATTATACAAAAGCCTATATACTAAAATAATCTCTTGAAAATAAAAATGACCAGCTAGAAGCTTTGTCAATAAGATGGCAATCACCTGGCATACCCTTCTGCCCTCCCACTACTTACACAGGATTAATTTACTTGTCTAAATGCCTGGTATTGTGTTAACACAATTTCAGAATTTGTGAGATAGAATTTCCAAGGTAATTATAATTTTTTTTAGTAGTAGTCACTAAACAACAACAGAAATGCTAATAAAAATGCATTCATTTTATTAAATTCAATATTTAAAATCAAAATCTGACTTTTATTTTTCCTTCATGTCTTTTGAATGGATTTACTAAATAACATAAAACCTTTAAATGCCATGTATGCTCTAAGAAATCAGATAAGGTTGCCAGGAAATTAAAAAATGGAAGCTAAATACTATCTCTCTTTGCTCAAGAAGAAGTTTACTACCTTTATATGGTATGCTGAATTCCAAATAAACATGTTCCAGGTTTTATTGAATTTAATGCATCTCTGGGGATGTCCCCAGATAACTGTAAAAGCTTCCTGGAATCATGTTTGGGAATTAGTAATTGCTTGTTTTGCAGAAATGGAAGGAAACTAAAATGTAAATGGATCTAAGGAAGAGAAGGAGACTGAAGAGGAAAAATTCAATTTCCAATTAACATATCAAATGGAACTCCACAAAAATTAAGAGGCTGAAATTTAGGTGGGACTACCAAAATACTGTGTGGCAAAATGACACATATTAAAATAAAAACATAAACCATAAAGCAGATGATGTCAGATATTTAAATAGCAAATGTAAAAACTGAAATAAAATTTCTAATAATCATTAATGTTAAATAAATGTAGCATCAAAAAGACTTTATTTTTGTCTATTATTGGTTTATAATAATATTTTGGAAAGGAATGATTATAGAAATGTCAGTTAACATTTTGGGCTCTTTTAAAGATCTCAACTGGTAAGTAACCTGGAAAATTTAAAATTCTTGAATGTCATTCTGAGAAAATGTTAGATTTAAATAGATTGTCTATCAGCTTTAATATGTTTGAGAGTTGCCAGATTTTTTTTTTTACTAAATGTATGTGTGTGCATATGTGAGTGTATGTGTGCATATATATCCAAATATGTGTCACCAAAGAAACCTATGATACAAAAAAAGATGGGTGAGTCAAGTGTCAAGAGTGAGGGATAACAGATGGAAAGGACAGCCAGAGTTATTCTTACACTAGTATTCTTACAATGTCAAGAGAAATTGAAGAAAAGCCCCCAGCATGGTGGGTGGAACTCTTGTAGATAATTTATGGTAGGACTTAGCCAAGAGTCTCACAGGATAGATAAGCTTAGTTGTTCGTAAGGATTTTCAAATGGATAAGATCACAGATACATTTGATTGAGTATATGTATGAAAGAAAATTTTCCCAATTGACTGGGAGAAGGATTTTTGAGAGCATAATGGTGGTACCCAAAAATAAAAATGCTAATTATAGACCCACATTTAATGTCATAATCAATCTGAAATATTAAATTCATTTTCAAAAACAGAACTGAGTAAAGTTATTCTTCACCATTTCCAAGTTAACAAAATCGTAGAGTTTTATCCATAGCTAAAACCTAAACAAAAATTCAGAAATTTGACAATAACATGAAAACATATAGCCCTGTCATTGTTCTTTTAGCCACATAAAAAACTATTATGATGTACTCTACTTGATGTTTATGTTACTTCACTAAGTAGTTTATGTGTCATCATTTAACCAAAACTTCTAGTAATAACTATTATGATCATATTTTGATTTAGCGAAGTATAAATTGCCAATGTGTGAAGTCATCCAGTACTTATAAAAATCTGAGTCCTAGTGTTCTTATTTTTATGTGTATTATTTGTATGTTAAGTATAATTGTGCAAATGTTTGTGAGTATACATATTTATTTGTATGCAGATATAAAAATAGCTACTATTTATACAGCACTTTAAAGTATACAAAGCATTTCAATATGTTACATCATTTGATACAAAACCCCCAGGAATTTTACATATAAGGAAACTGAGGCACAGAGCAGTTAAGTAATTTGACCAGGGTCAAATACTTAATAACTGTTTGATGCAGGATTCAAACTCAGGTTTTCCTGACTCCAAGTTTTACACTGTGCCAACCAGCTGGCTACATAATATAAACATACAAATGGATACAGTCATATCAATGAATTTTCATGTATATATGAGAATGTGCATATTTATAAGTATGAATTTGTGTGCACATGGTAAATCCCTAATTATCAGTATCTGCAGTTTACATTACTGAATTTCAAGGTGAGTATGGCTTCTTGAAACAGTTTTCCTACAGTCAGGAAGTACACATTCTGTGGTTACAAACTTGTTTTGACACAAACCTTACCAGAAACTTGGTTAAGGCAAATATATTTTAAAAACCAAGCAACAGAGGCAGCTAGGTGGTGCAGTGGATAGAGCTCCGGCCTTGGAGTCAGGAGGACCTGAGTCCAAATCTGACTTCAGACACTTGACACTTACTAGCTGTGTGACCCTGGGCAAGTCACGTAACCCCAACTGCCTCATCAAAAAAAAAACAAAAGAAGAAGAAGAAGTCAAAACCAAACAAAAAAAAAACACCAAGCTACAGCAAATACAATGCAAGTTTTGGTCATCTATTTTGAACTACCTATAATAACATTTCTTTACACTAGTTCAGTGTGCTTTAAATTGACTTGAAAAGGAAAGTAGGTTTTAAAGAATTGGGAAAAGGAAGAAATGTTTTCAATAGTTGGCTCAGTAAGCTGTCTCACACAGACAGAAAAAATTCAATGGATCTATAAGGTGTAAAACAAAACATAATCAGAGAATCAAAGAATCAATGAATCTGAAAGCTGGAATGCACTTGAAAGACCATCTAAAGAATCTAACCTCTGCCTAACCAAGAATTCCCTATATACCACTGACAAGGGGTTATTCCAATCTATGAGCACATACTCCTCCCTCTCAGGAGCAGGATTCCATCATCCCTGGAGGCTGTGCATTTCACTTGTCTACAACTCTAATTTTTTTAATATAAATGTTTGATCGATGCTTTTTGAACTGTTGTCACGTCCAAATAATAATGGTCTCTCTACTCTCCATCCTGAATGCTTCCTTGCAACAAAAATCAAAGTTAACCTAAATTAAGAAACATAATGGTAATGTCTGACAAATTATGCCTCATTCCATACCTATAGCTCACATTTTTCTGCTGAAAGAGAGAAGTATCTTTGTCAGAAGACTGTTTGACAAGCTTCTGGAGAAAAGATTGGTCATTGCCTCAAACATAATTCTGATTTTTTTGGTGTGGTTTTCCTTTATATTACAGTGGTAATTGCATAAACTTATCTTGATTTTGCTTACATCACTTTGCATCCAATCATACAAGTTATTTCCAAATTTCTCCATTCTTCATTTTCTTTTGTTTCTTAACAATACAATAATATATCATTACATCCACATACATCAAGTTGTTCAGTCACTGCCACATCATTGCATACACGATTTTTGCCATTATGAAAAGTATTGTTATAAATATTCTTTTATGTGTGGAGTTCACAAGAACTCTTACCATTAGGAAGTTTTTCCTTACATCAAGCCTAAATTTGCTTCTGCAACTCAGGTTCATATTTAGAGCTAAAAAGAAATCTAGAAATTTAGAAATCATGTAGAAAATCCCTACATTTTAGCCATGAGGAAACAGTGGTTTTGTGAACCTGGACAATCACTTAACCTCTTTCTGTCCAAGTTTCCTCACCTGTTACAAATCTTAAGGCACTATACAAATGTTAGCTATTACTATTATTACTTAACTTAAAAAGACATAAAATGAGATAAATCTAGTATAATCATTCTTAATAAAGCCATGCAGACTTTTGGATCATTACTTTCTCTTCTACATAGTTAATAACAATCCATTTAATAGTACATATAATATGTCACATGTCCTAGAATTTCACCAAGAACTGAAATTAATGCAGACTAAATATCCCTTACTTTACTGAATATCAGGGCATTTTTCCTTCTCCAGTCCCATGGCACCTGTTTCCATACTCCATGATCTTTCAAAAATCACTGACAGGGGCTCAAAAATTGTTCAGTGCTCTGGGATCAATTTACTCATCATCTTATTTATCTTGGGTTTCAATTCTGCTACATATTTTTATTTGTTTCCAGTCCAAAGATTATTCTTGTTGATAAAGAAAAAGGAAACAAAATAAAGAATAGTTCTGCCCAGGTCAAAAAAAAAGTTATTTTCAGGTCAGAACAAAGGTATGCTTTTTTAGAACTCTTAAATTTTCCTTCAGTGTAGAAAGTTTTATTCAGTTCAAATTTCTTTCTAGATTATAAGAATTATGTGTATATATTTATTGTATCATTAGAGAAAATTTAATATTATTGAGTCACTATATCCAATTATTTTTTTTAATAATTTTGAAACAACCAGCCCCTTAACATTTTACCAGGTAATTGATATCATCACAACATAATATGATTTTAGAAACATTTCACAGCAGCTTTATAACAGAGAATTCTGGCCCCCAGGGTAAATTCAGAAAAGTGGACAGAGAAGAGTAGGAAAGGCAGAGTTCAGAATATAACCCAAGGCCAGTGTGTATATAGTCATTGACCTCAAGTCTCCTGTGTGCTATGAGTCCCCAATCAGGGGAATGAAATTAGTCTACCCTGTCAGGTGCAATTGAACTATGGAAGTCTTAACACACAGGCACAGGAAAGGGGAATAATAGTGGTGGGGCACACTTGTAATGTTGGGAACAAAGGGAAGTATGCTTTCTCTGACCAGGATCCTACATATTGTCATGGGGCTATGTACAACACCAGGCGCAACACCCACAGGATGGAAGTACTCAACACCATGTCGGGGCCTGGAAGAGGTACCATTCTACTATGATAGTGCCCTGTGGCAAACCTTCACTGTTTTCAAGATAATTACAGTTTTACTATGCTACAGGACATATTAGCAAATTAAAAATAAACTTTCCCTGGTATTATGTAGTCTGATAAAATAATAATATTAAATTTGTACTGTAATAACAATTATTATATTCCATGAGTTCAATCAACATTCTGAGATTGCTGTTTTTCCTTCATGCACGTAACTTCCTTTTATATTTGTCCCATTAGCGCTAAGAAACAAGCAAAATAAAAGAGCTCTAGCTAACATAGAAATAAGTAAGACAGTAAGATGTTAGTTTTTAAGAAGTAAACAATTAAAAAAAGAAGTAAACAATTTAGAAATGGCAGTTCATGCATAAAGGTTATCTGTAACTTATGTCAACAACATATCAAACATTTAGCATTCACCTTTTTGTAACCCACTGTGCTAGTCAATAGACAAGGTACAAAATTTAGATAAGATATGATTCTCTGCTCTTAGGAACTTACAGTATAGTCTAATACTGATTTAAGACACAGAGTTAGCTATGATATACATTATGTGGAAAATATACAAAAAGTTACAAAACAAAGCTTTAGATAATATCTGTCTAAGAAGCAACATTGTTACTTCCTGGCAGGAACTGGGAAGGTTTCCTAGAGGAGATGGGATTTCAGACGGGATTACAAGGATGGGTTCAGTAGGCAAAGAAGGAGGGAGAAGGGTATTTGAGGCACTGGAAATAGTTTGAAGAAAGGGGCAAAGTTAAGAGAACATCATTCTTGTCCTGAGGCAAAGAACTATCCAATCTGAGTGGCATGTAGTGGTTCTAGAGAGGATTAATGGGAAATAAGGGTAAGAAAGTAGAATGGTGACAGATGGTAGAGGTCTTGAATAACAGCAAAGGACCTTGTATTTTACTTGGGAGGCAACAGGGAGCCCATAAATACCTTTAAGTAAAAAAGCAACATGATTACATCTATGGATAAACAAGACTATTATGGCAGAGGTATCTAGGATGGCTTGGAGGACAAAATAATGGAAGCAGGAATACCTGTAAAGAGGTTATTACAATATTTTAGACTCGTAATGAATATCTGTTCATGTGAAATGATAGTAGGAAAAGAGAAAACGGGGGAGAGATTCCAGAGATGCTTTGGAGATGGTATCAACACAATAATTTATTAGGTAGAAGATGTAAGGGTGATGATGATCATATAACTAGAAATATATGGCAAATTCAGAGGTCATCTAGTCCAATTCGCTCTAGATGAGGAAGTTTTAGCACTGGAAGGTTATGGGACTTCCCAAGCTTATCCAGGTGATAAAGAGAAGGAAGTATCAAAAACAGCCCCATATTTGCAAACATGGGAGACTAAATGAATTAAGATTAAGTACTGAAGTAAGATTAGGTAAGTGGTAAAAAATGAGGCTTCTGCCTTTCATACCTCATATTTTCAGCTGAATCCTCTGGCATTGGAGCCACAGTTTGTACAGCTGGAAGGTTTTTGCTGGTAGCACCATTCACAAAACTAGAGGAGGATGAGGATGAAGATGACCCTGAATCCACTGCACCTGTTTCCAAAACAATACTACTTTCAGTCTTAAAAATAAAGTTAGTTGTAGATTTAACAGAACAACGCTTAGTTTTAAAGCTTTCTTTTCTGGTTTTGAAAAAATTATCTCAATTTCTAAACAAAACAGTACAGTACTGTTTAAAAACAATTAGTACGCTTCATAATTCTTTATAATTTAAACAGCATTTGCTGCACTAACAATTCAACTGTTTTACATATCTGTCTAGCAAAAACAAATGTTACAAAATGGGATATATTTTAACATAAAATGAAACACAACAGATGAAAATAAACTTCAGCATAAAATGAGACTGATAAAAAAAACTTTCAAAACAATGCAAATTCAGAACCAGGAAATTCCCCTACTTTTGTTGCTATGTTATAAAGTATTTTTTTAATCTTTTAATTAAATTTCTAGGTCTAAATTTTCTACTCTGCAGCCACAAAAAATCATATTGAGAATTCACTTGTTTAAGTTACAGTATATTTGGTTAAATCTTTCTAAGATTTTAAAATACTCTTACATGTTTTCATTATTTTAGAACAGTTGTTAATGATATACTATAGAAGCATAGTAAATAGAAGTGGAGTTGAGGGACATCTAGTGTCTCTTCTTATTATCAAATCATATAGCATTTTCCAAAAAAAAAAAAACTGCTTTGTACTGCATCTTTAAAGATGATATCTGGCAACTGAACCAGAGAAGAGTGGAAATATTCAATTTGTTCTTAAAGACTATATCTAAAACTGACCTCAGCAGATATTCTACAGTGACTGTAACTGAAGAGATAGAGAAGTATTGTGGACAAAATGCTGGACTTAAGAGTTAAAATCCCTGGGTTTAAATCTAACTCTGCCACCTACAGGGCAAGTCACTTAACCTCTCTGGGCCTCAGCTTCCTCATCTGTAAAATGAAGGCCTTGGATTGGATAATCTTTAAGGTCCAATCTAACTCCAAATCTTTATTCCAATGCAACCACTGTATCTCTTATTCATTTCTTGAAAGAGAAACTAACTTCATAGAAACATCAGGATTTGTCTTTCATGAGGCCCACAAAAGGAGGAAATAATTTGTTATATGACCTGTCTCTCAATGAAGATCACAGACAAAAGTAACTGTTACCTAAATCAGTACTATGGAATACATACATAATTTTCCTTAATATCATGTTATATTTTAAAGGACCCATACGGGTAAATGTTTTTAGTACATGATATTTTAATGTGTTCTTTTTTACAATGAGAAGAGTGGGGGGGAAAGGATAAGAAATTGAAGGGAAAGAAGGCTTTCAATCAAATCTTCAGACAAGCTAGATGTTTAAAACAAACAAACAAACAAACAAAAACCTTTACAAAATAGATAAACCCTAACTGACAAATTGTTCTTTTATGTCAGGTCAAAGCTAAATTGTGGATATAATTAAGCTTGATAAAATTAGGAGCACTTTCTCCTGTAACTAGTCCCATAAATGTGTTGTGGATGGTTTGTCAGACTCAAAGGTAGGATGATAAACAAGATACAGAAAGCACAAAATTAATCAAAATGGGAAGGGTCTAAATAATGAAGATAGATGGAAAAGTTTAAGGCTATACAGTTTGGAGAAGAGAAGGCTACTATAGTCAGGGAAGGAAAGGCAGAGATCATCTTGCGTTGTATAAATACCTAAAAGGGAATCACAAAGATTTGGGTAAGGATTTATTTGAACTAAGCATCAACAGGAACATTCCTGGAAATTAAAAAAAAAAAAAGTTAACTTCAGTAGGGCTTTAAAAAATTCACGCTGTGGAATTTTCTGTGATAAAGAATCTTTTGGAAAAGGAAGCCAATGACCTGGACAGCAACATAATCTCAGATTATAAATTAATTCAATGCCAAATAAGGGCTATTCTTGTTAACATGCACTTCATCAATTTTTTTGATCTAGGCTGGAATGTATCCTCTGGGTATATTGCCAGGGACCTTAAGACAATATTGGCTTTCCTTATGGGACTTAGCAGAGACAGTATGATTGAATTATATATCCATATTCACATGGATATATAGATATATAATCTCAAAGCCATTTTCTATCAGTGAAAGGAGTTAGGGTGCTGATTAATGGTATAGTATAACTTCCTGATCTAATTCCCCGTTTACATAATGCTGTCTTAAAGGTTCAAATTCTCAATTGCTTTTGCACCCTATATATCTTTCAGTATGTAGATTTCCCTTTGAAAGTAAATGGCAGTCACTGTTCTGAGAGATAAATGGGGAGTGGAGGAAAAAAATGCAAGCATGGACTTTAAAATAGTAAGCAAAGGATTCTAAAACTGCAAGCAAATCTGCCCCCCCCAATACTATTAACTTTGACTCCCAGAAAAGTCAAAAGAGTCTTTAATTATTCAAGGTGTTTACTTGTACACATCAAAAAAGAAGAAAAGGAAGAAAGAAAACAGAAAGCAAAAGATGAGGGGTCACAAAAATATTTAAGGACAATACCTGTTGTATTAATCATACTTTTTGGTGTAGCTCCAGTAGCAGCAAATATATTAGGTACTGCCTGCAGGCAGCCCACTTCCAGCAGTAGCAGCTCCTACAGTGGTAACAGCCAGACTACCAGGAGGAGCCTTCTTCACAGGCACCACAACACTCCTACAAAGAAAGAAACAATGATGCAATTTACATTGGATTTAAGTTCTACATGCGGACATGATAATACATCAAAATAGCTTGTTTTCAAATTTGTGAAGCTACCTGTATGATAAGTAGAATGTTAAGGGTGCTATAACTAAGGAAATATGGTTAGTTTATTATAAGTTCCATGAGGAAATTATATGTGTAGTATATGGAATTTTCAAATCTTTGGGGGAAAAAGTCATGTAACTTTTAAAAACAAATCTACAGATACTGGAGAAATGTATGCTTAAAGTAGCAAATTCTTAGCTATTAATATAGGGATTTTCCTAATAAGTCTACACAAAATATTCTCCCCCATAATGCATAAAACCACAATAAAAAAAAACAAGCTTTTTATTTCAAGGAAAAGATTTATTTTTAATGAGCCAAAACAGATGCATAAATCGAAGACCAAAATAAGCAGCTCCTACTTACTTTTCATTTATGGGCTCTCTGTCCAAGGGTTACTAACAACCTTTTAACTAGCAAATCTAACGGCCTTTTCTCAATCCTCATCTTACTACTTAACTTCTCTGCTGCCCTCGATCCCCTTCTTTTCTCTCTCCTACTTCTACTCCTACTTATTTGACCATTCCTTTCCAGTCTCCTTTGCTGGATCTTTATCCAGTTCGTGACCACTAATATGTGTGTCACATGCTCTTTTCTCTCTATACTATTTCATTCTGTGATTTCATCTGTTCCCATGGTTTCAATTGTAATCACTATGCTAATGATTCCCAAATCTATTAGTCAGCCCTATCCTCTCTCCTGACTTCCACTCTCCAGTTTCCAAATTCTTTTCAGATATGTCAAACTGGATGTCCTGCAGACATCTTAAACTCAAAAAGTCCAAACTCCTCATCTTCTTCCTCAAACCTTCTCCCCTTCCAAACTTTGTAATTACTATCGAAATCATCACTTTCCTCCCGGCGGTAGATATCCTCTGTAGGCTCACAACATAAGTGCCATCCTTAACTACTTACTCACTCTCCATATCCAATCTGTTGCCAAGGCCTGCACACTTCACCTTTGCAACATTTCTCAAAAAAAGGCACCTTTCTCCTCTGATATTACCACAACCCTAGTGCAGGCCCTCATCTCTGGACTCCTGCTATGGCCTGTTGGGTGTGTCTCCCTGCCACAAGTTTCTCTCCATTCCCTCGATCCTCTACTCAACTAACAAAGTGATTTTCCTAAAATATATATCCAGCCACGTCGCCCCATCTTCTATATAAACTATAGTGGCTCACTTTCACTTCCAGGATAAGAGAAAATAGTGAGGCATTCAAACCCCTTCAAAAACAAGCCCTTTCTCCTCCCCTTTCCAGTTTTCTTATACTGTACACTCCACACTCCAAAACATATTCTCCTAGGGAGATAAGTAGCATAGTGGATTGAATGCTGACCTAGAATCAGGAAGACCTGATTACAAATCCAGCCTCGGACTTTAAGGGCTCTGTGACCCTGAAAAAATCACTTAACTTCTGTCTGCCTCACTTTCCTCAATTGTAAAATGGCATCTACCTTGCAGGGTTACTGTGAAATAATATACGTAAAGCACTTAGCAAGTAACCTCTGTCATGCAGTAGACATTTATTAAATCATTCTTTCTTGCTATCCATCCTTTCTTCCTTCAACAACGGCTTTCTTTCTGTTCCTCAAACAAGATATTCCATTTCTCAATTGCAGTCATTTTCACTGATTGATTGGTCATCATGCATGCAATGCCTTCCCGTATCACCTCCACCACCTTCTACAAGAGGTCTTTCCCAATCCTTAATTCTAGTATCTTCCTTCTGTTGATTATTTTTTATTATTTCTGCACATATCTTGTTTGTACAGTTGTTTGCATATTATTTCCCCCATTAGATTGTGAGCCCCCTTTAAACAGTGACTATCTTTTGCATTTCTTTGTCTCTCCAGTGCTTAGCACAGTGCCTGGCCCATAGCAAGCACTTATATAAATGTCTACTGATTGACTAACTAAACTAGCTCCTTTATTTTCTAAACAAAGGCACTTAGCATTTAGTTTTTCATTCAAAAATAGACATGTTATTATAACATAAAAGACTTCTATACTAGAAAGGAATTACAGCAATATATCACAAGAATCATATACTATCACCAGGTGGTATTTATACCAGGAATGCAGGGCTGGTTCAATATTAGGAAAATCATCAGCATAACTGACCATATCAATAACAAAATAAACAAAAATCATATGACTATCTCAATAGATGCAGAAAAAGCCTTTAACAAAATACATCTATTTCTATTAAAAAACACTAGAGAACAGGAATAAAGGAAGCTTTCCTTAAAACAATAAGTAATATTTACCTAAAACAATTAGCAAGAATTATCTGTAATGGGGACAATAAGCTAGAAGCCTTCCCAATGAGATCAGGTGTGAAGCAAGGATGCCCATCATTACCTCTATTATTCAATATTGTACTAGAAATACCAGCTATAGCAATAAGAGAAGAAACAGAAATTGAAGGAATCAGAATAGGCAATAAGGAAACAAAATTACCACTCTTTGTAGATAATACAATGGTATACTTGGGAATCCTAGAATATCAACTAAAAAAACTATTTGAAATAATTAAGTTTAGCAAAGTTGTAGGATATAAAATAAACCCATATAAATCATAAGCATTTCTTTACATGACCAGCAAAGCCCAGCAGCAAGACACAGATAATTCCATTTAAAATAACTAGACAATATAAAATACTTGGGGACCTACCTGTCAAGACAAATCCAGCAACTATATGAACACAACTACAAAATATTTTTCACACAAATAAAGTCAGATCTAAACAATTGGAAAAAGATTAATTGCTCATGGGTAGGCCAAGCCAATATAATAAAAATGGCAATTCAAGCTAAATTAATCTATTTATTCAATGCCACACCAGTCAAACTACCAAAAATTATTTTATAGAGCTAGAAAAAATAATAACAAAATTCATCTGAAAAAAACAAAACATATAAGATATCAAGGGAATCAATGAAAAAAAAAATGTGAGAGAAGGTGGTCTAGCCAGACCAGATCTCAAAATGCATTACAAAGTGGTAATTATGAAAACAATGTAGTACTGGCTAAGAGTTAGAGTGGCAGATCAGTGGAATAGATTAGGTATACATTATATTATAATAAATGACCATGGCAATCTAGAATATGATAAACACAAAGATCAGAGATTTTGGAACAAAATCTCATTATTTGACAAAAAATACTGGGAAAACTGGAAAACAGTGTGACAGAAACTAGGTACAGACCAAAATCTCTTACTGTATATCAAGATAAGGTCAAAATGGGGTACATGATTTACATATAAAAGGTGATACAATAAGCAAATTAGGAGAGCATGGAATAGTTTATTTGTCAGATCTATGGATGAGGGCAGAATTTAAGTCCAAAGAAAAAAGAGAGAGCATTACAAAATGTAAAACAGCTAATTTTGATTACATAAAATTAAAAAGTTTTTGCACAAACAAAACCAATGTGATCAAAATTAAAAAGAAAGCAGAAAACTGGAGGAAAAATTTTGTAACAAATATCTCTGATAAAGGTCTCATTTCTCAAATATATAGAGAACTGAGTCTAATTTATAAAAATGTACAAGTCATTCCCCAATTGATAAATGGTCAAAGAATATGAACAGGTACTTTTCAGGTGAAGAAATCAAAGTTATAATTCTCTATATCAGTACTTCTTAAACTGAGTCAGACTGGCGAATATGACATAAAAGGAAAATGATAAATGTTGGAGTGGATGTGGGAAAACTGGGACACTAATGCATTCTTGGTGGAGTTGTACATTGATCCAACCATTTGGAATTATGCCCAAAGAGCTATAAAACTCTGTATACCCTTTGATCCAGCAATATCATCACTAGGTCTATATCGCAAAGACATCAAAACAGGGGAAAATAACCTATTCCTACAAACATATTTATAGCAGCTCATTTCGTGGTGGCTAAGAATTTGAAATTGAGAGGATGCCCATCAACTGGGGAACAGCTAATATACAAATAAACTATTCCATCCTCTCCTAATTTGCTTATGGTATCACCCTTTATATGTAAATCATATACCCATTTTGACCTTATCTTCATAATACGATACAGATGTTAGTCTGTACCTAGTTTCTGCCATACTGTTTTCCAGTTTTCCCAGTATTTTTTGTCAAATGTATTGTTATGTAATATTATTGTGCGATAAGAAATGACAAGCTGGATGATTTCTGAAAAACCTGAAAAGACTTACATGAACTGATGCAAAGTGAAGGAAGCAGAACCAGGAGAATATTACACGCAGTAACAGCAATATTGTACCACAATCAACTGTAAACGACTTAGCTATTCTCAGGAATACAATGCTCTAAGACAATCCCTAAAGACTAATGATGAAGCATATTATCTGCCTCCAGTAAAAGAACTAATATTATCTGAATAAAGACTGAAGCATGCTATTTTTCACTTTTTAAAAATTTGAGTATTCTTGTACAAAATGATGAATATGGAAATGTTTTACATGATTGCACATGTACAAGCTATATCAGATTGCTTACCATCTCAGGAGGGGGGATGGGAGGGAAGAAGGGCTAAAATTTGGAACTCAAAACTTTAAAAAAATCTTTGAAAACTGTTTTAACATGTAATTAGGGAAATTTTTTTTAAATATTAAAAATGAAAAAAAAAAATTAAACAAAAAAAGACCCTTCATCAGATACTTGCATTTAATACCAAACTTTTATTTTAAACCCAATTCCTTGAATAAGGGTTTCAATATCTTCAAAAGTTCCTTAGAAACTCTGGTATGATTCTCAGAGAAAAAAATGTTCTGCATTTCATATTATATTAAGCTTAACAATGAATAAATAATAATTAGCAAACCTAGTCCTTTGATTTTTATTCATGATTAAATTCTAAATTATACAGGATTACAAATATCAATATAGTTAATAGCTAATACTTGTAAGTAGCTATAGTCTTAGGAAAATTCACTGTTATGAGCCAGATTTAACCAATAATTTTCAGATATTTTTCAACTTAATTTACTATTAAGAAAATACAAACTTTAAATTAAACTTAATAATGAATAAGAAAAGTATTTAAAAATCTTACATGAGTACAACTAGAAAGGGTCATAAAAATTATTCAGTTTCAACACATCATTTTCCCAAATAAAGGAAAATTCTAATCACAGAGTGCTCTTTTAGAGTAACTGTAATCATGATGTTCACGATTAGTCTAAAATCAAACTACTGCCTAAATTCATCATTCAAATGCTGTGAAATAATTGAACAACTGTTTATTGTGAATCTCCAACGTGCTCATTTTGGTGACTATGTTAGTAGTTCAAATGACCCTTTTGCTGTCAAAGATAATTTTCAATACTTGCTTCACTCCTCTCATAATTAACACTAGCTATAAGGAAATGACTAATTTTTTCCTCCATGAACTGTTGTTATGACCAGAATTTTCAAGGAATTTTCCTAAACAGATCTGGCTATCCAAGTGCTATTTTGCAATTCAATTCTTATAAAGCACTGACTATGTAACACCCAGGGCACAGGCACCATACAAATGTGGAAAGAGATACATTCTCTGGACTCAAAGAAATAACTATTTTCATGGAGGTGGGACAGTCAGGAGAATAGCATGTACACAGGTAAGTATATTAAAAGATAAAGTGTTATGGAGGGAAAGGAGAAATTTAGAGGAAATGCTCTAGGAACATCTAAGGAATGAGAGAAGACTAGGAAGTCTGAGAGGACAGAGGAGGTTATACAAAAGAAGTGACACCTACACTGATCCTTGATGAAAGAGACATTTTGAAAAAGAGAGGTGAGAAGGCAACGAATGAGGAACAAGAACCTATACAAAAAATCCAGGAGAAATAATAAAGAAATACAAACCATGTACACAAAGGGCTCACATTATAATAGAGGGAGACAAAGACACAGAGGGTTTCAGCTACAAGTGAGATGGAAAGGTTCCACAAGCCTTAGGTTGCAATAGCAAATCAGATGGTTTTGCAACTTCTTTAATGTCATTTCCATTGATAAAACATCTGTTTCAGATGGTGAAGAATCTGACAGTATCAAGGACTCTGATGTTGAGAACTTTTCAATTCTGGATTTTTAGCTGCTAAAGCTGCTGAGGGGGTGGGGCTACATTATCTGGTTTTATATATTTAATCAAGTTCCTATAAACAGGATATTCTAAAAGTCCTAATGCAATTTTAAGTTACTGAAGCTATTTTATTAAAGTTTAAAACTGCACTAAGACTTTTAGAATATTCTGCTTCTCTAGGAAAAGTACCTTCCAGACCTACAGCTATAATCTTTTGATATCAGACTCTTTTTCAGAAAATTGATGCAAAAATGTCTTTTCCAATTGACAAGTTTTCTTCTTATCCTAGTTGCAGTGATTTTGTTTTGTGCAAAAGCCTTTCAATTTAATATAATAGAAATAATCAATTTTATCTTTTATAATCAACTTTATCTCTTGTTCAATAAAGAATTTTCCCCTGGCTGGAAATGTAAAGGGCTCTCATCTTATTATTTTTATCATGTGAACTTTAATGTTCAGGATATGAAGTGTAAAGCATAAGTCTAAAACTTAATTTCCTATGAACTGTTTTCCAGTAGTTTTTGTATGATAGGTGTTTCTTCAACAAGTAATTTATGCTCTCAGGTTAATGAACACTAAGTTACTGAATTCAACTGCTTTTCATGTGCCTTTATATAGTCAGTCAGTGATTCTTATTTTTTGGTCTGTTTACAATAGTTTTGATGATTATTTCTTCATAAATAAAATGAGGCCTGGAAGACAATCTTCCTTCACTCCCACTTTTTCCCATATTTCCCTTCAAATTTTAGACCTTTTGTTCATTCAAAGGAATTGTATTATATTCCCCTTGTTTACAAAGTATCCTTTTGTTATTTTAACAGCATTATTCTGTAAATTAACTTAAGTAGTTTCATAAATTTTATTATATTGATGAAATCCAACCAGGATTAATGAATATTCCTCTAATTATTTGTCTATATTTTTTTAAGTTGCTTGTTTTTTTTTTTAAATGCATTTAACACAAGGTTTCAATGTGTCTGAGTAGTCAACTCTCAGGTATCTTTTGTACTTTGTAGTTATTTTGTATAAGAATATTTTATTATTTTCTCCTAAATTTTTTATCACAATATAAGAAAGCTGTTTATTTTTGTAGATTTATTTTATATCTTTACTAACGGTTTCAATTATCTCAGTAAGATTATCTGCTGAGTCAGTGGGGTTTTCTAAGTAAACTAGGTTGTGAGCAATTTTATACTTTTATACTTTTTTTATATTTTTCGGCTATGGTTATGCCTTTAACTTATTTCTTGATTTATTGCTATCACTAGCATTTCTAAGACTATGTCAAACAACAGTGGGAATGGGAGCAATTTTACTTTAGGCAGATACTTATTGGAAAGCTTCTAGTGTTTCCCCTATTGCTAGCAATTCCAGTTTTTTATTTCTGATATATCATTTTTATATTAAAATAGCCCTTCCATACTTATGTGTAGGTTTCTTTTACTTAGAATAAATGAGTGTTATACTGCCAAAGGCTTTTTCTGCATCTATGACATAATCAAGTGGCTTAGGAAATGTTGTTTTTAATATGATTAAGTTGATTATTTTTATGATACTGAACCACCCTTGATTGTCAACCAGGTGGCAAAGTAGATAGAGTGCCACACTTGGAGTCAAGAAGACCTGGGTTCAAATCTGGCCTCAGACACTACCTGTGAGACCCTAGGCAAGCCACTTCACTTCCATTTGCTTCAGTTTAATTGCCTGTAAAATGAAGATAATAATAGTACCTATCTCCTAGGGTTGCTATCAGGAACCAATGAAATAATAATTATAAAGTGCTTAATGCGGTGTTATTACTATTATTATTATCATCATCATTATCATCATAACAGCCACAATGAATTTTTATATATAATGCTACTATCTTTTTGCTAGGATTTTATTTCAAATGTTTGCATTGATGTGATTCCTCAACATGTAAGTCACATTTGTCAGGGTGGTGTCCTGACCTTCCCCCATGCTCATCTAACATTCATGTCTTGGAATTCTGTTCTTCCTTTCAACCTGTCATGAAACATTTTATGACAAATTTCATCAATACTGATACCTTTCTTCTTATAGCCTATAGAATTTATTTTCTATATCAAACATTTAGACATTTTAGCAATATTGTTCTATAACTGTTTCATCAGAATATCTTTTATTATATATTTTAAAAGAGCAATAAATAGGATCTTGTTAACACTATATAACTATCATTTAATAAGTCTCTTGGAAAACTTTTTTTTTAAAATCTTGATTTAACAAGTCACTTAACTTGTCTCAATCTTGGTTTCCTCATTTGTAAAATGGGAAGACAATGTGGTATACTATATAGAGAATTGGCCTCAAGTCAGGAAAACTTTGTTAAGTCATTCAACTTAGTGTCCAGCAAAGAACACTAGATACAATGCAGTAAAGTTGCTGATCTTCCTTGGTAGAAGGTCTTCACAAAGAGTTCCCTATACCAATGAACTCACAGGTCTAAAGGAAAAAGATGGGAATAATGATACTATACTCTCTATGCCACAGGGCTGTTGTGAGGAAAACTGCTGATACCACTAAACGTAAGTCAATTTCGAAAAGTCTCTTGGATGTACATTCAACATTATTTGGCAAATATCTGTTGAATGAGCTAGAAAATGGAAAAATATCTGATGATATCATACAGCCTGAACAAGGACATAAAAGTAATTAATAATAAATGATCACTTTATAATTCTATGGCTTAAAAAAGATGTAATCGGTTTTTAACAAGAGATAGCTTTATATGATGATTTTGTTTAGTAATATCAAGCAAGGCTTAAAAGAAAGAGATATATATGCCAACGGCAAGTTTGTCATCATTATGGAAGACATCCAAGGGAGAGACAAAAATTAAAAAAAAGAATTCCCTACAGCTATAAGGTCCTCCAACTACTCAGACTGAATTATGCTAATTGCATCAAGCAAAAGAATATTGCAGAGCTCCTAAATGAGATCAATAATCACACCAAAAAATATGCTCTAACAATAAAGAGGAAAAACTAAGTACTTGAAAACTATCTGCTGTCCAGGCTATGATATGAATTTGGATAACTACAGAACTTCTGGGAGTAAAGTGAACTGGATTTTGTTTGGAAAACCATGTAGCTGAACCAACTGTGGCATATGATTGTGATGAAATACTATTGTACTATAAGAAATGATGACCTCATTGATCTTAGAAAAACATGCAAAGACTTGCATGAAATAATGAAGTGCAAAACGAGCAGAATCAAGAGAACATCGTATACAGTAATAACAATATTGTTTTAAGAACAACTTTGAGTCAATAAATTATTTTGACTGCTATAAATATGCAAATTAACCATAAAGGTCATATGAAGAAAGATGTTGCCCGCAACCAGAATGTACACTGAACGGAGAGGCGTGAAATAACTTATGACATGGGCAGGCAGAGTAGAATTACTGACTCAGTTTATTCATCTGAGGGCACAGAATATATAGGGAAGATCTAGCCTAACTTCAAAGAGTCCTCCCTGTGAGATACTCCCCAGAACATCTGCTGAGGATGTAACAATCATGAATTTCCTCCTTATCAGGGTTCCTAGTTTGGGCTGTAGATTCCAAGGTTTTCCCAGGCGCCTAGGAACCACCTGCATAGAGGAGTAAATATGTAAACCTAAGGTTCAAAGAGAGAGAAGGGATGTCTCAAAGACCTCTTTATCAGGAAGGAATTTGGGGAGCCATACCACTTAATCCTTGAGCCCTTTGGGGTGAAAGCCTGAGCAGAGGTCAAACTCTGCCTTGGATCTTAAACCCTTATCAGACTCTTAAGATCGGCCCTCAACAGAAAGATGCTATCTACATCCAAAGAAAGAACTGATAAATAGATGTATGTGTAGAATAATTTTAAATACACACACACACACACACACAACACACACACACACACACACATACACACACCCCTATTTGTGTTTAATGGTAGCTATCTCCAGGGTAGGGTGGTGGAAGGATATAAAAAAAGGAAAGAAAACAAAAGAAATGTACATAATAATTTTGTTGTATATTTGAAAGAAACAGCAAGGTGTGCTTAGTAGATTTGCACTTTTATGTACAATCATCTTTTTTTATTGTACTATGTTATGGAAATGATTGTTCTATTCCATAAATATGTATTAATGTAATAAAAAAGTAAAAAATATCAATTTTTTTAAAAAGGAAAACCACATAGCAATTTTTTTTCTCCGTGTAGCAATTTTAATGGTCCTAAACTCCTCCCTGATATGAGGTCTATTTTTAAACAATGTTCTAGTGACACTATAGCTAAGCTATAAGTCAAAAATTATCACAGACGTCAAGAAAACAACTGAGTACTCAAAGGGGAAATGAAAGGTGACTGTTAAAGAAGAACGATACGAGTAGAGGCATAAAGAATGTCTTCAGAGAGATGGATAACTTGAAAAAAGATAGGCCACTCACATAACAAGAGTTAGGGATAGCTGAAAGATATCCCAAGCCCAATATCAAGAGAGCTAGAGGAAGGCCCCAATACTTTAAATGGACAACCCACGAAACATAAAGTGAGTTGCCCAGAAAGAGAAAAGCTTAGATGAGTTATGAACTGGAGTGTCTGATGTCTCCACAATGATAAGATCAAAGATTCATCAAATATTGAAATTTGATACACAAACTATATAAATGAGCAAAAACTTTTTACTTGTGTCAGGTACTATGGGCTCTGGGGATGCAAAAACAGGTCAAATAGTCCTTGCCTTCAAGGTCTCATATTCAGTTTAGATGGGGTTCTATTTAAACATCATTAAGTTGATTTTGTTGACTCTGGAATTAGAATTGTAAGGGACTTTAGATATCACTTAAATGACATATGTAAAAGCTTTTGCAAACATGAGCAATGTATAAATGTGCATCATTAATTTATCATGTTTCATTGCTATTCTATTTTGGAAGACCTGGATCATTTCACTATCACTACCACCACCACCAATGATGATGATAATAATAACAACAACAACAATAACAGCATTTATAAAATGACTTAAAGTGCTTTTCCACATATAATCTCACTTAATCTTCATAAAAGCTTTGGGAGGTATTTGTTGTTATTATTCCCAATTTATATAGGAGGAAAATGAGGCCAACAGAAGTCAAGTGATTTGGCCGGGGCCACACAGTAAGTTATCTATGCCAAACATAACAAGATATGTTTACTCTGTGGCTAGCAATTTATCTATTGAGCTACACAGTTGCCTGAGATAGGCAGTTGAACAAAACTTCAATTAAAAACCTTTTGATAAACTATATATAGTAGACACAGATTTTTCTAAGCTGACCAGGTTAATTAAAAAAGATCACTTCAGATTATTATAAATTATCCATCTAATTTATTTCTAAGTTCAAATACTGCTTCATGGCAATCTATTTCTAAGCTACACACACTACCATTACCAAAGGCAACTACCCAATCTGTTTTTTAATACCAATAATCAAACTGGCACTTATGTATTATTATAATTAACAATCATTAAAATAACTCAGAAACAACTAAGTTACTATTTCAAAAAGCTTAAATTAAAAGTTAAATTAATTTATTAAATTAAACTAAACAACTGTTGCTTTTTAGTTGCTTTTAATCATGTCTGACTCTTCATGAACCCATTAGGGGTTTTCTTAGCAAAGACACTACAGTGGTTTGCTATTTCCTTCTCCAACTTGTTTTGCCCAGGGTCACACAGCCAATAAGGCTTGATTTGAATTCTGGTGTTCCTGACTCCAGTCCCACCCTTCTATCCACTGTGCCACCTAGCTGCCTTGATTTGGTACTAGCTACTTCAAAACTCCAAATAAAAGGTACTTTGGAAACTAGTGTTAAATTAACTAGGTAACACAGTGATCAGATAAGATTCATCTGATGGAAAACTAAATGCTTTTATGCTCAGGAATTTCTAGTATCTTAGTAACTTGACATAAGTGACCCACCATACCTGTATATGTGGATTTTTTTCTCTGTAAAGTTTATCTTTGACCAAAAGCAATGAAATCTAAATAAGTGCCTAACTGTTATACATATATAATGCTTAATTGTTCTCTGTAAAGTTTATCTATGGTCAAAAGCAATAAAATCTAAATTAATGCTTTTTACCTCAACAAGTCTATGTGCTACTTGAGGAGAACTAGATTGTATACTTTTCCATGTGCTCTGTCCCCTCCCTCTCTCCCTATCCAAATCCAATCCACCCTTGAAGGCTCTGTTAAAATTACAGCTCTGGGGGCAGGTAGGTGGTGCAACGGACAGAGCATCAGCCCTGGAGTCAGGAGGACTTGAGTTCAAATTTGGTCTCACATACATAACACTTACTAGCTGTGTGACCACGGGCAAGTCACTTAGCCTAAGCCCCTCAAAAAACAAAAAACAAAAACTACAGCTCTGTGAAGTCTTTTTTATTTGTTTTTTATTTTTTAAAATTTCATTTGTTTTATTTTTAATTTATAAGGTGAAACAAGCATTTCCAAAACACAGTAGAATAATGAAAAGATGATTGAATGTGAAAGTGCAAGTCTATTTTGTACAACTTGCTATTCCTTGTGAAGTCTTTCCTTTCCTCATTTAAACTCTAAGGCTTAAAATTTTTATATGTACTCATTATTTGGCATTTTGCTATTGTTTTGTATTGTTAGTTTTCAATTATTGTTGTTCAGTTACTCAGTTGTTTCTGAGTCTTTGTGACCCTATGGACCATACGGTCTATGGGGTTTTCTTGGCAAAGATACTGGAGTGGTTTGACATTTCCTTCTCATTTTATAGATGAGGAACTAAGGCAAAGAGGATTAAGTGGCTTGTCCAAGGTCACACATTTGAACTCAGGTCCTCTTGAATCCAGGCCTAGTACCCAATTTCAATTAGGGAGTTGCAAATTATTTCCACAACACTTTCTACTTGAATGTTTTGTTTTGCTTTAATGATTTAGATGAATTTTAATATACATGGTAATAGTTGCATTAACATTTGTCTAAGCTCTAACCAACTCTAAAAACAACACTTTTCACTCTAAATCAGATACTTTCACTAGTAACAGTTACCTTCTGGGCAGGGCTAACTCTAAGGAAAAGAACTGAGTTGATGTGGTTAGCTGTCCAAGACTCCACTGGTCCATTTTCCCCTGTCCCTCTCCTTTCTTGTTCTCCAGTGCTTAATCCCAAATTAGACTTTTCTTTCCCTATTTTGGTCTTTTTCTTAACATTTTTTTAAAAAGTTTTATCCTGAACTCAACACCTAAATAACACTAAATACAATAGGCCTTCACATAGACATATATATGTACATACTACAGTTATTTAAAAATATGGAATAATAGGGCAGAAGGAGGGAATAACCATTTATATAATGCTTACTATGTGTCATGCACTGTGCTAAGCTCTTTACAATGTTTATCATGTTGGAGCCTCACAACAATCCTCTGAGACAGAAGCTGTTGTACCTTCATTTTATAGCTGTAGAAACTGAGGCAAACACAATTAAGTGCCTTGCCAAGGGTTATACAGCTAATAAGTGTCTGAGATCAAATTTGAACACAGGTCCTCCTGACTCCACACTGATCCACTAACTTCCCAACAGCATTTCAATTGTTCTTTGAAAGATACAATTCAATTATAAGTTAATCTGGTCATGTTGTTAGATGTTCCTCGGGAAACCCTCATTCCTTACCTTGGCCCTGAAATTCAATAATAGCATATTCAATTTCTGTTTTTGCTACTAATTTTGCTTCTCTTCTGCTACTAATCTGGGGATTTTTATATTTTTTGATAATTTTTGATTCATTCCATCTAAGTTATTAGTTTGTTGGCCTATAATAGGGGTAAATAATTCTTATAGTTTTATTTATCCTTACTTTGTTAAGAACTCTTTCATCATTTTTTATTTAAAAAAAAGTTTCCTCAAATAAGTAAAATGAGATATCTTACAATCATCTTCATCAGCACTATTTAAATGCTCATTCTTTTCCCTTTTTCCTTACCTTCCCCTTCTCTCTTTTTAAATAAAATTAGTTATAATGATTTTTATTAGTCAAAACATTCCAGATAACTTGTATTCATCCATTCAATGATTTTTTGCTTTCAATTTTTATTAATCTCTTCTTTGAATTTCAGTTATTTCTAAGTTGATTTCAAGTTGGAGGAGTTTTGATTCATTGCATTTCTAGGGTTTTTTTTAATTGCACGCCAAATTCATTCATTTTTTCTTTCAGTTTTGTTGCTGAAAGCATGTACAGAAATGAATTTTCCCCATAAGTGTTCCAAAACTTTATTGTATTCCAACACTTTTAGTATTTATTGTATTCCAAAACATTTAGTATATTGTCTCATTATTATCATTTTCTTTGAAAAAATTTTATGTTGTTTCTGTGATTTGTTCTTTGATCCATAAATTCTTTAGGATTAAGTTTTTTTTGTCTCCAATTAGTTTTAATTTTTTCTTCAAAGGCTCTTTATTGAATAGAACTTTTATTGCAGTATGATCAATAAATGGTATGTTTAGTATGTCAACATTTTTTGCATTTTTGTGAGCTTTTTAATCAGCCAATATATGGTAGGTTATTTTCATAAAGGAGGAGATGGGGAAAGGAATAAGCATTTATACAGCACCTACTATGTGTCAGATTTGTATTAAGTACTTTTTTACAAGTATTACCTCATTTGAGACTTACAACAACCCTTTAAGGTAGGTGATATTATCCCCATTTTACAGCTGAGAAAACTGAAGAAAACAGACATTAAGGTTCTTGCCCAGGGACACACAGCTAGTAAGTATCTGGAGGCTGGATTGGAACTTAGGTCATCCTGACACCAGGCCCAGCCTTCTATGACTATACCCAACTTCCTCTAAAGGTGCCATGCTCAATTAAAAAAAATTTATACTACTTTATGTTCCCATTTAGTAATTTACAAGGATCTATAAACTATAATTTTTCTATAGTCCTTGATTTTCTGCCTTCCTTCTCATAAGACTATCAAAACAGAATAAATCATTGCAAGGCGCTCTTCCTATCTTCTTAACTTTCTTTCTTTCTTTTTTTTTTTTTTGGTTAGGCAATGGGGTTAAGTGACTTGCCCAGGGTCACACAGCTAGTAAATGTTATGTGCCTGAGACTGGATTTGAACTCAGGTACATCCTGAATCCAGGTCCGGTGCTCTATCCACTGCGCCACCTAGCTGCCCCACTCTTCTTAACTTTCTTGATGACCTTGTAAAACCTTAGAGCTCTGAAAGGCCACTTTTTACTTTTCCCCCCATTAGCATGTAAATTAACAACTCATCTTCACATAATCCATTTCAACTGATTAAATGTGTGCACCTTTCTATGTTTCTCCTGTTTCCTGCATTTCTACTCAGTTTTGGCCTTTTTACCAAGAATGTTTGGAAATCCTGTATTTCATAAAAGAGACATTTCTCTCTCCTTCTCTCCCATGCCCTGCAGAAACATATTCAGTTTTGCTGGAAAGAGTATTTTTTTGTTTTCTAAGGACCGCTACGTGGCTCAGTAGACAGAGTGCTGGGCCTGGAGTCAGGAAGACTCATCTTCTTGAATTTAAATCTGCCTCAGATACTTATTAACTATGTGACCCTGGGGCAAACCCTGTTTGCCTCAGTTCCTCATTTGTAAAATAAGCAGGAGAAAGAAACAGCAAACCGTTCTAGTGTCTTTGCCAAGAAAACTCCAATGGGGTCATGAAGAGTCAGCCACAACTGAAAAAAGATGAAAAAATGGGAGTCTTCTGCTTCTGGGAGCCAGGATGGTGAAACAAGAAGTAAGCCATTTTCACTCTCCCTTACTGATCTCCGAAACCCCAGAAAATATCACACCTGGAGAAACTCTGGAACAGTTAAGCCAGCAGAAATATAGGGTACAGCAGGCATGTAACCCAGGAAGCTTGGGGGATTAACAGGAAAGGCCCCTCTTTCTCTGGGGGAGGTGGAACAATACAGGAAGAGAGAAGTCCTGGCAAGTCCCACCTCAGCATAGCCAGAGGAGGTCTTGAGCCCCAGGATAGTGGAACAGGAAAGCACCAACACCAGGACCTCCTCAATACCTTAGTACAGGCCAGGGAACCAGTAGACATCATCTCATAAAACATTAAATTTGATGGCCTTCTCCAGCAGCCAAATCTTCTGGTGCCTCAGCACAATTCCAGGAAGCACAGCTCCAGGAGGCAAAGCTCCAGGCTGATAGACATCCTCCAGCAGCAAAACATCCCTGTGCAAGGCCTGGGTGAGCAAAGGACCCCCAGGGGCCAGAATCCCCAGAGCTCCAACGTTACTGACCCAAGCCCAGCACCAGGTAAGCTGCCAGAACCCTACAGCCTCCAACTGCCAGCCTTTGAGGCCTCAGCACACAAAGCCAGTTACCAGGTCGGGGGCTCTCAGTACATGAAGTTTGGGTTGGGTCAGTGCCTCCTGCTCTCCAGCAAGAGAGCTCAACTTTTTTAAAAAGTCAGGAAATAGGCAACATCATGAGCAAAAACTAGAAATGGACAATGATCAAAGATTCTTATTATGGGAACAGTGAAGATCAAGGCACAAATTCAGAAGAGGACACATTATCTACATATCCACATCAGAAACCTCAAGAGGAATATGAACTAGTCTCCAGCCCAAAAAGCTTTCTTGGAAGAACTCAAGAAGGATTTAAAAGTTAAATAACAGAAGTACAAGAAAAGTTGGGAAAAGAAATGAGAGGTATGCAAGAAAGAATCAACAGCTTGGAAAAGGAAGGACAAAAATTAACTGTAGAAAATAAGTCCTTATAGCAGCCACGTTATGCAGTGACTAAAGAATGTTAAACTGAACCCTTCTCAGCATTACAAGGATCTAAGACATCTCCAGAGGCCTCGGGATGGAAAATGCTGTCCACATCCAAAGAAAGAACTATGGAAGTCGAATCGCTCTCACTTATTTTTACCTTCAGTTGAGTTTTGTTACATCTTTCTGATGGTTCCTCCTATTGGTTTTAATTTTTACTTACAACTTCACTAATGTGAAAATATGTTTAATGGGTATGTAAATGTAAAGCCTATGTCAGATTGTGCGCCATCTTGGAGAGGGTGGGGGGGAGAAAAAGGGAGAAAAAAATTTTCAACTCAAAAGCATATGGAAAAAAAATTAAAATATGAATGAATGAATGAATGAATGAATAAATAAATGAATGAATGAATGAATGAATAAGTAAAAGATGAAAAAAAAAGAAAAGAAGTCCTTAAAAAATATAATTGGTCAAATGGAAAAAAAAAAGTACACTGAAGAAAACAAGTCCTTAAAAAGCAGAATTGGCCAAATGGAAACGGAGGTACAAAAACTCACTGAAGAGAAGAATTCCTTAAAAAGTAAAATGGTACCATATGGAAAAGGAGGTACAAACTCTAAGAAAACAATTCATTAAAAATTAGGATTGGACAAGTAGAAGCTAATGACTCTATAAGAGATCAAGAAACAGTCACACAAAAAAAAAGAATGAAAAAATAGAAGAAAACATAAAATAACTCCTCATTGGTAAAACAACTGTCCTAGAAAATAGATCCGAAAGAGATTAATTTAAAAATTACTGGATTCCCTGAAAACCATGATGAAAAAAAGAGCTTGGGCAGTATCTTTCAGGAAATCATCAAAGAAAACTGCCCTGAGGGCCTGGAACCAGAGGGTTAAATAGTCATTGAAAAATCCAGCAATCACCCTCTGAAAGCGATCCCAAATTGAAAATGCCAAGGAACATTATAGCAAATTCCAACAATGCCAGGTCAAAGAGAAAATACTGCAAGCAGCCAGAAAGAAACAATTTAAATATCTTGGAACCACAGTCAGGATTACACTGGACCTTGCAGCTTCTACATTAAAAGATCAGAGGGTGTGGAATAAGGAAAAGGACCTTGGATTACAACCAAGGATCAACTAACCAATGAAACTGAGCATAATCTTTCAGGAGAGGATATAGACATTCAATGAAATAGGAAACTTCCAAACTTTTCTAAAGAAAAGACCAGAGCTCAACAGAAAATTTGATCTTCAAATACAAGACAGAAGAGAGACATAAAAAGGTAAACAGGAAAGAAAAAACATGTTATTAATATGAGCAAATTGTTTACATCCCTACAAGGGAAGATGACACTTGCAAATCTTGAGAACTGTATTGTTGTTATGACATTCAAAAGGGGTATACTTAGACAGAGGGTATGGGTATAAGTTGACTTTGATGTGATGATTAAAAAATCTAATCAAGTGGTGAAAAGGAATTGTATTGTGAGAAGAGGAAAGGAGGAGGCAGACAAGGGTAAATTACATCCCATGAAATTGAACAAAAACCTAACACAGTAGAGGGAAAGAAGGGAGGGAGATAAGTAATTTTTGAACCTTTAGATTTGCTTCAAAGAGGGAATATAATCAGTTAGGTACAGAAATCTAACTTACCATACGTGAAGTAGGAGGGGAAAGGAAAAAGAAAAGAGAGGAGGTTAAACAGAAGGGAAGGAAGAAGTAGAAAGGGTAAAGAAGAAGAAAAGGGAGGGGGCTAATAGAAGGGAGGGCAGACTGAGTGAGTTAATGGAGAAAAGCAAAACTGTAGTGAGGAGGGAAAGAGAGAAAGGAGAGAGAAAAGCATAAACAGGAGGGAAATAGGATGGAGAGAAAGACACAGATAGTAATCATAACTGTCAACGTGAATGGGATGAACTCTCCCATAAAACAGAAGCAGATAACAGAGAGGATTAAGAACCATAATCCTACAATGTCTTGTTTACAAGAAACATATCTAAAGCAGAGGATACACACAGAATAAAGGTAAAAGGCTGGAGCAGAACATATTATGCTTCAGCTAAAGTAAAAAAAAGCAGGGATAACAAAACTGATCTCAGACAAAGCAAAAGCAAAAATAGATCTAATTAAAAGAGATAAGGAAGGAAACTACAGGTGAAGTTAAGGGAGTTACAGGAAGAAATGGATAACAAAACTATAGTAGTGGGGGACCTCAACCTTCCCCTCTTGGAAACTAGATAAATCTAACCACAAAATAAACAAGAAAGAAGAGAAGGAGATGAACAGAATTTTAGAAAAGTTAGATATGGTTGACCTCTGGAGAAAACTGAATGGGGATAGAAAGGAATATACCTTTTTCTCAGTGGTACATGGCACCTACACAAAATCTGACCATGTCCTAGGGCATAAAACCCTCACTATCTAATCAGTAAGGCAGAAACATTAAATGCAGCCTTTTCAGATGATGACGCAATAAAAATTACATGTAATAAAGGGCCATGGAAAGATAGGCTAAAAATTAATTGGAAACTAAATAATCTAATCCTAAACAATGAATGGGTCAAACAACAAATGATAGAAATAATCAATAACTTCATCCAAGAGAACGACAATAATGAGACAACATACCAAAATTTTTGATATGTAGTGACAGCAGTCCTTAGGGGAAGTTTTATATCTTTCAATGCTTACATGAATAAAATAGAGAAAGAAGAGATCAATGAATTGGGCTGAAAAAGCTAGAAAAAGAACAAATTAAAAATCCCCAATTAAATATTAAATTAGAAATTCTGAAAATTAAAGGAGAGATTAATAAAATTGAAATTAAGAAAACAATTGAACTAATTCATAAAACTAAGAGCTTGTTTTTTTCTTGGGAAAAAAACAATAAAATAGATAAACTTTTTTTAATTTGATTTAAAAAAAGAAAGAAGAAAACCAAATTACCAGCATCAAAAATGAAAAGGGTGAATTCACCACCAATGAAGAAGAAATCAAAACAATAATTAGGAGTTACTTTGCCCAACTGTATGCCAATAGTTCTAACAATCTTAATGAAATGGATGGATATTTACAAAAATATATTGCCCAGATTAAAGGAAGAGGAAATAAAACTTAAATAACCCCATATCAGAAAAAGAAATTAAACAAGCCATCAATGAACTCCACTGATGAACTCAATGAATTTTTTCCATAGGAAAAAATCTCCAAGGCCAGATTGATTTATAAGTGACTTCTATGAGACCTTTAGAGAACAATTAGTTCCAATACCACCTAAGGTATTTGGGAAAACAGGTGAAGAAGGAATCTTACCAAATTCTTTTTATAATACAAATATGGTGCTGATACCTAAACTGGGAAGAGCCAAAACAGAGAAAGAAAATTATTGATCAATTTCCCTAATGAATATAAATGCAAAAAATTTTAAATAAAATATTAGCAAAGAAACTACAGTAACTAATCTTGAGGATAATACAGTACGACCAGGTATGATTTCTACCAGGAATGTAGGGCAGGTTCAGTACTAGGAAAACTATCAGCATAACTGATCATATAAACAACAAAACTAACAAAAATCATATGATTATTTCAATAGATGCAGAAAAAGCATTTGACAAATACAACACCCATTCCTATTAAAAATACTAGACAGCATAGGAATAAATGGAGTCTTCTTTAAAATGATAGGTAGCATCTATCTAAAACCATCCGCAAGTATTATATGTAATGGGGATGAAGCTAGAAGCATTTCCAATAAAATCAGGGGTGAAACAAGGATGTCCATTATCACCACTTTTACTTAATATTGTACAAGAAATGTTAGCTTTAGCAACAACAGAAGGAAAAGAAATTGAAAGAATTAGGATAGTCAAAGAAAAAAACAAAGCTATCACTCTTCTGCAGATGATATGATGATATACTCAGAAAATCCTAGAGAAGCAAATAAAAAATTACTTGAAATAATAAACAACTTTAGCAAAGTTGCAGGATATAAAATAAACCCGCATAAATCATTGGCATTTCTACATATTACTAATAAAGCCCAACAGCAAGAGATAGAAAGAGAAATTCCATTAACAGTTACTGTAAACATTATAAACTATCTGGGAGTCTACCTGCCAAAACAAACTCAGGAACTATATGAACACAATTACAAAACACTTTTCAGACAAATAAAGTCAGATGTAAATAATTAGAAAACTATCAGTTGCCCATGGGTAGGCCGAGTAATATAATTAAAATGACAATTCTACCTAAATTAATTTATTCAGTGCCACACCAACCTAACTACCAAAAAATTATTTTATAGAGCTAGAAAAAACAATAATAAAATTCATGTGGAAGAACAAAAGTCCAGAATATCAAGAGAACTAATGAAAAGAAATGTAAGGGAAGTGGCCTAGCTTCATCAGATGGTAAATTGTATTATAAAGCAGCAATCATCAAAATTACTTGTAAGAAACAGAGTGGTGGATCAGTGGAATAGGTTAGGTATGCAAGACATAACAGTCAACTATAGCATTCTAATATTTGATAAATCCAAAAACTCCAGCTTCTGGGATAAAAACTCATTATTTAACAAAAACTACTGGGAAAACTGGAAAATAGTATGGCAGAAACTGGGCATAGATCAACATCTTACACCCAATACCAAGACAGAGTCAAAATGGGTACAAGATTTAGATATAAAGACAGCGAACTAGGAGAGCAAGGAATAGTTTACCTATCAGATCTATGGAGAAAGGAAGAATTGTGACCAAACAAGAGATAGAGAACATTATGAAATGCAAAATGAATGACTTCGATTACATTAAACTAAAAAGTTTTTGTACAAACAAAGCCAATGCAACCAAGATTAGAAGGGAAGCAGAAAGCTGGGAAACAAATTTTACAGCCAATATCCCTGATAAAGGCCTCATTTCTAAAATACTGAGAGAACTGAGTCTAATTTATAAGAATACAAATCATTCCCCAACTGATAAGTGGTCAAAGGATATAAACTGGCAGTTTTTAGGGGAAGAAATTAAAGCTATCTATAGCCACATGAAAAATGCTCTAAATCACTACTGATTAGAGAAATGCAAATCAAAATGACTCTGAGGTACTACCTCACACCTATCAGATTGACTAACCTGACAAAACAGGAATACTGTGGGAAAACTGGAACACTAACGCACTGTTGGTGGAACTGCGAACTGATCCTGCCATTCTGGAGAGCAATTTGGAACTATGCCCAAAGGGCTAATAAAATTGTGCATACCCCTTTGACCCAGCAATACCATTTCTATGTCTGTGTCCCACAGAGATCATACAAGTGGGAAAAAGACCTACATGTACAAAAATATAGTAGCTTTTTTTTATAGTAGCAATTGAAGGGATGCCCATCAATTGGGGAATGGCTTCAACAATTTGTGGTATATGAATGTAATGGAATACTATTGTGCTATGAGAAATGATGAGCAGGTGGACTTCAGAAAAACCTGGAAAGACTTATACAAACTGATGCTGAGTGAAATTAGCAGAACCAGGAGAACATTGTACACAGTAACTGCTACATTATGGGATGACTAACTTTGATAAACTTAGCTCTTCTCAGCAATGAAAGGATCTAAGACATCTCCAAGACACTCATGATGGAAAATGCTATCCATGTCCAGAAAAAGAACCATGAAGTCTGAATGCAGATGGAAGCATACTATTCACTCTCCTTTTCTTTTGTTGTTTTTATTTCTTCTTGTGATTCTTCTCAGTATTTCTCATTCTTCTGTACATCATAACTAATGTAAAATATGCTTAATATGAATGTATAAGTAGAGCCTATATCAGATTACATGCCATCTTGAGGAATAGGGGGGAGAAGAAGGGGGAGAAAATTTAAAACTCAAAATCTTATGGAAGTGAATGTTGAAAACTAAAAATAAATAAATTACTTTTAAAAAAGTACTGAAAAACAACTTTTATCTTTTGCACCTTTATATACCAGCCTCTCCTCTCTTTGATTGCAGGAGCAATCAAGTTTTGTCAGATCTTGACTATAGTTCCTTAGTATCTGAACCTTTTCTTTCTGGCTGTGTATAGTACTCTTTTTTTCTTTGACTTAGAAGATTTGAATTTTGACTCTGACATTCCTAGCACTTTTCTGTGAGGACTTCTTTCAGGATTTGAATGGTACATTCTATTTTCATTCTGACCTCATATTCTAAAATACCTACACAGTTGTCATTTATAATTTCTTGAAATATGGTATCCAATGCAGGGGCAAGGAGGAGACGATTCTCAAGCAGTTCAATAGTGTTTAAATTACTTCTCTTTGCCCTGTATTTCATGCCATTTATTGAAACTTTATACTCTGTATTTTTGTTTTTTTTTTCATTCTTCTGATTTTGTTTTAGTATCTTCTCCTAAAGTCATTTTCTGTTTGCACCATCTTAATTTTCAGGTAGTTCAATTCTTTTGTAAGGCTTATTACTCTCTGATCTAAGGTATTAATTCTCCTTGCCATTATTTTTTTTTTAATTCCCTAGCTAATCCATGCTGTATGCCTTGTTTCATTCTTTTAGGTTCTCTTCTAGTCTTTTTAATCAGGATAGTCATTCCTCTGAAGCTTTACTTTGATTTGTGTGGGATTTGCTCTTTTCTTCTATGTTTATTCCTTGGGATCCTCTCAGTCCAAAATATTTCTTCATTGTATTACATGTTTTTGTTTTTCTGATTATTCATATCTCCAGCCTCAGTTTCTGGATTAGGAGCTTGTATTTCAGTCACATTCTGCTTCCATATTCCTGGATAATGTGACTAGATCTTCCTTGATCCCGAGTTTACTGTGCAAGATCAAGCTCTGCCTTCTTCATAATTGTGACTGCTACATAATGGGCTGAGCGAATACTATCTATCTGCCAGGTCAAGCTGGGAATCCTTCATGGAGATTAAAAATTAACCTGATGTTAGGAATAGTTGACTCTTTATATAATAAAAAGCCAAGAAAAGCTTAATGAAGAGCCAAGAGATACAGGCAAGCATGAGGGTTTACCTAAAAAGGTAATGAACTCAGGGATAAGAGAGGAAATCTTAGTAGACTCTCTTGAAAGTATCAAGAGGAAAAGGTGCTTCAAGCAGCAAAGGAGGCTGAAAGAATTCTATTTGTGATTACAGAAGAGGTCTTAGGCAAAACAATGTAAGGCAAGAGATCCTCTTTAAGAGCTCCAATTGTAGCTGAGGAAGATGAGAATGACATAGAAGCCACACAGTTCCAATTAGCCATTCCCCACAGCTAGGTGTGTAGTCTCTGTGTTTATTTTTGTTTGACTACTGCCTGGCAATCCTTACTCTGAAATGCACAACTTCTTATGTATCTCTCATAGAACACTATTTGCATTTGCTGTTGCATCAAAGAGGCTATTTCTGCTGATTTTTGTTTAACTTTCTTCAGAAGTGATAGGATTGTCACATGTGGTAAACAAGTTATAATTAACCAAAGATAACTTATGACAGGTTAATGTAGAATTTCCAGATATAAAAATAAAAGTATTTTGTTTAGGAGAAGAAAATTCTCTCAAGCGAGTAATGTCTTTCCACAAAGTACTTTTAAGTACTCCACTACCTAAATGTTAATCTTCTGTACCTTTTAACACTATAAATGCATTTTGATAATTTCTGTTTCCCTGGCCCTGTCTCACAGATAGGGATGAAGACCCTGAGTCATCCCTCTAGGTACTATTGTGCTAGGTGCTGGTTAGGCTGCATTTTTGGCTATGGGACTGAGCTGATTTGTGTTTTGTCTTCTACTCACCCAACTTGTACAGGCTTCCACAAGAGTCTGGCTCTCCTTCTGTGCAGTCTTAGACTAGAAGGGGTTTATAGCCGATTTTGGGGGGATCTTTTTTAATCATTGTTCTTTGTGGTGCATGGTTAGAACCTCACTGGGGTATCTGTCAGGGAAGTAGGCTCCTCGCTCTGCCACATTCCCACACCTTCTACTACTTTGGTACTAGAGGTTGTGCTTCCTTAAGTCTTATCATACAAGGCCCTAAATTGACAGTAATACTGACCTCAGGAGGAAGCAAAGATACACAGTATACAGGTAGAGAAAGCAAAAAGTGAGACTGACTACTAAAGAACCTAAAGGATACACAACACTGGTGGTGGTCAGGCTGCTAGTATATATTTCCTGCAGTTATCTGCAGCTGCCTGATAAATCTAAGTCTTCAGGCCCAGATAAACTATATTTTCAGATACTAAAAGAACAGTTAGAAACAATGGCTGATATATTGTTAGTAATATTCAAAAGACCATGGAAAATGGAAACAGTATAACAATATTGGATAAGGGAAAATATCCTGATTTTCAAAAAAAAAAAAAAAGAGAATAGCATGTGCAAATCACAGACCAGTGAGCTTGACTTAAGTCCCAGGAAAATTCTAGCAAATCATTAAAGAAACAATTGATAAACATCTAAAAAGGAAAACAGTGATTATAAAGAACAGGCATGACTTCATCAAGACAAGATCATATAAGATTAATGTTATTTTATTTTTTGAGAGGACTACTAAACTAGTAGTTGAGGGGAGTACTGTGAATATAATTTATCTAGATTTCAGCAGTTTTTCATAAAGCATTTCATACAACGTGAAGTGGATAATGACTTAGATGGATTCAGAATTCATTGGAAGGCTATACTCAAAAGTTCTAAAGAAGGTAGAGTACTGAAGTAATTTTCATAATATCCACAAGGACAAATATGCGGATACTCTTGGGTACAAAAAAAAAATCAACTTCACAAGAACCAGATGGGGTAGGAATAGTAATATAGCAATTGTTCTGAAAAAGATCTGGGAATTTTAGTGGATATCAAATTCAATGAGTATAATGGAGCAGCCAAAAAAGCTAATGTCATTTCAAGGGCTGCATTAAGAGATATATATAGGTAAGTGATAATTTCATTGTATTCTGCCCTGATTTGGAGTATTGTGTTCAGTGGACTATGGTGTTCAGTCTAGATGCCCCTTAAGGACACTAATAAGAATACCCAGACAAAAGGAACAAAGATGGTGAAGGACCCTGAAAATCCATGTCATGTGATTACTTGAATGAACTGAGGATCTTTATCCTAGTGAAGAGAAGACTCACAGCTATTTTCCAACAGGTGAAGAGGTGTCATGCGGAGGAGAAATTACACTTGTTTTACTTTGCCACAGAAAGCATACTAATAAAGTGCAGAAGGTGCAAATAATTGAATTTAGACTTCATATAAAGAAAACTTCTCTTAGAAACATCAAAAGTATAATGGCTGCTTTGAAAAGTGTCTTCTGAAATGTCCTCTGAGGAAATCTTCAAAGCACAGGCTGAATAACCACTTGTATACATTAGTGTGAGGATTCTTTTCGGGCATGGGTTAGAATAGCAGACCACTAAGGTACCCTTAAATTCTATGATTCTGTTTCTGGGTCTCAGTTTTCTCATCTTTAAAATGAAAATATGCTGGAACAGATACATACTACATTTAATTTCCAGTAAATTGTTATAGAAGTGAACAGAACTATATTGCAACTTAATTTCCTACTTTTCATCACTTTCAATACTTTACTGATTCCATATTATTTGCTCTATTACAGTTTTAGCTACTCAAGGATAGTGTCAACCAATGCCCCAACATAAAACGACAACAGTTCAAATGAAATCATTATCTATCAAATATACAGTTAAGATTTTGGCTTATAGCAACTGATTTTAAAAGACAATATCCAGCAATATATTGTTTCTAAAGACAGTGGCTTCTTTAGTGATAGAACAGAACATAACAGAAGTAATAATGATTTAATCCCTAAAAATAATATAAAATACTTTAAAAGAAGAAATATTAGTTTTAGAATCTTATATCTTTTATGAATTTTTTAGTCTTCAAATAAGATTAATAGATTCTAGACAATCATCATACAGTTAAAGATTTCAAAGTGAAAGAATTACAACACATCTCTAACTTACTCTAGTATCAGCAGCATTATTTTTTTTTATTTTAAGCACGAAGTTAAAGTAAAATGACAATACAGGTCATAAAAATGGAAAATGCCATATCATCTTAAGTATCAGCCTATAAATAAGACTATACATAATTTTTACTCTGAGACTGGATGGAGAAGCAGTAGATTAGAATTAAAACAGAAAGCAGTGGACATAATAAGTTAGTTTACCTGTGAATAAGCAGAAACCTCAGGATTTTTTAACAAATAAAAATACTTTTATTAATACTTTACTTGTTACTAACAACAATAATGACAATATGATGTTTTAAACCCAAATAATATTCTAAAAACAAATGAAGAATAAAATACCTCAATTTATTAACCAAAGGAACTACACATGAAATTCCTTTCTAGCACTAACATTCTATGATTCTATTAAAAAGACAGATGGAAGAAACAGTTATAAACTTTCTGTCATAGGGCAATTTTTTCTTAACCATGTTAGCAATGAGATTACACATAAAAGACTTAGTTCCCTATTTTTGTCTTCTGGCCCAAACCTGAAAGGAACTCCACGAAGAGCAAAAAACAAACAAAAAAAGTATATGTGTATGTTCTCAGAAGATGAAAATCATCTAAATAACAGTCAATTGAATCCCCTTGTTACTATGTTCAGGAAAAAGCATTCAATTTCAACTGAAATTTTAGGTTAAAAGATGCAGATGTATGACTAAAATATCAATTTTAGAAAAATACAACTTGCAGTCTTATGTTATGTATATCGATATGTTACTGATAGTAGACACTAAAACACAATTGCTCAGTTGTAATATTTTCTATATATTTAAACCAACGTGAAAATTAAATATATAGGGACATAAAACTTTATAGACAGTAAAACTATTTCTTCACTCTAAGACAATGTTGTAATTTGAAAGAATAAAACTTTCATGAAAGCTGCTCACTGACATAAATGGACACATTTTGTTAAAATTTGATAATTTCAAAATTTACCTTAAACATACAAATCAAATTAATATTAGGTGACATTAGCACTTTCAGTGCTTTCATTTAATAAACTTTCATGTCACGTCAGTTCATTATCAACATACTCAGAAGTATACAAATTTCAATGGCTCATTCTGAGATAGAAATAAAGACATATAAGAAGCATTTGTGACCATCTCTAAGCACATAATTCTAAGTACATAAAATGTGAAAATGAAATCATTTTAAAAGCATCACATAAAAACAACTACTTTTTAACAAACTTTGAAACATGAAAAAAGTAAACATTAAATTTTGAAAACATTCTGGGAAGAACACAACGTTTCTTTATCCTAGTGAAGAGAAGACTCATAGCTATCTTCGAATAGCTGAAAGGCTAGCATGTGGAGGTGGAATTATACCTGTTTTGTTTTGCCCCAGAAAACAAGACCAGTAACAATGGGTAGAAGCTTTTAAGCTGAAAGACTAGTAATAAGGAAAAGGAAAAACTTTTCATCAGAACTGGAAAAATGCTATTAAAAAAAAGTAAAGCCCTGAGTGATTTCCATGGGGATTTTCAAATACTATTATGAAATATGATTCATCCACTTGGAACAGGCAAGTTATTTCATATATTTCAAGTGAAGATAAGAATAAAAAATGGATTATTAGCAGGGTCAGTTCTATTATAATTCTTTGTATCAAACTGGTACAACTCAGAACTTTGGTTCTAAAATCCATCACCTTAAATCCTATTTTCAAGGAATTCAATCTCATGTCAAAAGACATGTCATAACTTAGATTTCAGATTTCAGTGTCTCAAATCTGTTTATATAGCTCATAATGTAATTACAGCTACCTTAAGACAGATGAGGCAGAAGGCAGCAATATACTGAAATCTAATTGAAAAATGCAGTTGTCCAGAAGCACTTGTGGGGAAGAGGTCTCTGAAAAGCTGCTCAGAGCTTCAGAGTTTGAAGTGAAATTTTTGATGTTGTCACTCTCAATCTATTGAATGGCTGACAGACAATCAAACCCGTCTGGCTGGCTGGCAGCTCATTTTGCTGGCAGGTGGCAAACAATTAGACACACCAATTTGTGCCTCCTGATGACATTAAAGCATGAAACTAAGTTGTATGCAGGGCCTAGTGATTTGTGTGAAAGCATTTCAAAAATAATACTCTTTGCCGTGGCAACTCATTTCAGACTGCCACCTCCCATTATGGCTTTGAGCAGTGAAGACGACAGACTTGAGTTACGTGCAGAGCAAGGCCGCTTCTGTTCAATCCCTCATCAGCGCCCCCCGAGACCTCAATCCCCTCCTTTCATCAATATCACCTCATCATTTACATTTGATAGTACTTCAGCTCCTGCATATATTAACTATACAGGAGTCCCTTTTCCTACTATGACTTAGAAAATGCTTTGTGCTCTGCTACCTCACTCCTACTTCTACAATTTAGAAAATAAATGCACTCCTCTACATTTTCTAGGTGTTACTTGGAACAATACAAAAGTTTTGTGATTTTTAAAACTCGATGTTATAGATTTAGACTTGTTATTGGGAACATTGTTTTGTGAAATTTTAATCTTTAGTCAAGATGAAATTAGGAGGTAAAATTATTCTAAGTGAAATCCATATTAAAATATATAGCAAATCTGAAATATGCTCTTGCTTATTCTACATTTGATTTCGCTTCTCTTAAAAGAATTTCAGTAACTCTTGACATGTTAGCCTTTTATCAAATTGTTAGCCCATAATGATAACTTTAAAATAAACTATTATACAAAACTTTAAAGATATTGGCTTAACTTGAATTTTTACACATTTTCACGGAAATATGTACATGTGGTAGATTTATTATTCTCCACGGCTTAAAGTATGTTTTTTAAAACTGTCCATTTGGATACTAGAATAGTATAATTATAAATTCAAATCTGTAACTTTTAAGACACATTTTCCCTCAAAAAATTTATAAATCATTTCAATATTCATCATGTTACCCAACAAAATCTTATTTAATTAGCACAAATTCCCTCAAAATTCTTAAAGTTTTTACAAGTATAGTTATTCTTTGTATAATTCACTAGAAGCAATGACATTATTTTCAACATTAATATAAAAACAAAACATAGACATGCCAAGAAAATTAACAAGATAGAATTTCCTTGTCACCTAAATAATATCTTAAGAACATAAATAATAAAAATTTGAAACTATGAAGGACATATAATTTATCCTTACAAAATATTTGCCAAAAGTATTATGGTTCTATATATATATACATATATATATATATATATATATATATATATACATTTACATGTAATATTTTATGAAAAATAAATTATAACAAAATATTTTCTCTCAAATCATTAAAAATCAGTTGATAAGGAAAAGAAAAGTATAAAATGGGGTTTTCAATAAATAGGCTAAAAATTAATTTGCTATGAAATTTAGAAGATAATTAACTTCCGTAAAATAAACCTCTAACTACATCTGAAATAAGATTTATTGCTATATAGATACGTTTTTCTATTCCTCCTCAGTTTTCAATGACATCTTATTAATTCTTATATCATTCCTTTTTTCTAACCAAAACAAATAAACCAACCCTCCTTTTAAATTAGTTACTTCCACACATTTCTTTTTCTTTGGCTGGGAAAGTATTTTCAAGCTTCAATGATAATGATTTGGTTCAGATGCCAATTTAGCACATTCTTTACTATTTTAGCATTGTAAATGTGCATCATTCATTCTAGAATTTATTGTAAAGTATTTTAAAGTATTACTTAAAAAAAAAAGACTTCCCTACACATGCATCTGCCTAGATTACTAAAGCGGAAAGTTACTTTATTCATGAATCAATATTGTCTTTGATCCTCCACGCCTTTAGGGAAAGATGTATATTTTGGTTCTGAATAAAATAAAAATAACTGTAAATATCCTTGAATCATTTCAACACACAACTCTCAGAATTTTCTAATCTAGCTAACTGAACATACTTTCTGCTCTTTATAAGTGTTTTAGAAATCTGGCAAAAATAATCTTATACCCTACAATAAAATTTATATTTCATAGTAAAGCTTTTCCATTGGTTAATGCTAACTACATGAGACAGGTGATCATAGAAGGTTCTGTTTCTTCTTCACATGTGTGAATTCACATTTCAGTATTTAAACTTGAAATATGATTTCTAAATGTCTGGGTGATTGTCTACTATAATATTTTCATAAAATCTATGAACCTTAGAAACTAAAATGTATATGACCTTGTCTATTTTACAGGTGAGGAAGCTTGTGCCCAGGGATATTGTCTGAGCAATAGCATTAGTCAGAGGCAGTCTGAAATAAAATCTAAGTTTCCTGTCTAGTTCAATATATTTCACTCATACCATACTGCTTTCTATTTTTAAGCATATTATAAATGTTTATTAAATTATAAAATTACTTTCTATAAAATTCTAAAATTAATTAGGTTGGTCCTCTCAATGTGATGGCCTGAACTCAATTATACTGCTCTATCTATATGACTACAAAAAACTTTTTTTAGACTCAATTTCTAATTAATTACTACTTAAATATCAGACTCCAAATATTTCTGAAGTATCATGATCTAATTATACATGCTTACTTATAACAATATGAGTAATAAGTTCAGTACATACCTGTCAAAGGAATGAAACTGCATAGGAAGAATAGCATGGGCTTCTCTCTTCAATGCAGGATCTGGGTAAGGGACAGGGTCAGGACCACATTCTGGAATTTCGACTGGAGCAGCCACAAGGCTCTTTAGTATTTCCTTGACATTAATGCCTTTGGTTTGGCTGATGCTAGATATGGATGGTGCAGGCTTGAGCATTTCGTTAGGGCTCTCAGTTAGACTTTCTTGTGATTTTTTCACCTCAGAAGACAAAGTAGATAATAATTCACTCATGGCATCAGGACCTGCGCTAGTCTCTAGTTCTGCTCCATTCAAGATACTAGGTATCTGCTCCTCTCCAATTCCTGAATCTGTATGAGGAATTGAACTTTCCAGCTGAATCTCTTCACCAGGTGTTGGTGTTTCTTTTTCTTTCATGTTCTCTTGAAATGCAGCTGGAGTTTCTGTATTCAAAGAAGGGGGTATAAAATGTTTAAGAAATCTTAATTAATTATACCAGTTATGTATATACATTTGAATATTTCAATACTTTAATATATTAGAAGGAAGGATAGACAGGATCCAACTCAAAACAACTCCTGAGAGCTGACTATTAAATTTTCAATGTGAGCATTTATACTTCAGAAAATTGAAAACATTATAAATAAGAGCATGATTTGCTGTTTTGTTTATTGTCTAGACTTAAGAAAGTGACAGAGAAAACGTAAATAATGTAGATTAAACATAAAAGTGTGTTGTGGGCCTTTTTTTTTCCATCAGAGCCAATTGTTAAACATTTTCCATAAGGTCACTGACTAGAACAATGAAATAAAAATTGTAAGAATTAAAAAATATAATAAGCAAATAACAATAATATGTGCCTACAAATTACTTTTTTTTAAAAGATACAGAAACATTCTGCATGATAAATATCTAATTATACAGGAAATATTTACTCAGCACATCAGCTGGGAAAGAAAATTGATGCTTTTAAAAGCATTAGGAAATAATCATTTATAATAGTTTTCATAGTAGCTTATCAGAAATTATTATGTTAGTGTTATCTTTACTACCACAGTTACAACTAAATTCCTGATATTTCATTATTATTTTCTAAAAGTCTATCAAGTTATAATTTTTTTAAAAAAACTGAACCATGTGAGAGACACAACCAAAACATTCAAATACAGTAAAGGTTTCTGATCAAGACATTAAAACCTATATAACAACAAACTTACATTTACAAGTTAAAAAATGTTTATATTAGACTAGAACAAGGTAGGTGGAATGAAATATTTGAGTCAATGAATTAGTTGTTATTGTTGCTTGTCCTTCATTCTCTAAGAGCACCAATGACATCAGGAAGGGGATGTCATGACTTTCAAGTGAATTAGATTTAAGTGAGGTAGGGCCGTGCAAAGTCACCAGAGTCATTCTGTCCTCCAGAGCCATCTGGGTCGATTGGCAAAATATAGATCAGGATGTCTGGAGATGGCCTGAGATGTAGTGAAAGACCTTGGCCTTTGTTTTCCAAATTATTTATTTATTTATTTTTAGCTTGCAGCATTCACTTCTATAAGATTTGAGTTCCAAATGTTCTCTCCTTCCCTCTCCTCCTTCTCCCTCCCAAGATGGCTTGCAATCTAATATAGGATATATTACAATAATATCATGTTGTACAATATCATATTGTAAAATATGTCATATTGTACAATCATATTAAACATATTATCATATTAGACATGTTGTAAAGAAGAATTAGAACCAAAGGAGGAAAAAACACAAGAAAGAAGAAATAATTTTTTTTTTAAAAAAGAGAGACAGAGAGAAAATAGTACGCTTTGATCTGCATTCAGACTCCATAGTTCTTTCTCTGGATGTGGACAGCATTTTCCATCATGAGTCTTTGGCAACTGTTTTAGATCACTGCATTGCTGAGAAGAGCTAAGTCTATCAAAGTTAGTCATCACACAATGTTACTGTTATTGTGTACAATGTTCTCCTGGTTCTGCTCACTTTACTCAGCATCAGTTCATGTCTTTCCAGGTTTTTCTGAAGTCCACCTGCTCATCATTTCTTACAGCACATTCCATTACATTCATATACTACAACTTGTTCTGCAATTTCCCAGTTGATGGGCATCCCCTCACTTCCAATTCTTGGCCACCACAAAAAGAGCCGCTATAAATATTTTTGTACATGTGGGTCCTTTTCCTATTTTTATGATCTCTTTGAGGTACAGCCCTCGAAGTGGTATTATGGGGTCAAAGGGTATGCACAAAGCCCTTCGGGCATAGTTCCCAACTGCTCTCCAGAATGGTGGGATCAGTCCACAACTCCACCAAAATGTAGTAGTGTTCCAATTTTCCTACATCTTCTCCAATATTTATCATTTTCCTGTTTTGTCATGTTAGCCAATCTGATAGGTGTGATGTGGTACCTCAGAGTCATTTTGATTTGCATTTCTCTAATCAATAGTGATTTAGAGCAATTTTGTTCATATGACCATAGAGAGCTTTAATTTCTTCATCTGAAAACTGCCAGTTCATATCCTTTGACCACTTATCAACTGAGAAATGACTTGTATTCTTATAGATTTGACTCAGTTTTCTCTATATTTTAGAAATGAGGCCTTTATCAGAGACACTGGCTATAAAAATTGTTTCCCAGCTTTCTGCTTCCCTTCTAATATTGGTTGCATTGGCTTTGTTCATGCAAAAACTTTTTAATTTAACATAATCAAAATTATGCATTTTGCATTTCATAATGTTTTCTATCTCTTGTTTGGTCATAAATTCTTCTGTTCTTCATAGATCTGACAGGCAAAGTATTCCTTGCTCTCCTAATCTGCTTATAGTATCATCCTTTACATCTAAATTCTGTACCCATTCTGACTTAATCTTGATATATGGAGTAAGATGTTAGAGACCTTGGCCTAAGGTCTTTCACGGGCCTCAGTTTTTCTTAGACAAGGCCCATTCAGTGAGTAAGGCTAGGTAAAGAATGAGGCAAAGAATGGCCTCTTTTATCTCTCCAAAAAAAAAAGAAAATCTGGGAAGGGAAGACCCTCAAGGTTTCTGGCCAGAACAAAAACAATTGCTATTTATACTCCCTCTGAGGCAGTAGAACCCAAACAATGACCAAGAGAGGCTTGGGCTAGAACCTACTGTTAGCCAATCAATGACAGCCAGAGTAATCTGGGTTTAAGGTATGGTCCTTAAAAAGGAAATCTAGTCCATAAAACCCAAAATATTGTGTGAGGTTTCAGCAATTAAAATTTATATTCCTTTAAGCAGAGCACCCACAGGTTAAGGTACAGAAATATATGTAATAGATAATTCTTATGAAATTGATCATAGATTTAAAGTTGGATGGAACCTTGAAGATCTTGCAATCTAATCCCAGAATTTCACAGGTGAGACAACTGAGAAATGGAGAGGTTAAATGGCTTGTGCAGTCACACAGATAATAAATGCTAGTGCCAGGATCCCAGGATCTCTGACAATAAATCCAAGGCTCTTAATTCAAAATTAGGGATTCTTAACTTTTTAAAATTTATGTTTACTAAGAAGACTGAGCCCTCATTTGCTCACATGTATACTTTTATAGAAGGTACTCTATTACATTCTCTCTAATATGTATACAGACACTCATCTCTCCTTTTGAGGGTCTCTCAGAGTCAATAAATATTTAATAAGCACCTGCTACTTGCCAGGCACTGTACTAAGCTCTAGAGATATAAAGAAAGGCATAAGACAGTTCCTGCCCTCAAGGAGCTCACAATCTAATGGGAGGGAAGCCAACACAGAAAATGAAGCTGAAAAAGTAGGGATTGGGGGTCTGAAGGAGCCCAGTGCTCTCTTAGCAGCCTGGCTTCCTACCTCACTGAAAAGAGAGACTATGCAATTTGAGTTCCTTCTTCTTCCTCACTACACATTTCAAAACTTCTCCACATAATTCCCTACTATGTTTTCCTTTGCTCCCTTCTTTAATGAAGAGGTATATTTCCTACTGCCAAATCTTAATCCTCTAGTTGTCTCTTTTTTATCTCCAATTTCTGCTTATCAACTATGTCCTTTCCTGTGGACCATAAACATGAACAGCTCTGCCTTGTCCTTTAAAAAATTTTGTTTAAAAAACTTTGTTTAATCCTGTCACATTCTCAAGCTATCACCCACTATCTTTTAACTTTTTCAAACTACTTTTCTAGATTTATTACACATTATGCCCCCTGCACACATTCAACATTTTAGCCAAACTGGCTATGAATTAGACAATAATAAATCAAATTAGCTGGACACTCAAAAGTCAAAAAGAAACTGTTAATGTCAATTTGTCAGGGGATGTCCAGAGGAGTACCCTAGACATATGTGCTTAACTCTGTGCCATTTAAATATTTTTATCAACAACCGGGGGGGGGGGGAAGATATTTTCAAATTTCTAAAATCCAAGTCTTTGTCCTTGGACTCCTCTTTTCAATCTGTACTACTTTACTTGATGATATCACCAGCTACCATGGTTTAATTATCATCTCTATGCAAATAATTTGCAGAGCTATATATTCAGCCATAGTCTCTTAGTTGAGACTATGGGTTTTCAAATTCTTCTTGAATATCTGAAATTGAATGTCATGTAGGTATCTCAAACTTAGCATGTCCAAATCAGAACTCATCTTTCCCTGAAAAGCCTCCCTCCTTCTGAAATTCTCTATTACTCTCTAGGGTACCACCATCCTCCCAGTCACTCAGGCCCACAACCTTGGTGTCATCTTCCACTCCTCAGTCATCACATATACCCATTCCATTGAAAAATCTTGTCATTTGTAACTGCACAACATCTCTCATGTATTCCCCCTCTCTCCACTTTCCACTCATATAGTCACATGCTACTTTTAGAACTTCATCACCACTTACCTGGACTATCGTAATAATTGCAATTACTACTTTATAATTATACCTTATAATTAAGATTTAAAAAATACTAGCATGAAATTTGGCCACAATTTCCTAGAAACAAAGAATTCTTGTAATTTGTCCCATAAATAGCTAAAGTTTCTTTAATAGCTACTGTCCACGTAGATAAAGCAACTATTATATAAAACAATCTAACATAGCTTTTATTGTCAAAAAGCATGAATTGACTGATAGTAGAGAATCTAAGTGTAAAACCAACAGGTACACAATCTTCGTGATAGGTATTATACTACTCCCCCTCAATTCCATCACCAAGCCAAAAAGTATTAGAATCACCAGTGAATGCATTTTTATAGAAATCTAGATTTCTAAATTATAAAGTGTGGGGCTTTGGGTAGTGAGGGAGGGAATCAAACAAAGAATGAGGCTATGATACTGGCAAGCATGAAGAAAGAAAGAGACACAAGAGAAGTTGAGAGGAAGAAGCAGCAGTGACAACACCAGAATTCTGAATGGAAGAGAGGACAGCAATAGCAACAATTCATCCACCTTTCTCTCCTGCTAGCAAGGAAGCACAGTTAGAGAAATCAGTTTAAGGAATTAGGCATGCAGTGAAAACAGAAAGGAGAATGATTAGTGGAACAACAATGTTGATGTAGGGTATATATTTCCTGCTATTGCTGCCACAATCTCTGTTATGCTGTCTATTCCCCTCTTCACTGAAGCAGAAAACAGTGATTCCAGTGTTGCAGGGCATTTTAAGGAATAAATTAGGGTAACTTTGCAGAAAGTGATAATTAAGTTATTGAGGGAGAGAGAAGGGGCATATTTTAACTTTAAAAAAGGTCACTTCAATGCTTATGCTCAGTCATGACAACAATGATTATGTGTAGCCAAAACCAGTTACCACAATAAAAACAAATTTCTAATTAAAAAGGGACTAAAAGGAGAGAAAGAATTAAATTTATTTTACTTACTCCTTTATTTTAAATAGAAAGTCTGTTTGATTTTACTTAGTCTCTATTTATATACAGATTTGCATAATTTTACATCAAATTAATTCATATAATACTATCATTCATTCATATTCATGCGCGCCAAAATACTAACAAAACTTCTCTGTGTGAGGTAGCAAATAAAATATTCAGACAATTAATAGTATAACATTTTAAATGCTATGTCAATGCGAGATAAGCAATATTCTAAAGCTAAAGTTCTTAAACTGGAGTCTATGAACTCTTTTTTTTCAATGTCTTGATGAATTGATTTCCATATAATTATTTTCTTTTGCAATTCTTTGCATTTTATTCACTTAAAAACATTATTCTGGAAAGGTTTCCACAGGCTTTGCCAGACTAAGAAGGGATACATAAAAAAAAAAAAGGTTAAGAACTCCTCATATAAAGGAACACAGGAATTGAAATGGCCCTAGTGATGGTGACAAGAAGATAAAAAAAAATCATAGCATCATCCTTAACTTTTAAAAATGGTACCTTTTTTACATATAGTCTAGGTTTGTGTCTTATTACAATAGTATGACAATTGTATAAGAAAACACTCTCTATATTATTCAAATCATGAAAAAGCAGATTAAAAACTTCTTTGCTGATATTCAGCTATAAGTTCCATGCATTTATTTACTATTTTTCATTTCTTTATAAGCCCTCTTCACAAAACAAAAACAACAACAAAAACCCCAGCAACACCCCAATAACATACTCACTGATATTAGAGCATCAAATACTGTAACTTAAAAATCTTGTATTGATAAACTGAAATATGAAAAAAACCCTTCTAAAGGGCCAATATTTCCTTAAGACAAAACAAAAATACTAACTATAGTCCTTGTCATTAGAAATGAAATCAAGAAGAACAGTTCTATTTTTATACTTCTCTCTATCCATGCCTTTCAGTTGAGGCTCTCACCAGTTTACATTGGACACAATGAACAATAAATAGCATCTGTACTCAGTAACTAAGACTTACATGTGGAAAAAGATATTTTCATTCTTGCTTCTGTAATTTTTATACTACATAAATCACAAAAAAGTACTAATAGCACCTCGCAATTGCATATATATTCCGTTTATAAAACATTTTCCTCACAACCACTCTATAAGGCAGGCAGGACAAGAATGATTACCCCATTTGACAAGTGGAGAAACTAAGGTTTAAAGATATACTTGGGGAAGTGGAAGGAGGGGTGATATAATAAGTGTCAGGCCAAGTATTAAACCAGAATCCTACGACTCCTCAAAGAAGCTAACTTCCGACAAATCCATGCCATTGAACCACTCAAATTGCCAGGATATTCAGGAACATCCATGAAGTTAGAAATCCTGATAAATGGCTATTCTATTAGTTCCAGAACACTACATGAACACAATCTTCTCCGACTAGTTCCTTTACTCCATTCATAAAGAAGATTTGGGGAGGTGAGGATACTATAATTGTCAGTGCTTAAAAGAAACCACAGTCATTACTAGGAGCTCATGATATAATTTTTGGCCCCAAGTACTAGAAATATCTATCAACTAAAAATAATTTGATTAAAATTTTCAAATAAGCATAATCTACATATTGTAAGAATAAATAAGAGTAGACTGTATTATAATATACAAAATACAATGAGAACATCTTTTCAAGAAAATATATATTGCCTGGTAAGATGAATTTTTTAAAAAGATAATGAAATTTAAACTTCTCTAAGTCTCCAAGTCAATTTTTTTGAGAATTTCCAAGTATAATACTGTTAGCTGATGATTTCATGAAAAAAATGTTTATTTATATCTATATCTTTTCTTTATTTTCCTTAGAGTTTTTATCACACATATACATAAACTACACTGTTGAAACTATCACAAGTCCACAAATGAAGTCAGGTAAAATTAAGTATTTGTGTATACACATGTGTATACACATGTGTACACACACACACACACACACACACACCACACAGAGTGTCTCTCTCTCTTTTCCCTTTAATTACTATAGAGCATATGGTCCACACTAGCCTTTACTTTGAATCTGGCTGATTTATGGACTTGGTTTAGGGACTTAGCTTTACTTTAGCAAGTTACTAAGCATCAGTGATTATTTATAGTATGTTTTTAAAGTAAGACATCTACAAGAAACATGTGACTATAGAGAACAGAATTTTAACTTACATCAGACAAATGGGGAGTAATTGGTCAGCGATAAAGATACTCAGAAATATTTGATGCTTCCCTATCTATTGTGAAAAGATCTTTTTATGGCCAAAGATGATATCCTTTACCTTCTTGGATAGCAATTAAAGTACAGCTGATCCTAAATGAAAATGTTAAATCTAACATATATTTTGTACCCATATATTCCAACCCCTCAACTCTAGTGTCTTCCCTCTATTATTTCTTATTTTCCCTGTTTTTTCTTGTATATTTATTTGTTGTCTTCTCCATAACAGTAAGGACTGTCTTTTGTCTCTTTTTGTATCCCCAGTGCTTAGTAGAGTGCTTCAGACATAGTAGGTGCTTCAGACATAGTAGGTGCTTCATGAATGATAACTGATTGACTGATATACATAAATGTAATTCCTTGCATATAAATGTGCAATGCAAAAACCTTTAGTAATAGTAAATAGAAAATAAATTCTAAATGAGAGGTATGCTGAAAATCTATTTTAAAAATATATACTTACATATAGAAAAAAAGAATATCAAGCCAGGAAAATAATCAGAATTGATAGTATTTCAATGAAAATAAATTCATATTAAAACTAAAATATATATATTTGTAGATTGATTTTAATCAGAAATAACTAATGAAGTATTTTAGAATATAAAGAGCAACCAAAAAATTTAACTAGTTTTCAAACCTATATTAAAACACTAAGTTTTATTAGTGTTTTTACACAATTTGGAATTAATATTAAAGGATGTGCTTCCAATTTTGCTGTCAATTAAAAGCCTGTTTCTATAACCTTTCTATATTTCATACCATTCATTTATAATACTAAAGAACCTTGAGTGTTTAACCCAATTCATTTAAATGGGAAGTTAAGCATGAACAGCAGCAAAAGTATAACTGATTACATCTGTGCATGTTATTACAACGACAGTAGGCTTGTAAATTTTCAACAGTTCTCATCAGTTTCTGTTGCAATAGGCCATGTCAGTATACAAAACAGGAACATTACTAGCCTCAGTGATCTTAACCTTGTCAGAAACAGGCAGTTGGATGCCAGATGCTTCGTTTTCTTACTGTTTTTCATTGAATCTAATGAGTCTATTACTTTTAGGGGAAAATATGAGCTTAACTTCAGTAAATGACATGGTGTCTACAAGGTGACCTCATCTGTCACATTTTTTCCTAAAAATATCTTGTTTTACTGTGATTTATGAAGTGTTTTTCAGTATTTATTACCTATTAAGTTACTCAAATAGCTATTTTCTAAGATGTCTACACAGGGAATGATAGGAAATAAAAATCAGGCAGCTTTGAAAATTATTCTTGCTGCTCTCTGATTAAAATATTTTTAAAAGATTTATCTCAATTTAGTTCTTCAAATAAATTCATGAAAAGCAAAAAAATACTAGGAAAGTCAAAATTAAAGAAAGAATCATCACCAAAGGACTCCCTCCACTCTCACCCTAAGGATTTCTAATCATCTATTTCTAGAAGGACAAATTTTGAAAACATGAGAAAAAAAAGCAATGTCATTTTCCTATTGATTTTTTTGTATCTATATGGAAAATACAAAAAAAAATACGAGTAATAATTTAAACAAGTAATTATGTGCTATAAAATGACAATTTAGGAAAATGATACAAAGGGGAAAAAAGTCAGACTTTTAGAAATGATAGTTTAATCTTTAATCTTACCTAAAGAATTTCTCAGAGAATGAATTCTACATATTTTTCTCTAGCTCCTTCCCAAATGTTTGTGATGGCAAAGAACTGGAAATTGACAGGATGCTTTTGGGGAATGGGTGAACAGTTTGTGGTATATGAATATAATGGAATACTATTGTGCTATAAGAAATGATGAGCAGGTGGACTTCAGAAAAACCTGTAAAGACTTCCATGAACTGATATAAAGTGAAGTGAGCAGAACTAGGAGAACATTGTACACAGCAACAGCAACATTGTGCAATGATCAACTATGACAGACTAAGCTCTTACCAGCAATATAATGATCCAAGACAATTTCAAAAGACACATGACAGAAAATGCTATTCATATCCAAAGAAAGAATCATGGAGTCTGAATGCAGATTGGAGCATACTGTTTTCTTTCTTCTTTTTTTTTTTTTGGTATTTCTTTCTTGCGCTTTTTCCTTTTTTTCCTGATTCTTCTTTTATAACATGACTAATGTGGAAACATGATTAATGTGATTTTGCATGCATAACCTATATTAGATTGCTTGCTTTCTTGGGGAAGACAGAGGAGAGGACAAGAGGGAGAAAAATTTGGAACTCAAAATCTTATAAAAGTGAATGTTGAAATTTTTTTTTAAATGCTGGTTGGATAGAAAATAAAATAAAATAAAATACACAGGATTACCAAAGGGGGAGCAGGAAAAGAATGTTAGCTCCTTCAAGGCAGGAACTACATTTTTGCCTCTGTTGTACCCCACCAGTAAGTGCTTACTAAATCCTTGTTGATGACTTTTGTTCTGCCCTAAACCAGCAAATGTGATAGGGTAAATGGGACTTTGTTACAGGTACCAAAATTTTAAGGATTTCATTTCCTCACCTGGTTTGAAGTCACAAACAACATAGCTACTTGCAGAAACAGAAAAACAGCCAAACCACAAATGGCACTTAATTTGCTTTTCAAACCACTGGTCTAATATGGGCAGGATTTCCTTATGCTTGACCTTAACTTCTACAATGAAACAGCTATTTGTGGGGAGGGGAAAAAGGAGGGAAAGGCTATTTGTATTCTAGTGGCACATGCCAAACAAAAATTCTTCTTTAAACATAACAAACCTTTTATGTAGCCAAAGCCTCCACAAATTTAAGTTATTACAGGAATGCATATCTATATATTGAGCTCCAGGGGTAAAGATTCACATTACAAGTGAATACCATCATAATTTTGAAGCAATTTCCCTTAGTTCCTAGACAGTGACTTGTCCAAGACACCTCAGTTAGAGGAGATAATACCATACCTACATAGTCTGCATCATGTGCAATTAAAAAATTTTTTTCACATGATTATCTCAACAAATGCAGAAAAAGCTTTTGACAAAATATAACACCCATTCCAATTAAAAACACTAGAGAGCATAGGAATAAATGTAGTCTTCTTAAAATGATAAGTAGCATCTACCTAAAACCCTAAGCAAGCATTATATGTAATGGGGATAAATTAGAAGCATTTCCAATTAGATCAGGAGTGAAACAAGGATAATCCATTATCACCACTGTTATTCAGTCTGGTACTAGAAATGTTAGCTTTAGCAACGAGAAGAAAAGGAAATTGAAGGTATTAGAATAGTCAAAGAAGAAACAAAGTATCACTCTTTGCAGATGATATGATGCTATACTCAGAGAATCCTAGAGAAAAAGTAAAAAAACTACTTGAACTTATAAACAACTTTAACAAAGTTGCAGGATATAAAATAAACCCACATAAATCATTGGCATTTCTACATATTACTAACAAAGCTCAACAGCAAGGATAGAAAGAGAAATTCCATTTAAAGTTACTGTAGACATTATAAAATATTTGGGAGTCCACCTGCCGAAACAAACCCCAATTCACCTTACATTCCTATTAATGGGCTGCTAACCATAGAAAAGAATCACTAGTCAATAATGTTCACCACTATGAGTGGTCAATTACAGTTTCTACTTTCAAGCTTAAAATCTAAACTTTTAAACAAAATTCTACAGTACAGTAAAGATTTTGAGAAGTTTTTGGAGGCAAATAAGTTGATATCAGAGGACAGATTATTTCCGGTCTGAGAGGTTCAGGTAAGGTTGTTTACTTGGAGGATGATATTTTGAAGGATTGCCAGGATTTTGACAAATGGAGATTCAACTCAACTCAACAAGTATTTTATTAAAGGTCTATTATGTGAAAAATCAGTGCATTAGGACTGAGATTATGAAAATTTAAAAAAAATTAGTCCCTGATGTCTTGTAGTTGAAACCTAATAAATAGTAAGAAAAACAAATAGCCATAATATTAATTAGATGATGAATAAGTACATACATAATTCAGAGTATCATAAGAAAATCAAGGAGGGAAGAGTTACTTCAAAATGGGAGGAATCAAGGAATACTCTACAGAAGATGTTTTCAAATAGAGACTCATAGGAAGATTTTTTTTTCTAATTGACAGAGGAAAGAGATAGAAAACCATTCTAATTCACATGAAACAAGCATGAAAAGAGGTAGTAAAAGAATGAGATCAGGAAAAAGTGAGTATGTAGAAAAAACAGCATGATATAAATTTGGAAAAGCAAACTAGAGTCAGATTACAGAAAGCAATGACTGTTATGAAAAGTACTACGCAAAATAGACAATAGGAAGTCATTATATTGGGGGTATTTTTTGGGGAGGTTCCTTAAATTTTTGTAAAGGAGAACTGTGAGTAGATCCAAATTAGGAAGATATTTTTAAGAGTAAAATAAAAGATGGGTTGGAAAAGAAAGACTGAAAATAAGGAAACCAGTTATAAGGCTATCGAGGTAAGGTAAGGAGGCAAGAAAATGAAAAGGAAGTGACAGATGTGAGAGGTATTGCCAAAGAAGACTAAATGGGACTAGACAACTAATTGCCTAAGGAAAGGGGAGAGGAAATTGACAGGGATGACTCTGAAGATCAAAGGCATGTTGACTGAAATGGTATTGCCATGAATAGAAATAGGGAAGTTAGAAGACTGGAAGATCAATTTCCAATTCTTTGCCACCACAGAAAGAGTTGCTATAAATATTTTTGTTTATGTGGGTCCTTTTCCTATTTATATAATCTCTTTGGAATACAGCCCTAGAAGTGTTATTGCTGGGTCAAAGGGTATGCACATTTGTATAGCCCTTTGGGCATAGTTCCAAAGTGAAGAGACGCTAATTTCATTCAAATATATTATTCCCAGAAAGAGAAGTCAGACTACAGAAGGTTGAAAAAATAACAAATAAATAGAGGCAGTGAGCATATATTACTATTTTAGAAGGAAATGAAGAGATAGAAAGAATGAGAGCTTGAGGAGGTAACAGGGTTAGGTGAAAGCAGTGGGGGTTTTTTTTCTTTTCTTTTTTTTTTAAAGAAAAAAGAGGCCTGATCATGTTTGTAAACAGGGAGAAGGAAAGGGAGATATTAGAAAGAGTTGAGAACTATGGAGCAATGGCCTACAAGGGACAGACTGGGATAATGATAACCACTGATATTTATATTTGTAAAGTTTAAGAAGGAAAAGTAAACGGAGGGCAAGGAAGAGTATTGTAAGAAGTGTACCCATTTAACCCATTTAACAAATGAGGAAATAGGTTCAGAGAGGTAAAAAGATTTGCTTATGACCATAGCTTTTATAAATCAGAGAGCAGGAACTAGAACCCAGGATTTCCACCTCCAAATCTAGTAATCTTTCCACTACATCTTGCTAACAGGGGTCAGGTTTGGCAAGAAAGTGAGGCACTTCATCCTTTGCACTGGAGGGAAGGAGAGATGAATGGGAGAAAAAAAGGAAAAGTTTATCACTTTACAAAAAGAAAGATGAGGTAACTCCAATTTTTTTCAATAAAGTATGAGGCTAAGTCTGGGGTGGTGAACCTGCAGCCTCAAAGGCACATGTGGCCTTCTAAGTCAGTGTGGCCTTTTCACTGAGTGCAGGTTTTCAGAATAAATCCTTTTATCAAGGGGATTTATTCTGCGAAGTTTGGATTCAGTCAAAGGGCCGCCCCCAAGGGCCTAGAAGGCCATGCGTGGCTTTGAGGCCACAGATTCTGAGGAAAGGGAGAGGAGTGTAACAGGTCTAAGAAGTAGATATGATAGAGTGAGGAAAGTAAGAGGTAGATTGAGATGATGATTGTAGTTTTTTAATATAAATTTATGTGTAATCTCAACAATGCTGTGAGGGAGGTGCTAATATTATGCCCATTTTACAATTGAGAAAATGTAGGCTGAGAGAGACTAAGTGACTTGCCCAAGATCACAATGCTAGGGATGTATCTGATTCAGTAAAATTCAGGCTAGCGCTCTACATACTGCCACCTAGCTGCCAATCAGGGATAAGAAGCATTAGTGAAGGCCCAATGTTTTAAGTTCGTAGTGGACATGGCGTGTTTTTCATGAATTCCTTCAGCCAAATTCTACTGCTAAGAAATAAGAGAAGAGCAGGAAGACAGCAGGGCTTGATCCAGTGTGAAGGATTAGGTTAAGATCAAGGGTAAGAGTAGCTCCAGACAAAGGTGATGAAGGCTTAGACGAAGTTAAGTGGTACAGTGGGTAGCATGTTACACTGGAGTCAAGAAGACCCAGGTTCAAATTCAATTAACAGTGTGACCCTGAACAAGTCAATTAATCTGTCTGCCTCAGATTCCTCATGTATAAAATGAGGAGAAGAAGAAATGAGGAGGAGGAGGAAGAACAACAACAACAACTTAAGGGGAGGAATTGATGCAATCACTGAATCCTTAAAGTTCCTGTAGATTCCCTTCTTTGTAGGTTAAGTTCTCTATAGTGTGTTGTGTAGTCCATGCTGATATTCAATAGTTGGGTTGTATTTTGTATTCACATAATGAGGAAGTGATCCCAGAAGTGCTAAGTGTTTTGTCTATCTGTGGCTATGGAAGCAAGCAGGCAGGGCAGTACAAACGTTGAAGAGAATCATCCAGTGACAAAATCAGTGTCCTCAATCTCAGTCACATATTATAAATTACATGCCTTAAGCCTTTAGCAAGACCTTCTTTCCCTAAGTATTTACATACTCAAAAGGCTTTGGCCTCTGAAAATAATCAAATTGTCCTATGGTTTCCTTCAATATCTTTTGCACACTTTTAATAAAATAAAAAAGTACAGTGAACAAAACTATAGAACATTAACAAATGAGATTTTATTTCAGACACATTTGATGCCCATCAATTGGGGAATGAATGGCTAAACAAGTTGTGGTATCTGATTATGATGGAATACTATTGTGCTACAAGAAATGATGAGCAAGATACTTTCAGAAAAACCTAAACTTAAATGAACTGGAACTCAAGTGAGCAGAACCAGGAGGATGCTGAAAACAGGATCAGCAATATTTTATGATGATCAACTGTGAATAACTGAGCTATTCTCAGCAATACAAAGACAATTCCAAAGGACTCATGATGAAAAATGCTATCTACCTCGAGAGAAAGAACTGATGGAACCTAAATGCAAATCAAAGCATACTATTTTTCACTTCATTTTTTTTCACTAAGGGTGGGTGTCTGTGTTTTCTTTCACAACATGACTAATATGGAAATAATGCTTTGCATGACTGCACACATATAACCTATAGCAAGTTGTTTAGGGCCTCAGGGAGGGTGGTGGGAGGGAGAGAATTTGGAATACAAAATTTTAAAAAACAAATGTTAAAAATTGTTTTTACATGAAACTGGGAAAACATAAAATACTATTTTGTTTTAAAAAGGCATATTTGATAGGATATATTCCCTGCCTTCCATTCAGCTAAGTAAAGAAAGACTGAAGCTGGCTACTTAGTCTTCTTAATATTGGAGTGGCCTCTGCAGAGAATACACATCAGTAACCCAGGCAGGCCCATTTCCATTAATGAATGATAGAATCATGTGAACTCTCGTTGTGTTATCTTCCTCTTGCAGACCAAAGAAATGGCCCCCTCAAAGAGGCTTGTACCTTAATCATGGTTGCTGTCATCTATTCTGAGTCACAGTGATGCAGCTACTGATGAAACCAGCACTTGCCTCAAGTCTCTTTCCATTCTGCCCTGTTAAAAGGAGACTGTTCCCAGAAGATTTGTTATTTAAGCTACATGTGCACTCAACTGAGCATTAGTGCATGAAGCATTATTTCCTAGACTTCACATGTATTCATGTATACATCCAATATCATATTGTATTATATTGTTTTGTTACAGGGGATTTTTTTGTTTTAATTTTCAAAAGAGCACTAGCACTCTATTGCTGACTCATAAATATAAGTTCCAATTCTGACCACAAAATCTTTTCCTCCTATACTTGCAAACGGTACTAAAGAGAACCAGGTTGTAGAACTGATCTTTGTACGAACAAATCTAGTCTTAAAAAGACAAAAGTACTTTTTTAACAAGTGGAAACTGTAATATAAATTCTGGCAGATTTTACTCCTTCTCCTGTTCCTCATCCCTCCCCCCACCCCTATCCTCAATCCCAATCCTTGCCTTTCCAATATATCTTTCACATCTTCCTAATGGACAAGTTTAATGATATCATTCCTCTACATAAAAACAGTACCCTGCCCTCTACTAGGTACCAAATATTTTTTAAAAATCCTTAGTCTGGCATTCAAGGTGCTTCATAATCTGACTGGAACTAATTTTTATAGGCTTGTTTCTCCCTCCTACCTTTTTTTAAAAACAGTCAAACTGGACTACACATTATTCCCTGATCTGATTCTGCCCTCTACAGACCAAGCAAACCTGGAAGAGCAAACCAAATGCCAGTATTAAAAACAAACCAAAAACACTCTCAAAGTTCATTTCCTAATGATAAGAAATAAATGGGCACTATCTTTTTATATGAAAGATTTAAAATATTTATTGAAAGATCTTCATGATTTTTAGTTCTTTTACAACATTTTCATAAATGGCTGCCAATTTTATATTATGAAAAATCAGCCTCCCAAAACATATACTACCCTTTGAGTTAGCAGAACAAAAAATAAGTCTTTGAAATAAAAAATCTCCCAAAACAATTCACAGAAGCACTATTCAGAATTACAGTGACTTGTGAAAAAAGGAAGTAAAAGTTAAATGAAAAAGACCTTTCTGCAGCCTAAGGCTGCTTTCTTCACTCCTCTAGTTTAAAATAGCTACAGTTTAAATCTCCTCCTTTTGCAATCTACATTCTCCTCTTTCTTCTCCAAGCACTTCAACTTTATTTGATTCTATGTGTCATTTTCTATTTGGCAAAGAAGTAATGCCAATCTCTTTTTATGTGGATGTCTAATTATAGAAAGGCAGGAACAAGAATTAAGAAGACAGTATAGAGGCATTTCAATGTTCTGTGATCTGATCAGTGTGTCCCCTGGTGACTTACTTAAATATCTAAAAATACACTGCTTGATACACTGCATGTTCTTTATTTTTTAAGGTACATCATTATAATTTACAACAGAGATAGGTAACCTCTCTCCTAGAGCTTAATTTCTTTGGGTCCACAGTAGAAATACCAAGGTATAAGAAGCAATATAGCGTTAAATACCCTAAAGATACTCAAAAAATGTCTAAAACTATACCTTGCCCTGAAATTCTCTCTCCTCACTTCCCTATTTCTGTTAGTATCGTAGGTTCAAAGCCTTAGAATCATCACTGAATCTTTTTCTGTGACCTCCACATTCAACAAATCAGAAACACTACGAATTTTTTATTTTGTAATTTTCTTTTCCATTCCCTACTATTGCCCTAGACTAGGCCTTATGGCTAACAGTTTCTTAACTGCTCAGTCTAACTACAGATAATCCATACTACATTTAACTGCCAGACTAATTCTAGAAACGACACTTGCCTTAATGACCCTTTTCCTTGGCAAAGAATGTCTCTCACGCCTGGAATGTGCTCCTTTCTCATCTCTTAAAATCCCTAGATTCCTTCAAAGCTCAACTCAACTGGTACTTCTCACATGAGGCCTTTCCTTATCCCCCTAGTTGTTGAGTGTTTCCCTAGCAAATTACCTTATACGTATTTTGTACAGACATATACACATACCTATTATTTCTGATGATAATTAACATATGGTTGCTGTCCTTCATTCTTAAAGAGCAGCAAAATTACATCACTATGTTGGGGTCAAGGTACAGTGTGTCCTGATCAGACCCATACAAGCTAGGAAGGCTTTTACCACAGGTATGGCACAAATAGTCCATAAGAACATTTGGACTGGAGATGTCTGAATCTCTGCATCTCACATTTCTTTTGAACTGCTGCAATGTCCTATCTCCTATCTGCCCTATCTGAATTAAGAGAATTTCAGATAGGACATATACTGCTTGAAGAAATAAACTGTTTCATTTTTTATTTTTGTATACTCAACACAAAGCATAGGGTCACTTTCATAATCAGTGCTTAAGGAATATTTATGAATGAAATGTAACTTTCCTACCCCAAAATCTTTAATAACTTACCATTATCTGCCGAGTAAAAACCAAAATCCTTCTCTTGTATTTCAAGGTCCTTTATATTCTGGTCCCAACCTTATCTCCAATATTTACCTTACAAAAAACACTGATCCAGCCAAAATTATATCTTCTACTGCCCTAAGTATGAAACAATGCCCTTCAACTATTCTTTTCAACCTAGTTAAATTCTAATCCTTTTTCAAGATCCAGGTTACTTATTTCCTCTCTATTTTACCTGAAAATCATCCTTTGAAATAAGCTCTCCACTTTTACTTTGTGTAGTAATTACTCTCTATATAATTTATTTGGAAGCAAATGCTAGGCTGTTATAGCATGCCATGTCATCTGAAGTTTGCTAATGATTTGATCTTTAAAGAGATGGTCTATCTAATCCTGACTGGTCACCAGTGGAAAGCAGAGTCAGGGTGGGGGAATGGGAATTGTGTTGAAGATGATGAGCCACAGAGTAAAAAGACAAATTTCATGGCCTTTAAGATAAAATGGAAGAAATAGGCCTCCTAGCCCTATGTCTCTCTCCTCCTTCCACTCTCCCTTCTAACTTTGCTACTCAATTGCATATGCGTATTTAGAATTTCTCTCCCCTCCTACTCAGCAACAAGATGCTGCAAGCAAATGACAAGCAAGAATGTGTTTCTGCTTAAATAAACCTGAGTCCCTGAATACTCTCTGCTTTTTCTTGTCTTCTTCCCTGTGTATAAGCCAGCAATAATCACTACTGAAAAAAATGGACATTTTGAGGCCTAGCAGTTATCTCATGATTTTAAGAGTTTCTGAGTATGGTACCAGTTGACCAAAGAGAGGTGATTCCCATTCTAGCACAACTTATCAAAGGAGAACCTCCACTACCCTTAGGAGATGCTGCAACTGAAAGCACTAAGAAAGCCAAGCTATGCCTGGCCAGGTGAACTAGACCTTGGAAACTGGTCAGACAATACTGATCCAAGATGAAAGTGAAATATTTTAGCAATACCAAAAAAATTGCCCTTACCTTTAGGGAACACATGATGCTTATGGTGAGTTACTGTTTTATGTTGTATATTGTAAATGCGTGCATGCTTATGAGTCTTTTGTGTTTTAAGTATTTTCAAATGTGGAAAAATAAACCTGATACAATAGAAAATGAGCACCTTTTCTATAAGGGATCATATTACCCATTTTAGGGGGAGACCACAGATGCAAATCAAATCTTAAATTTGTTTTAGAGACTTCTCCTGAGTTATTCCAGGGCAGAGAAAGTGAACCAGAGAAAGAATAAAAAGGATGACCCTTTCTTTACTTCCCACTTCAGTCCTTGTCAGTCCAGAATGAGAGCCTCTCTGGTAGATCATGTCCTCTAGGCAAAAAGTTGTATGAATGTGTGCATATCAATTGATGGATGCGTTTTAAGCTCTTTTAGGACAAGGAATATTCTTACCTTCTTTATATCTCCCACAACACCTAACAGTGCTTGCACACAGTAAGCAATCAATAATTAAATAGCTGTTGACAATATTCATTAGATTCATTGACAATATCATAAAAGGCCACTAGATGGTGGTGTTAATATGTGAAAGTAGTCTTTCCAGAGCAGGAAGTTTCTCTGCTGGTATATGAAAGGATAAAAAGAAAGGAAGGAGTTATACAAGGAGAAATCAAAGGAATAGTTACACAGGAGGCCCCCAGGAAGTCAATGACAGATTGGAACAGCCCACCACTGAATCCTGAGTGTCTTATCAAGCCTACCTCCTAGAGTTGGAGAGTGTCTTATCTATCTCTCCCACAACTCTTATCACTGGGCTAGGAACCCAATAGATGGTTGAAAACTTTTTCATTGTCAACAATAGAAATCATAAAATCTCTAGGAATAGGAAGGTGATTATTTAATTAGATCACATGTCAAATTCAAAAAGTTCAAATTAGAACTCACTCTGTGTCTCTCAACCCAACTCTTCTCAAAACTTTCCGATTTCTGCTTGAGGGTTCTACTATCTTTCCCATCACTCAGGTATGCAAATTCAGAATCATCCTGACTCTCTGTTCATTTTCATGATCCTCTATAGCTCCATCTCCAATCAGATGCCAGATCTTGTCAATTCTACCTCCATAAAATCCCTCTGATCTTCTCCCTTCACTCCACTCTCTGAGGAACCATCTTCATTGCCTTCATTTCCTCTTGCCCAGATTACCACATGAGGCTCATAAGTGGATACCTCCTTCAAGTCTCTCTTCTCTTCAATCTATCATTCAAACTACAGCTGAACTATTCTTATAATAGTATGACTTCGATGGTCAAGAATCTTCAGTCACTCTCTACTATGTTGAAGATAAAATACAAACTCCTTAGTTTGTTATATAAAGACCTTTCAGTCTGGCTCTAGCCTAACCTCTCAAGGCTTACTTCACATTGTTTTCATTCACATTATCTATGTTCCAGACAATTGGACCTATTTGCCCTAATGCCTAACCTCCTCACATCTATCACCAAGCTGCAACTCTAACACTCAACTAGAAAGGGTAATTTCTAAGGGGAGATTTTTCCTGATGCTCACAGTTCCTAATATTTCCCTAGCTCCAAAAATTATCTTTTTGAATTTCCCAAGCAATGTAAACTCTTTGAGGTCAGGAAATGTTTTTATATACTTAATAGCACAGTATATGCATATAAGAACATTAAATATTAATGAATATTAAATAAATTTAATGAAGGAGTGAGAGAAGAAAAAGGAAGTAGAGATGAAAGAGGAAGATGCAGAGAATAATCCATTCCTTCTAAACTTAAGGAATCTCACCATACTTCTGATAATAGATTCTGACAATGCCTACAATTTGCAATCTATAGTCCTATTATTCCTCCATTTCCACTCACCAGTGACCCCAGGCAAATAATAATATTAAAAAAACAGGTTGGACTTTTGAGTACATGAGTACACTGAATTTTCCTAGATTCCACATTCCCAAATTTAAGAGTTCATGGGTGTCCCTTTATACTATTTCATTTGGTGATCTCAAAACCTTCTATGAGTTCAATTATCAGCTCTTTGTAAATGATTATCTGAAACTGGATGTCCAACAGGCATCACAAATTCAACATGTCCAAAACAGAACTCATTATCTTTCCCCATAATTCCCCTACTTCTAACTTCCTTATTACTATTGAGGGCATCACCCTCTGACATCCCCCTTCTGTCCCTTCAGCTCCTATTTGAGAGTCATCAATGACTCTCATCAATGACACTCACCCCACATGCTCAAATTGCTGTTTCTACCTTGACAACATCTCTCCAATCACATAGCAATACCCTAGTACAGGCTCTCATCACCTATCTCCAATAGGCTGCTGGATGCTATATTTGGCACAACTGTCAGCCCACTTCAGTCCATTATTCACTCACCTGCCAAAGCAGTCCTCCAAAAGTGCAGATTTGACCATGTTACCCCCCTACTCAATAAACTTTAGTAGCTTCCTATCACCTCCAAACTGAAGATTTTGTTTCTTACACCCATAAATTCCAAGTCTCTTCAACAGCAGTCCTCTATACTTGGAATGTTCTCCCTGGTTTTCCTGGCTTCTGTCAAGATTCAGCACAAATAACTTTTTTAAGAGGCCTTTTCTGATGCATCCTCCTGCACCCTTACTGTTAGTGCTATACTTCTAAGGTTACTTGTATGCTGTACACACACAGTGGTTTGAATGTTATCCAACAGAATGTGAGCTCCTGGGTCAGTGATTTCGCCTGTACTCATTGTATCTTGGCTTCCTATATCTACTTACTTAACTTTGGATCAGTTCATAGGAAGAGGTTTACTATACTTCTCTGTAGTCATCATATTCATTGTTTCTTACAATGCGGTAATATTCTACTGCATTCATGTACCAAGATTTGTCTAGTCATCCCTAATTAAACAAGATCTATTTTTTTGCAGTAATTTGCTACTACAAAAAGTATTACAAGGTTATTATAAATATTTTTTTCTATTATTTAATATTTCCTTTTTTTCCAAATTCATGTAAAACAATTTTAAACATTTCTTTTTTAAAATTTTGAGTTCAAAATTCTCTCTCCCTCTTTCCACTCCTCCATCATTGAGAAGACAAACAATATCATGTAGTTTATATATGCGCATTCATGCAAAACATATTTCCACATTAGTAAGGCTGTAAAAGAAAACACACACACACACACACACACACACAGAAAAATAAATTTAAAAAAACTATTTCTATCTGCACTAGACTGCATCAGTTCTTTCTCTGGAGGTGGACAGAATTTTTCATCGTTAAGTCCTTTGAAACAGTTATGGATTACATTGCTGAAAATAGCTACGTCATTCACAGTTAAATCACTGTACAATATTGCTGTTGCTATGTACAGCATTCTGGTTCAGCTCATTTCACTTTTCATCAGTTCATGTAAGTCTTTCCAGGTTTTTCTAAAACAATCCTGCTCATCATTTCTTATAATAGCATTCCAATCATATACCACAACTTATTCAGCCATTCCACAATTGATGGACATCTCCTAAATTATCAATTCTTTACCACCACAAAAAAAAAGCTGCTATAAATATTTTTGTGCATGTGGGGTTTTTTCCCCATTTTTATGATCTCTTTGGGATATGGACCTAGAAGTCAAATTGCTGAGTTAAAGGGTATGCACAGTTTTATAGCCCTTTTGAAATAGTTCCAAATTGCTCTCCAGAACGATTGAATCAGTTCAAAACTCCACCAAGAGTGCACTAGTGTTCGAATTTTGCCACATCCCCTCCAACATTTGTTCTTTTCCTTTTCTTTCATATCACCCCTTAGTCTTTTGCCTGCAAGAATAGTATATTCCAAGGCCTCTGATCCTTTAATGTAGAAGTTGCTGAATTTTGCGTTATCCTGATTGCAACTCCATGATATTTAAACCATTTTTTACTAGCTGCTTGCAATATTTCCTCCTTGAGCTGGGAGTTATGAATTTGGCTATAATATTCCTGGAAGTATTTATATTGGGATCCCTTTCAGAAAGTGACCAGTAGATACTTTTAATTTCTATTTTCCCCTCTGGTTCTAGCATATCAGGGCAGTTTTCCTTGGTAATATATTTAAATATGATGTCTAGGCTCTCTTTTTTTAATCTTGGCTTTCAGATAGCCTAACAATTCTTAAATCATCTCTCTTCGAGCCATTTTCCGTATCAGTTTGTTTGTTTCCAATGAGGTATTTCAATTGTCTTCTATTTTTTTATTCTTTTGATTTTGTTTTTACCTTTCCTTAATGTCTCATGGAATCATTAGCTTCTATTTGACCAATTCTCATTTTTAAGAATGAGAATTTTTCTTCAATGAGCTTTTTGTACTTCCTTTTCCATTTAGCCAATTCTACTTTTTAAGGAGTTCTTCTTTTCAGTGAAATTTTTGTGCCTCTTTTTCTATGTGGCCAATTCTGCTTTTTAAGGAGTTATTTTTTTCAATGGATTTTACTGCCTCTTTTACCCATCTGAACTATTCTGATTTTTGAGGAGTTATTTACTTCAGTAATTTTTTTATGCCTCCTTTACCAAGCTGTTCACTCTTTTTTCATGACTTTCTTGTATCACTTTCACTTCTCTTCCCAATTTTTCATCTACCTCTCTTACTTGATTTTTAAAATGCTTTTTAAGTTCTTTCATGGCTTGAGACCAATTCATATTTTTCTTTAAAGCTTTGGACGTAGCAGTTTTGACTTTGTTGTCTTCTTCTCTGTTTATGTTTTGATTTTCCCTGTCACCATAATATCTTTCTACGGTCAGGTTCTTTTTTGTTGTTTACTCATCTGACTTTTAACTTTTAAAAGTTAAAGTTGGGCTCTGCTCCCAGGGTAAAGGAGGCACTGTTCCAAGTTTTAGGTTTTTGGTACTGCTGTATTCAGAGCTAGTTCAGAGGGGAGGAGGGAGGAGTCCATAAATTTTCAGTTCTTCCACAATGGTAAGATCTAAGGTGAGGTGTGGTCACTGTTCTTCTGGCCTGTGCAATAGTCTGTGAGAGGCCACAAGCACTCTTTTCTGCCCTGAAACTATTACCAGAGGTCCCCACTCCACTGCAGATACAAGTTCTATGAGCCAGTGCCCCTCTTCACTCTGGGACTAAGACCAAGGACTGTGACCTGGATCTGCAACAAAGCCTGGCACCCAATGTCAATAAGGACCTCTGTAATCTCCTTTTGATGAGTTGTCTGACCTCCTTATCATCTGTGGTCTGAGAGCTCTGGAAGAAGCTGAGCCAATTTGTTTGACTCCATGACCTGCTGCTGGCTTGTTAAGGCATTGCCTGTGCTGAAATGCACTCCTCTCTCACCTCAGTGTGACACCTTTCCTGCCACCTTCTAAGGTATCTTGGGCTGAAAAATTATTTCACCCTGTCCCTTTGTGGGTTTTGCCTCTCCAGAATTCATTTTGAGGCATCATTTAAAGTTGTTTGGAGGAATATTTGGAAGAACTGAGGCTATTCCCTGCCTTTTCTCCACCATCTTGGCTCCAAGCTATTATATTTCCAATTCAATTACATTATATTACACACACACACACACACATACACACACACACACACACACACACACACACACACAATATTTTCCATATTTTGGACTTATGTGTCTGTCATCCCTGATCTCATTCTGGACATGCCAAGTAATGAGATTCAAGTCAAAATCTATATACATTTTAGTAACTTTTTTATCATAATTCCAAATTAATTTCATAGTAAGCATCCAGCAGATACCAGTTGACTGAGTGATGAGAATGGGGTCATTGCCGGCAGATGGGGAAAGTAACCAGGGTGCTGCAAATTGGCAAACCAAAATAAATAAGACAAGGGGGTAAGTGAATATTGGGTGCAGAATAGAGTATACTGGGGCAGCTAGGTGACACAGTGGATAGAGCACTGGCCCTGAAATCAGTAGGACCTGAGTTCAAATCCAACCTCAGACCAAACACTTGACACTTAACTAGCTCTGTGACCCTGGGAAAGTCACTTAACCCCAATTGCCTAAAAAACAAACAAACAACAACAAAAAAAAACATAGTATACCTAAGTTAATTCACTAAGAGGTAAGAATAAGGAAGGGAAAAGAATGTTGTCAATGGAGAAGTGATGGCCTGGGAATGAACTGAGGGGTAGAGATAATGGAGGTCATGAGGATAAAGAACAGGAATAAGAGACATGAGGCACCAGAAAAGATAGAATGAAAATAGATTAAAATCCACATAAGGGAATTTTGGAATTCATGAACATGAAAGTAGAACATGGGACTTCTGAGCTTTAGTAGTGCTAAAGTCAATTAGGTGTCTGTCCTATTTCTGACATAAATATGGTGAGCTTTCAAAAAGCAAGAGGTCTACCAGCTGGCTAAAAAAAATGATATAATGGTTTATGTATAAAATCCTGCAGGTGCAACTAAAAATTAATTCAAACAATAACAATAACAATAAACCCATAAAATAAGCAGTCTTTTTGTGTTTTTCTTACAAATTGCAGCGAGAGGAAAAAAAACACAAAAGGCTTGGTTTGAACTTCACAGAATATCATGCCTTCCCCCTTCAATTACCTGAAATCTCATCACCATGCTTATTGACTCAGTTTTTTGATACTCAACAAAGGTGGTGGAATGGATAAAGTGCCAGGCCTGCAGTAAGGAAGACCCACACCCAAATTCAATCCCAGACACTTACTAGCTGTGTGACCCTGAGCAAGTCACTTAACCCCATTTGCCTCAGTTTTGTCATATGTAAAATGAGCTGGAGAAGGAAATGGCAAACCATTCCAGTAACTTTGCCAAGAAAATCACAAATGGGGCAATGAAGACTAAAATGATTGAAACAACTGAACAACAATACTGACACTCAACACTTTCTGAACTTCAGCTGCCTCTACCATCTGATTGGAGGAATGAGGGAAGAGCAGTAAACTCTTCCCAAAGCATTACTTCATTAAGGTTTCTGAATTTTCAAAATCTTCAAGGCAACTCTAGATTCTCCATCAGTAAAATTCTACTTGGTTTCTACTGCATGGAACATCCAGCCCCTATGTTTAGTCACTCTGTTTTGTGTGTTATCTTTCCCCATTATATTGTTTGCTTCTTGACTGCAAACTGTTTTCTTTTTCTTATCTGTATCCCCAGTGCTTAGTATACTGCCTGGCACATTGTAGGCACTTAACATTTACTGAATTGAATTGATATAAATTCTATTCAAAATGACTACAAAATATATAAAATACTTAACAGTCCACCTATACTCAGGACCCATATTAATAAACTACAAAACATTCTGAAGAAATAAAAGATTTAAATGGTTTGAGAAACATGAATGCTGTGTCCATATAATACTTTTTAAAAAGTTACCTAAATTAATTTACAGATTTAGTGCTGTATCAATGAAACTAACAAATATTTACTTTATAAATTTAGATAAAGTAACAAAAAAAATTTTACTGGGGAAACAAAAGACCAGCCATCTCAAAAGACCCAATTAAAAAAAGTAGGAATGAAGGAAATTTTATAGCACAAGATAACCCATACTACAAAATAGTAATCTTCAAAACCATTTGTTGGTTGCTGACAGATAAGAGGAAAAAAAAGATCAATAGAACAGATTATGTAAATGAAGCCAAGGAACAAAAACATAGCAGCACTGTAGTTCATTAAATTCAAGATCACAAACTACTTGGATAAATACTATTCAGCAAAAAGTACTGGGGAAAAAAATGGCTGGCAGAAATTAAGTTTTAAACTTATGTCACAAAATGCTTTAAATGTATATAGGACCTAAATGTAAACTGTCATAACATTAAAAAAAATTAAGGAGAAGGAAAGGAGAAACCTTTTATAACTTTGGATAGAAGAGTTCTTCACCAAACAAGCAATAGGGAAAATTATTGGATATTAATTTGGATTACCCCAACAGAAAACCACTTGCACAAGCAAAATCAATTAAAAAAAAACTTGCAGCAAATTCTCTGACAAAGGTCTGGTACCCAAAATATACAGAAAATTTGGTAGAAACAGAAAAATGAGAGTTGTGTGTGTATATATACATATACATATACATCTATATATATATGTATGTATGTAAATGGTTAAAGAACATAAGATGTTTTCAAACAAGGAAATGAAAATAACAAGCATATTAAAAATGTTCTGATTTACTACTACTAATAAAAATCCATATTATAACATCACTGAGGGTCCACTTCCCTTCAGCCTCACTGAAATGGCAAAGATGACAAAAAATGGAAATGTTAATTGTTGGAAGGATTCCTCTAGGACAGCACACTTCAGTTTTGAACTATTATCCCCAAATTAATTAAACTCCACAAACCCTCTGACCCATATACCACGACTAGAATATATACCCCCAAAGAATCAAACACAGAGGGGAAAGGACTCATACTGCAAATACAAAAATATGTATAGCAGGATGCTTAAAACAGTAATGATAGCACAGTAGCATTAGTGAAGCAAATCAAAAGAGCATGAATAAAACATTAAAAATATAACAAAAAGGGGCAACTAGGTGGCACAGTGGATAGAGAGCACCAACCCAGGAATCAGGAGGACCTGAGTTCAAACCCTCACACTTGACACTTACTAGCTGTATAACCGTGGGAAAGTCACTTAACCCTGATTGCCTCACCAAAAATAAATAAATAAATAAATAAAATATAAGTAAAAAAATCAAAATTTTCAGAAAAAAAATAATGAAAAAAATACACTAACAAATAGGATAATTTTGTTACTGTCCAGGTTAAATTTTATACTGTACTTTAAAAAAAACAAACTGGACTTGAGAAGGTCACTGTTTCATAAATAATGCTTTTTTTGTGTTTCATTGTATATTGATATGTTTGTGTTCAAAGACTATAAGCTCACATTAAATAAAAAATTTAAAAATAAATTGACTGGAGATAAATAAAAGGTATAGAAAAATCAACTGTGCAAATGCAAAGGGATGGGGAGCATGGTTGGATAATAGTTCAGGGAGAAAAAAATCTTATGTTTATTGCAAAGTTAATATGAATCAACAGGTATGATCAACGATCATGGGCCATGTCAATATGAACTATTACCCAGAAAAAAAAAGAATTAATAAGTCCTGCTATACCCTATCATACTCAGGTCATGTTTTTCAAGAAGTATTTGATGCTACATTTTATGAACAATGACAAAAGGGATGGCATACTGAGGTGTTGCATTAGGATGGTGAAAGAAATGAAGTGGATTTTAGAGAAGAAAAGTCTATTTGAAAAGGAGAAAGGTGAAGAATTTATTATTATTTTTATGTATACATTTAACTTGGAACCAAAGGGAAGAACTAGTAACTATGAGTAGAAGTTGATAAGAAACAGATTTCAACTCAATTCAAGCAGATTAACTCAATTCAAGTAGAAACTAAAAAAGTAGAGCTGACTTCAAGCAGAAGCTGGATAATCACTTCTTGGGGATGTAGCAAATTTTTATTCAGGTCAGGTTGTGATAAATGTGATCTCATGTTCCTTCCAAGTCTGAAATATAGTGGATTTTCTCCTTATTTTTTTATATGTTGTTTTGCTTGTTATTAATTAGCCCAATTTCAGAGATTAGATTGGAACCCAGGTTGTTCTAAGCTTTGAAACTACCTCTCAATCCACTACTCCACCTTACTATTTTTATTTCTTGTTGTTCAGTCATTTCTCAGTCACATCTGACTTTTGCATGGCCCCGTTTGGGATTTTCTTGGCAAAAGATACTGGAGTGGTTTGCCATTTCCTTTTCTAGCTCATTTTATAGTTAAGGAACTTAGGGTTAAGTGACTTTCCCAGGGTCACACAGCTATTAAGTGTCTGAAGCCTGATTTGAATTCAGGAAGAAGACAATGAGTCTTTCTGACATCAGGCCTTGCACTCTGTCCACTGTTACCTTGCTGCCCTTTCAGGCAGCTACCCTTAGCAAAAGGATCAATGTTTCCAAAATTTTAAAGTAAATTTTTACATGTAAATTTTATTCATCATAAATGTAAAACCTTTAGAATCTCACAGGCATTTTTTTTAAACTTCAAACGTTAACTTTTCAGCTTAAAAATAAAAGGGAAAAAAAAGGGGCAGCTAGGTGGCACAGTGGATACAGCACCAGCTCTGGAGGCAGGGGGACCTGAGTTCAAATCCAGCCTCAGACACATGATATTCACTAGCTGTGTGACTCTGAGCAAGTCACTTAACCCCACTGCCTAACAGAAAGAAAGAAAAAAAGAAAGAAAAGAAAAATCTGCTTCCAAATACAGAAAAGATTGATCTTATTGGAAAACACTCAAAAATTGTAAAAGACAATGTCATGTCCACAGCTTAAGTGACTGCTATGATATGAGTACAATAATTACAATGTCATATGAATTTCCCTTTTGTTCCTTCTATTCCCCTTTTGTGAGTCTCTACATTTTTCTCAGAATGTTTCTCTGACTCCTTGTATTTATTTACAAATTTTTCTTTTTAATTTCTGCCCAACAGAATGAATTCAATTGAACTTTTGAGAATTTGGGATTTGATACTGTTTTAAAAGATTACATATTTTAGTAATGTCACAATGAAAAATGGTTTTAAAAAAGCTCCTAAAACAAAACCTTTAAATTATGTGTATTAACACAGCAAAAAAATCCTATGAAATTTGAAATCACAATTAGCTTTAAAACTTCAGTACTTCAATTTAATGTATGATCTATACAAAATGACAGAATATTTAATGTTCACATTAATAGACAAATAAAGTCTGTTTTTATCACTAAAATAAGCCAGTCTTTACAAATAATTGCTGCATAAAACTTAATATTTTATACTGACTGGAAACTAAGACTACCTTTGAATTTCCAAAAGAAAATGGATAATTTGAGCTGACTGAGTAAAGCATTCACAGACATGGAACAGTCCCTATCGCATCCTGGTAATGGTTAGCAATTTACCTCTTCTAGGGTGCCAAATGTTACTCTAATGCACTGAACCAGTAAAATGACCTTATATATGTAAATGCGTTATTCTGGCAGATCATTTTGTGAATATTCATGAATTTGTACAAATGTTTAGGAAAGCAAAATTGTTTGCTAATAAAAGAAGATAAATTTTTAGAAAAAAACATAAAAAAGACAATATTGTATTTAAATATGCACATGTCAATATTTTTCTCTCGCTAAAAATATTACCTAAAATTGTGGTAATCAGCCATTTTTCTCTGTGAAGCTCCTTAATAATATCTTACATTGAAAGATAATTAGAAAAAATTAAAAAAATTTGAAGGAAGTGAGATAAATAAAATGAGATGGGACAGGCAAGAGTGCTTTGCTACAAAGTTTTATACAAATAAAAAATTATTAGGAATAACATATTCATTTTTAAAAAGTATTTTAATTTGCCCTATACACATTAATATATACACATACTTCTTAATTTCGTAGATGTTCTTGAAAGGACCATAATGAGTACAAATGGAAAAGCTATAATCTCTTCAGACACAGATGTTATATGTCAAGAGATTCCTAGTGTGATCTTCATGAAACCTCAGGCGTATTTTTCATTATAAAATATTACATCATGATTATTTTTTGAATTACAATTTGTTAAATAAGAATACCAAAATGGGTCAGGAGATATCAATATTACCTTTGTAAAATGAGTGGGCAAAGCTCTGCTCAGGAATTAACTTGGCAAGGAATCCATGGTTCAAACTTGGATGAGGGATAGATGGTATGACCACAACTGTGAAGAAAATCATGAATCAAATGTGAGCCAGCTTGTAACAGCCTGTGGCCTGGTCTCTTATGGATCCATGACAAAAGTCCTATCTCATTACAACATGCAAATATGACACCATCAACAAAGAACGCATCTCTGAAGGAAAGAAACAAGTTATGTATTAAGAGATAGGAAACAACATCAAGAAGTACACTTTTAGAACATAAAGAGAATAAAAAAGACAAATTTACAAGCAGATCAGAATAGGGAAGATTCATTATAATTGGAGTTTCCCATTCCAGCATCATGAATACATTAAACATGAAATGAAATGGCTATTTCTTTACAAAGTAAATTATAATCTAATCCTTTTTAACTGAAAGACATCAAGATTTTATTTGAAGTATCAGATATAAAAGAAAATATGAGATATGTTATGTTGATGATGACTAAAAGTAAGGATGAAATGTCAACATACTCTTATGGGTAAAGTACAAATGTTAATAGCTCAAAAAAACGAACAAACAAAAACAACCCAACAACATAAGACCACTCCAGAAGGTGAGATGATGATTCACGAAGAACACCATGCAGAGATTTGACCACTGATTTCTACTCACTTTTAAAAATCCATTATTTGTTACATAGCTTTTTTTTTTTAAAAGAAAACATAAACCACAAGCCAATCCAGCAGAATAAGGAATGGTTACTGAATTAGAAAACTAACATTAGAAATAATATTGATCCAAAACTCCCGACAAGCAATGAAGCTGAAAGACAGCCCCTCAGGGCTAGGATATCAACTGTCAGAAAATATTAAAACAACTCTTTAAAGTTTCCAGTCTTTGTTTATAGCTTCCAAAGGGAACAAGACAAGTCCAATAAAGGCAACTTATACAATAACATTTGATTTTAATGGACCTTTCTACTATGAAAACAGAAAACTAAAAAGAGAGTAAGACTCAGGAGGTAAAACAGTGTTTCCAGTACTAGATTTTTCAAAAAATTTTCATTGTTGGCCAAATCAACTTAACTATATGGGTTTACATAATATGAATTCAGACTGAATATCTGAATACACACACAGCAAGTAAATAATGTCCCCTTGGCCCCCTGCCCCTCAAATGTTTGTTTGTTCTGACAGGTTTATATCTTGGCTTACTCTAGATTCTGCCATAACTCTGCAGGAGCCTCTGCCTCTTGTGTCATAAATAAAGATTTTTATAAGAACACCTAAAATGTATGAAAATGATCTATATATTCAAATGCAGTAATGAAAATAAAAAACCTTATTAATATATAACAAATAATAAAATAAAAGTAGTGATGAGAAAATAGCAAATGTCATGTAATTAGTCTCCATGTTCTTTCTTCAATTTAGGTTTGCATGTTTTTGTATTTATGCATGTATGTATTGATATCCCACTGAGTTCCAAAAGGATTTAAAGCACCTAGAAATACCTATTTTATACATTTTTAATATTTGAAAGGTTAGATGAAATACAGTGAAAAATCAAGTAAGAAAAGAAAGTACCTGTACTTGTTGGCGAATTTATTTCTTGTCTCATGTTTCTACCTGCCTGGCTTCCAGATCGTGCAGTCTCTCGTTGGGGTTCTAGTATGTCACGATATTTGGAGACCATCAGAACAGAAATGAAGTAAACCACAGCCAAAGCTAAGAATTGAGCCTGTTTGCTATCATCCTATGTGAAAGGAAAAGAAAGATATCAGAATAAAATTTATACATTCATAGGATGTTTCTAATAAAGAAAATGTGTTTTGAGGAAAGGAAATGAGGATACACAATATGCTTTGGTGTTATTTAGTACTTTAGCATGAAAATATAAAGATCTTTTTTGACTAAACATATTCTCTTCAAATAAGATATGAATAGCAATTCTGCTACAAATACTGAAATGTTCCTTCTGTACTATTTGTGGCAATTCTGTCTTCTTATACCATTACCTAGCATAAATTACTTTTCTGCCCCATACCCATCCTCAACCATCTTGCTCTAGCCTTCAACATTCTTTAAGAGGTTCCTTAAAGTTAACCCTTCTCCATGAAACCTGTATGAAGATAAATATAAGTGGAGTGGAGATCATTTATTCCAAATGTCTCATTTTACAGGTGAGGAAACTAAAAGCTGAGAGTTTAGCCAACTTGCCCAAGGTGAGATAATTAATTAGTAACTCAGAAGGAATCTGAGCCTAACAGGCCTCTTGACTGCAATGCTGGGGCCCTTTCCATTGAACCAAATTGCCTATTTTTAAAAAAAAGTAAGTTCCTAGATTCTATCAGTTTGAGTTGTTTTCTGCAATCAGAATACTTCATCATCAAGTATTTACGTAATACACGCATAATAATAATGACAATAATGATAATAATAATAAATATGACTTCCCCTCATGCTTATTCAATTACAAAGATGGAATCATTTTATCCATCCGTGCAACAGTCCACAGAACATTAAGTATAAAAAAATAATGGTAGGGTAGCAACTTGTTCTTGATCATTTCCATCAAGGAGAATCAAAAAAGATTAGAACTGACAATAACAATAATAATATTAAAAAACTGTTTCTACCTGAGCCCCAGTGAAAATGAGGCTAAGAATAAAACAATAAACAATAATTATAGCAAGTGACATTTATTTGGGCTTTAAACTTAACAAAGCACATTTAACTATATTATCTTCTTTGAGCCTCACAATAACTGAAATATTATTATTTCTACATTACTTACGAGGAAATTAAGGTTCAGAAATTAAATAATTTTGGGGGTAGATGCTCTTTCTTAGCTCTGAGTTCAGCAAGACACGCTGCTCTACACCTCGTATAGCTCTTCAAATATATGAGCATAAATAAGTCCACTAGTAATTTAGCTATGGGTATTATAATTGAAATTTTAGAAATCTCAATGTTAGGCTCTTACTGAATAAAGTAAAAGAATTTAGAGACAAGTCTCTTTTTGAGCCACAGGATTCTAGCCTTGCTCATCTCCTATTAAACATTTTCATCAACAAGTTAACAACAAACACAATGAAAGAAGAAGAGGAGAAGGAAGAGGAGATAACTGTTTTAAGGTTAGCAAAGCACTTGACAATATTATCTCATTTAATACTCACAACAACCCTGATTACCTATTTAAAGTTGTGGGAGATAGATCACATATTCTTCAGAGAATCAAGATTTTAAAAGATGGGTGGAAATATATGAAACTAGTAAGATAAAACTTAGAAACATAAATGTAAAGCCTACACTTGCAGAATTTGGCTCAAAAAACACTCTTATGAAAATTTTGTCACATGAACTTAAGTCAATTGTAATTCTGCATTTGTTTAGTTTTTTTTTTCCGTACACTTCAGCTGACTTCTAAGAATCCTTCTTGAGTTAAGATTTCTATGATTTTAAAAAGTTAATTATCAATTAGGAGGCCACATTACGTAATAAAGTATTGAACTACCAAGGCAGGAAGACCTAGATTCAAATCTTTCCTCTAATATTGAATAGCTGTGTAAACCTCTCTCAGCCTCAGTTTCCATATCTATAAAACAGGGAAGATAAGAGATTGACACACAAGATTGTTGTGTGGATCAAATAAGAATCTGTATGTAGTACGCTTTGCAAAATTAAAAGTACTATATAAAAGTCATGTGAAATTTTAAAAAATGATTGTGACTTATCTTTTACTGACATTAACATTCAAATGCAAGTATGCAACATCCACATGAAAAGCAAAAACACAAGATAAATCCTATTTCTTCCTATTTCTTATAGCACTTAATCTAGGTCTCCTTTGCCTTATTATAGTTGCATCATATCTCTATTGTTTTCTCATGTATCTCATCTCTCTGATGGATCTAAACTACACAGCTTTGTCTTTCTCAATGGGATAAACCCACTGGGAAGCACAGAAAATTGCATGTAGCAGGGGCTTGATTCTATTGAATTTCATTGCTCAGATTTTACATAGACTTAATGGAACAGATAAGCAAGAATCAAGCATTGTTTTTATTTCTTAATGTTGCAAAAAATAATTAGAATATGTAATGGTAGAATCAGTACTTTTATAAAGCTACAATTTATTTTGAAACTATTAAAAATGGATAATTTCAGCACTCATATGCATATAGTTACTCTTTCAATGCTGTGAAGAACTATAAGTCCAGGAGGCAGGGTCAAGATGGCAGTGTAGAGGCAGGGACTAGCTTGGGCTCTCCCAAATTCCCCTCCAAACAACTTTAAAATAATGCTTCAAAACTAATTCTAGAGCAGCAGAGCCAATAAAAGAACGAGATGAAATAATTTTCCAGCTCAAGACAACTTAGATGGAAGGCAGTAAAGGTCTATCTCACTGGGGTAGGAGTGAAGAAGTTCAGCAGGAAAGCCACCAGCAGGCCTTGGGGACAACTAAATCAGCAAGGCCAGTGGATTCTGGACTTCTCAGGTCAGAGTTATAGAATTGGTCAAAAGGAGATTACAGGGGACCCTTTGCTGGCAATGGGTGCAAGACTCTGTTGCATTGCCAATACGTGGTTCTTGGTCACAGTTCCAGGGTGAGAGGAGTACTGGCAGGAGCGGGGACCCTGGGTAAAATTCCAGGACAAAAAAGAGTGCTTGTGGCTTCTCACATAAAAGAGCACAGGCCAGAGGAGCAGTGATCACACTTCTCCTTATCACCACCACCTTGGAAGAACTAAAAACTTACAGAACACCCAAGAACTAGCTTTAAAAACAGCAGGATCAAAAACCTGAAGCTTGGGATAGTGCCACCTTTACTTCAGGAGCAGAGCCCAACTTTAACATAAAGTTGCAAGTCAAGAAATAGACTGGAAAAATGAGCAAACAACAAAAAAAGAACCTCACCACAGAAAGTTACTATGGTGACAGGGATGATTAAAACTTAAACTCAGAAGAAGACAGCAAAGTCAAAACTGCTACATCCAAAGCCTCAAACGAAAATTAACTCTAAATCTCATGATCCATTGTGACACAGCTTCAAACAAAGAGGCAGAGCTAAAAAGTAAGGGATAGACAAAACCATTCTAAAATGTAACTATATTATAGAATAAGATTTTTGTACTTTAGTAAAGGATTTAACTAAATGAAAATTTAGGAGACAGTGCCAGAAACAGTAACAAGCTTTTAAAATTAATACTGCATAATGGGTATCATATTGCTTGCCTTCTCAATGGGTGGGGGGAGGAGAAATGGAGAATATGAATAAAATGAATGAAATGGAGAGAATCTGAAACTCAAAATAAAGAAATGAATGTTAAAAAGAAAAAAGAAAAAAATGAATATTACAATAGGTTAAGCCAAGGACAAGTTTGTTATGAGCATAGCATATAAAGGAATCTCTCAGTATAGTACACACTTTATCATACTCAGATAGTAAATTTCCTCACTCTCATTAATTTCATCTTTGAAAAGGAAGGCCAATAAAATTAAGAGATCTGAATTTTCTAATGAATTTGCTTATTTTAAAAGAAATTTTAGTTTCATATAGAGATGGCAGGTCCTCAGTTATTGACCTCTGTTTACAAATGGAATTTCCAACCTCCATGGATTCTCAAAATGTACTTGAAATTCTTTAAAATTTAAATCTTCAATAGGGATAAGGGACTATACAACTTGTGGTTTCATTGGTACAGGGAACACTCAAGTGAGCAAACTTCCTCCAAAAATGCAAGCATCTTTTCTGAACCTTGAGCATCTTACAGAATCCCCTAGAGCACCAGAAATTAAGTAGATTACCCAGGGTCACACAACAATATGTGTCAGAGGTGGGACTTTAACTTATGTCTTTCTGGTTTCAGGGCCACTTTTTTTTTTTAATCTACCCTACCAGACTGCCTTGCTTTAATAGGGAGTCAAAAAGATTGTCTAAAGGACATTTTAAAAGAAAAACTTTAGCTACTTTCAAGATACAGATGATTCTTTTACTCTTCTCAAGGGTAAGAAGTGACATATCGATTTTCTTTTGAAGCCTAACTTGTGGAACAGTAGTGGAAACAATCCCCAAAGAAAAATATAGCATAGTGAAGTGAAAAGTAAACTAGACATGAAATTTAAGTTTTAAGTTTAAGCTCTGATTTGGCCACTTACTACTATTTTTTTGACCTTGGCTAATATATCCCTTTGAACATCACTTTTTTCACCTGTCAAATAAGGGGAATGGACTAAATCTTAAAGAGTCTTTCATGAATCTGATCTGTGATTATGCTTCCATAATAAATTAGTAAAATAATTACTATTTCTATTCCTTAAAACAGCTGTCAATTTTCACACAACTCATTTTAAACATGCTACAAAATCATCAAATCTAAGCCTTCGAAGAAACTTCAAAAAATATCCCTTCCAACTCACAGCTGAACCATTAGCACCTCTATAATCTACTTGCCAAGTGGTCATTCAACCTTTCCTTGACAAACTCCAGTGGGGCTACGGTGTAGGGCATGGGGAGCACAGATGGACTCATTCCATACTGAAGAAGCCTATTTCATTTGTTAATAACTCTAATTGTTGGAAGAATTTTCCTCACAATCTAGTTAAACTCTGCCTTCCTATAACTTTCTTTTTTTGTTTGGTTTTTTTTTTGGTCCATTTATTTATTTTTAGTTTTTAAGATTCATTTCCACAAGATTTTGAGTTCCAATTTTTCTCCCTATCTCATCCTTCCCTAACCCCAAGACAACAAGCATTCTAAACACCCTTTCCCCTAATGTGCCCTCCTTTCTATCTCCCTCTCCCCTTCTCTTATCCCCTTCCTCTTCTACTTTCCTGTAGAGGAAGATAGATTTCTATACCCCACACTGTCTGTATATCTTATTTCCCAACTGCATGTGAAAACAATTTTTTAACATTTGTTTTTAAAACTTTAGGTTTCAAATTTTCTCTCTTCCTCCCTCCACACCCACCTTCACTGAGAAGGCAAGCAACTTGATACAGGTTATATACTTTAACGGTCATGCAAAACACTTCCATAGTAGTCATGCTGTGGAAAACTAACTACATATAATAAAGCATAAGAATACTTGAAAGGTAGGTAGAGGCCATGTTATGAAGAGCTTTAAATGTCAAATGGGCAATAAAAAGCCACTGGAGTTTACTAAATAGGGAGATGATATGGATAGACCTATACTTTATGAAAATCACTGGCAGCTGAGGGAAGGATCAATTATAGTGAAGAGAGACAAGAGGCAATGAGAATAAATCGAAGACTACTATCTATAGGCGAGAGGTTATAAGGACTTCAATTAGGGTTGTGATTATATGAGTAGAAAGAAGGGAACATGTGAAAGAACTTGTGAAGGTAGAAAATAAGATCGGGCAACAGAGCAGATAAGTGGGTGAGACTAAGAAAATGAGAATGACACCAAGGTTTTCAGCCTCAGTGACTAGGAAGTTGTGCATTCCACAGTGACAGGGAAGCCTAGAAGAATGGAAGATTTGGGGGAACAGATTATGAGTTCTGAAGGTGCTGAGTTTGAGATACCTATGGAACATGCATTTTCCATGATCTTTACAACATGGTTGAAAATTGCTCTGGAATCACATCTTCCATAACTTAATAATCCTAGGATGAAGCTCACTAGGACTTGCTGCCTTAAACTCAGCAACAGCATTTAGATGTTCTGTTCTCCTGTTAATCTTGGATGCTAACCACACTATCCATTTTTCTTCTTTCCAGTTTGAAGACCACTCTTTTTAGCAGAGAAAATAAAAATAAGAACTGAGAGACTTTTTTCCATCATCTCATCACTGAACTGAGCAGGATCCTTATCCCATTTTTTGATCCTCATCTTTTTTTCTAATAGTTATTCTTAAATTCCTTCACCTTCAATCTATTCCCTCTCTAATCCAGTCTTTCCACTATTAAAAAGTAATCTTCCTAATGTACAAGTATGGTATGTGGCATCTGTTCAAAATGCTTCATTAATCTTTACTCTCTTTGGCATAATGGTTCAATATCCTCCATAACCAGGCTGCACACTACCTTCTGGGCCTTATCTCATACTTCTCCCCTACAAACATTAAGATAATACCTTTCTCTTGCTTAGCTTTCTCAAATCTAAACATGCTATATTCCATACCTAACTACTTTTTCACCATATCTATTTCATGAGATATTTCTTCTTCTTTCAAGGCCTAGTTCAAAAATTACCAACTCCACAAACCCTTATCTTGTGCTCTCCTTCCCCTTCCATTTCACTACACATCATACTCAAGCTGCTATTCCAATCAATTCATCTTTTCTCTGCAAATTATCTCTTACCATATGTAGGGGCAACAGATCACTTTCAATTTTTATGTACAGTCTATTTTTCCTCTATAAGTACACCCCAAAATGATCTCTTATATTTGTTTTGGATGACTTCAGATCAAGGCCCCACCAAAGGCAGAGGCACTTCCCTGGTTGGCTTTAGGGTGATTAGTTTTTCTCCTACATCTGCTCTCAGGAACCATCTACTAAAGTGTTAAATGAGTTGTAATCTTGAAAGATTGGAGGAAGCACCCACATGGATGAAATCATGAATCCTTAAAGCATCAAAGTGGAAGATTTTTCCCAGTAAAAGAAAAAAAAAACCTGTAACTTACCACATCACGAAATACAACTGCCCGCAGACGATTAATGTCTACATCCTGAAGAAGTCTATCAGGATCTTTGATGGGAGAAAGATTACCAGGAACACTTTCAAGTGGAGTCTAAAACAATAAATAGAACTCCAATGGGATCATTTATCTGAGGAAGTAAGATTCTAAACGCTGAGTTAAATCAACTATAGGTCTGCATTATAAAATCTTATAAAGTAATATTTTTAAATGCTTTATATAACATGTTAATATGGCATAGTTAGACAGGATACTGGACTTAGATTCAGGAAGATGAAGAAAATCCTGATAGGCAGAAGAATATGAAGTTTACGCAGTGTTTATATTAGATATGTAGCAGTTGTAATAACGAAAAATGTTATAATTCACCTAGCCAAATGCAATTATAGCCGTACCTTGCCAACAAAAATATCACAGGGTCACAGTCTGAAAACTGAAGAGATTAGAGGTCATCTAGTCCAAGCATCCATTTTACAAATGAGAAAAGCAAAGCCCAAGAAGGTTAAGCGAATTGCCAAAATTCACAGTCAGTAAGTGGCAGAGCTGGGATTAAAACCCATGTGCTCCGACCACAAATCCAGTGCTCTCCTTTGTTGTTGTTGTTGTTGAGTAGTTTTGTCATGTCTAACTCTTTGTGACCCCATTTGGGGTTTTCTTGGCAAAAACACTAAAGAGGTTTGCTATTTCCTTTTCCACATCATTTTTACAGATGAAGAACTAAGGCAAAGCAGGGTTAAATGATATGCTTAGCAACACACAGCCAGTAAGTGTCTGAGACCACATTTGAGCTCAGGAAGATGACTCTTCCTGGTTCCAAACCCACTGCTTTATCCACTGCTCCACCTACCTGCCCTTACAGCAATTTCTTAAGAATGATTTATAAATGAGATTAGTCAAATCTGCCTCAAAGATTCACAAACAATGGTGTTTGGTAATTATGTATTAGCAATATTAATATGTGTATGTTTAGTTATTGTTATTGCTTCACTCATTTCAGTCATGTCCAACTCTTTGTGACCTCATTTGGGGTTTTCTTGGCCAAGACACTAAAGTGGTTTGCCATTTCCTTCTCCACATCATTTTTACACATGAGGAACTCAGAGAAAGAGTTAAGTAACTTTCCAAGCATCACACAGCTAGTAAGTATCTGAGGCCAGATTTGAATTCAAAGAGATGAGTCTTTCTGACTTTAGGCCTGTCAACTCTATCCACTCATGATCTGTGATTTCATCAATGTGTATGCTCTCTCCACACTACAGGTCACAACTTCTCCATGTCTTTCCATACTGTACAATTCTTATCATTATCTTTCTTCTACAGGTGATCTTCCAATAAAGCAGAAAATATTCCTGTGGTTCTTTTCTAAAAATGTTTTCTAATTGAAATCTTTTATCTCACTAGACATACAAATTTTTTCCTTTTAATTTCTACAATATTCAGTTTGGGGTTTTTTTATGATTATTATTCTATTTACACTATTGTAATCATTGTGAATACTGTTTCCTGGCTCTGCTTGCTTCACTTTGCATTAGTTTAAGTCTTTCTAAGTTTCTCTGTACTCATCACACTCATCATTTCTTATAACATGACAATATTCCAAAACATTCATATTTGACAATTTGTTTAGATATTTCCTAGTCACTGGCTGACCATTTCATTTCCAGTTTTTTGCTACCACAAAAAGTGCTGGTTTAATATTATGGCATATATAGGGCCTCCTACAGATTTTATTATCTTTATCCTGAAGATATCAATGGAGCATTCAAGATATTCAACTACTGCCTCATATTTTGACCCTATAAACAAAGACAGCATTGGCTTTTAAAAATATTTCCACAAACTTTAGATCAAAATAATATGGACATGAAGAAAGTAATTGTCCCACTGTCTTACTCTGTACTAACCAGCTTACAGACAAATTCTTGCAGAATAATTACAAACTGCACAGTATACGAAGGAGGCCAATTGAGAGTGTGAGAGGACTGAATAGATGAATATCTGCTGAAAGAACATGGATTGTGTTTGTTTTCTAGAATTTTTAGTGTCTAGCTATCATAGAGAAGAGGGATTAGTCTTGTTCTACTTGGCCCTGGATTACCAAGGAAATGGGGAAAAGAAGACGTAGCAGGGACAAAAGTTAAGAAAAAAGAAATCAGAGTTCCTGGAAAACAGATTTCAGTTCAGTAAAAGAAAAAAATAAATGAAGTTGTCAAAAACTAGAAAGGGAAGCTTCAAGTCTAACAGGCTCCTAATAACTGAAGATCTTCAACTGCAGGCTTGTCCAGAACATTGCAAAGGAGATTCTTCTTCAGGCACAGGTAAATTTTGTCACTCATCGAGGAAAGAGATTAGAGTTGGAGAAAAAGTTATGAGAGAAAGAAGTGAGAAATTATCAACAATTCCAATAATTACTTTTTCAACAAAGTTTCAGATTTTCTCTGCCCATTTCTTTGGTTTACTTTTCAGAAAGATCACAAACACAACTATTTGTGAGAATAAAATTTAGTTACCTTTGAAGTTGCTGCTGCAGTCACACTTTGGGGAGCTTCTTGAGGTTTACTGCTAATAAGAGAAGATTTGTTCACCCTTTCCCTCTGCCTCTGTCGACATTCTAAGCAGTTTCTCACAGCAACACAGCAAACTAAAATAAGTAATGTATATAAACCAATAAAATACATTGTAGCTTTTTAAAATGTTAAGAATAACAGTTGCTTAATTTATTTCATGATTAGAGTTAAAAACAACAATGTCAAATGAATCAGACAACCTTAATGATATATGTTCACTTTAATTAGAAAATTACTAATTTCTTAAAATAATCTGTTTCTAGTATCAGATAAATTTAACATTTAATACTAAAATGACACTGAGCCTAATATTTTACACTCAAGCAAAAATGGGTAAGTAGGATTCACAAAACTCTGCAAGTCCCTATACCTTTCCTCAGGTAATACTGCCTTATTCCTACCACACAGAATATAATCAGGAACAGATGCCTATCTATCATTCCTCAGAGTCCTAAGGATGAAAAGGAGAGAGAAGTAAGGCTTCAGAACCAGTTCAAGCTATTGGACAGGGTGCTGGGCCTGGAGTTAGGAAAGCCTGAATTCAAATCTGGCCTCAGACACTAACTAGCCTAGTATGATACTGGGCCAGTCACTTAACGCCTCTGCCTCAATCTCCTCATCTGTAAATGGAGATAATAATAGCACATCCCTCTTAGAGTTGTTGTGAGTATCAAATGAGATAATATTTGTAAAGTGCTTAGCATAATGCCTTACCATAGTTAAGTATGATAAAAATCCCTATTCCTTTCTCTTCCCCTTAATTTACAGCTGCAAAGAACTATAACATAAAAGTTGGTATTAAATGTATACTTAAAAAACTGCAGAAAGAGATAGTACCAAAAAACAAAGACACAAGCTGGAAACTTTTTTTGAAGAACTCTCAGCCTGGTTAAAATTCCATTCATTCTTTACTCCAGAAAAATCCCTCTCCTGTCTGGCCCTATTCCTCTGGCCCCATCTAGGTTGCCTCTAAGTCATCATTCTCCAAGGAAGGCCTTACCCCTTCTTTGATAGAGAGAAAGAATTTATTTATAACCTCACTCCTTTCTGTGAAGTGAGAGAAAACTGATGACAGGGTAAAGACTTCCAATCTATTCAAGTGGACATAAAAGAGAATGTACATAATTTCCTTTCTGCCCCACTACTGTTCAGTCAATGCTCTCAGATTCAAATATTAAGTTGCTGTAAGTACTGCTGATAATATTATTATGTCCTTTGTCTCAGGCTCCTGGCCCCATTTAAAAATAAAGCAATGATGTTTTTACCCATTAGGAATGGATGATTCCTTCTAAAAATAAGCCTAGCTCCAACTGCTATGATAGCATAAGATTTCCTAGTGATAAATCTTCTCTGCTTTGTAAAAACTAAGAAAGCATATTCTAGGCTTATCAAGGATAGTGAATTCAACACAATCCATTTTTGCCTTTGGATATTATATGCCTAAAGACCAGCCTCATCATATCTTTTAACTCAGAAAACCTGACTCATTGTTGCACTTAAATAGGGTTCAGACATGAATCTCCAATAAATCAATTTTAGCAGAAAATAATTAAATGCTATGGAGTCTGAAAAACTTTAAATATTTCATAGTAATTTAAACAGCCCAAATTTACCAAATCTGAGTAATATTTTTATTCTATTTTAAAATCTTAATAAATTTGAAGTATCACAAAAATAATGTTATCACATTTCCAAAAAAGGCCAATTTGTATTATAACTGCGCTATAAGTAATGAGTTTTAAAACACCAATCAATGGGTAAGTAGTTACTTAATAAGCACTAGACTTACCAAGCCTCAGACACTGTCGCATTAAACCTCCAGAAGACATGTTCTTTTCAGCTTCAATCTCACTAAAATTTAGAGAGCTGGCAAACACCAGGACATCAACCATAGCCATCAGTCTGCTGAGGAAAGTCACTGCTGTCTCAGCTGACATGCCTTGTGTCACTTCAATATTTTCCAATTCCGTCTTTAAAAAAAGTAATAGTTAGACATAATCTTTGTATGCAATACATTACTAAAAACTCAGTATTTAAGTGAATAAGGATTTAGCATATTACATTTTCAAAAATCTATAAAATTGATGTTAGCATGATCAATTACTTTTATAATAATCACAACCTGAGTTTAAAAAAAAAGAAAACTTATATCAGTTGCCTTAAAGTTCATACTGTTATTATTAGAATTTCTATTTCTTAAAAGTGAATTTGGGGGAAGCTAGGTGGTGCAGTGGATAGAGGACCGGCCCTGGACTCAGGAGAACCTGAGCTCAAATCCGGCCTCAGACACCTAACACTTACCAGCTGTGTGACCCTGGGCAAGTCACTTAACCCCGCTGCCTAGCCAAAAAAAAAAAAGTGAATCTGAATTTCAAAATTATGACAATAAGAAAAAACTGAAATTACGGCCTTTGTTCAATAATTAAAAATAAAAACTGCTATTTGCTCTTAGGTTCCCAAACTCTCTAACAAAAAGTGTTTTGGCCATTTTTTTAAATAACTCTAAGTTAAATAATATGAAAATGGAAAAAAATGTTCTGACAAATGAATTAACTAATAACTTGCACTGATTCAAAAATTAAAAAATGTTTATTCATAAAGTATATTAATTTTATGCCAAATTTGGAAATGGATGACACTACTAAATATCTGCATAAGTACAACTTAACTGTAAGATTGGTACACGCATGGTGTTAACTCCTATAATGCAAAAGATACAATAAAAAAAAGAACCAGTGAAATTCTGAATTCAGTGAAATTCAATTTTATTAAAGTATTATGATATTTACTTTTTCTTCCTCAAGTACCAAAAGGTTTTCTGTACTCTGAAGTGGTTAAAATGTGGTCACTTCATAGTTTTATAAATAAGTTTCAACTCAAAAAGAAAATAAGTCCACATGCTGTTCTTTTTTTTTAATTAGTTTTCCATGCTACAAAATCTATGATGAGTCAATATTTTCTCCATGCTTCAAGGCGGTTAAAAGAGTGTTTTATAAACAAAAATTCTACTATTTGAATTTTCTGCTAATGCTTCATAACAAATAGAATGATTAAATTCATTTTGTTGTAAATCTACTAGATATATAACTATTCTGTTCCATCTTCTTAACATCTCATATTAGGAACTGCCTACCTGCTGAGTAATAGAGATGACAGATAGGTAAGAGAAATGCTTTCACCTGTCTTGATAAAACAGTAAAATTAGTATTGAACTGACAGTTAAAAACTTATTTTATTTCAGTCAAACTTTTTCTTCTATCTTAAAACTAGAATGAAATTCTACTCTCTAAAATGCACTCATTATGACAGCTTTTATTTGTACAGCTACTGATTTAAAATAGTAAGCTGATGCAATCAGTATACAACGAGGAAGAGGTTTTAAATACTATACTAAAATTTTTGTTTAGGTGTTTGAAGTATATCCTTATCTCAAATTAGAATATTATGCAAACCAATGAGATTAAAAACTCAGACAATCTATAAATCCAAATACTAGTTACCATAAAATCTTTCATTTAGTTAAGTGCTCTTCTTACTATCTATATATTTATTAGCTATTTTATAATTAAGTTATTTTAAGGGTTCACTACTACACACTTCATATATTAATTAATGAACAATTATTTCATTTTATGATATAAAAACTTAAAAGGAAAAGCAAAAATTTCATATTCTACAAGAGATATAAAACAGTGTAATAAATAAGATATAAACTTGAAACTGAGATGTCTGTACTTGAATCATGCCTTGAATAAATACTACACGCAAGATAATAGACAAGTCATTTACTCCCTCAGAGCTGCACTACAGTTTCCTTCTCAGTAAAAGAGAGTCAAAAATACTTGAACTATCTACCTTAAAGGGTAGATAGGTTGCACAGTGATAAAGCACTGGGTTTGGAATCGGGAGGACTCATCTTCCTGAGTTAAAATCTGGCCTCAGACATTTACTAGCTGTATGACCCTGGGCAAGTTACTTAACCTTGTTTTCCTCAGTTTCCTCATCTGTAAAATGAGCTAGAGAAGGAAATGGCAAACCATTCCAGTATCTTTACCAAGAAAACCCCAAATGATGTCACAAAGACTTGGACATGACTGAAACAACTGAACAACAACATCCGCCTCAAAGATTTGTTGTTAAAAACACATTTTAAAAACCTTAAACAGCTATACAAATAGGAATGATGAGGAAGAGGAGGAAGATGACCACCACAGGATTATAGATTTAGAGCTAGAAGGGATCTCAGAAGTAATTGAGTGTAACCCAATTATTTTAGAGATGAAGAAAATGGGGCATCTGAAGATTAAATGATTTGCACCAGGTCACAAAGGTAATAAATGTCATATCTTAACTCAGCTCCTTTGACTACAGTGAGTATTCTTTCTACTGCGCTCTTTCTCCCAGAAACTAGTTTTTGTAACCAATTTCCTACAAAGAGCAGGAACACCTACCCATGGTTTTATTTTCAAACAGTATGAACTACTTTCCAAATTGTCTGATCTATACAGAAAATGCCATGTACATATTTTATTATACTTACATTATAATAGTGTTGCTTTATGGGGATATAGTGAACTTAGTAAAATAAACTCTAATTTTAAAAGATTTCATTTGGGGTTGAATAATTACCAATTCTTAATTATGAAGATGTATACTGAATATCTTCATATATGCATTCCTACAAAATAAGCACATGGGTATAGCTTTAAATTGCCCTTTTTAAAAAGGTCACATGATAAAACTTTACATAAATAAAATAAAAAGCAGTGATATCTGATTTACCACTCAATAGATTTATTTTTAAAATGCTAAGGTACTACATTTTCTGGTGAACTTCCCTTAGCTAGAATCTGCTACCATCTCATTTACTATTTGGCTGAATTATTTGGGGGGGTATATTTAATTTGATCTTTATGAGAAATAATAAACTGTTAAATAATACAGTGTAAAGTAATAATCTTCATGAAACTTTTAAATATACCAAAGATATCTCTTCGTGTTGCATATATGATATGGCAACTCAAAATAGAACCATGTCAAAAATAATAAATATTTAAAACTAAAAAACACAAATTTACAGCAATAATACTAACCTTAGAACCCTGGACATGCATCAGACAAAACAGACAACAGATCAAAACAATACAAGAAAAAGAAAAATATTAAAATCAAATGAAAATACAATGTAAAATTGAAACATAAATATTTTGAAATTATATAACATTTTTGTTAAAAGCAAAAATGTTCACTTGCATGAAATAAAAACTTCTAATGAAAAGAATATACTTTTAAAATACCACTAGTATTTTGTTTCCATCAAAAAGACTCTTCTCAAATGACAACATATATGGATATTTGGGGGAGGGATAGTAGTGGGGGAGAACTGACCTGTGATTTCATTGATGTGGGAAGTTCCTTATAAAGACTTTCTCCTACCAGGGGAGATCAGAAACTTCTCTGCACTACACAGGGAGTAGCCTGGGACACTGAGATTACATAATTTGACTAAAGTAATCCAGTCAGTATGTGGAAGGGGTGAGACCTGAACCCAAGTCTTTCTTCCTGGCTGTAAGATCAGTTCTCTATCTATTATATCACCCTACCTTTCCTTTATGTATATCCATATACTTATCACCATGCACATGCAAAACTTTACAAATAGTTCACTTTCCTAGTACTGTACTAGTGAAATATATAGTAAATAAATGATATTCTCTAACATTAAATAATTTCTCTGCAAAAGCCAAGCATAAAATAACTTGGGGAGATTGACAGCTTATTCCTGACTTGCCTATGTCAAGAAGGATTCAAGGTTATTATTTTCTCAAACCTCCTGAGTCTATCCTACCAAACTAGATCACATACTAGAGTAGAAGCCAATTTACATGCTTCTGGGTTCATACCATTATCAGGAATTATTTTATCACAATAGAAAAAAAAAGGTTTTGTGTAAGAGAAGAAACTTGAATTTTTCTTCTAGGATTATCACAAGCACATCATTTTATAATTCTTAACACAAATTACAAAAAAAAAATTAAACTAATTATAATCACAACTTTGAGTATCATTAGGTTTCTTCTCTGTTCATGGTAACCAATATCTTAGGCAGCAATTTGAAAAGAAAAAAAACCTTTTCTTTTCATGACATCTAACAGTGAATAAATCATTTAAAATAATCACACTGAGAATAATGTGGCCCATTCAATGTCACAGAAAGTAGATATTATTTCTAACACATTTAATCCACCAGCTAAACCTAACACTGCCAACTCTAAGACAGAAATGAACAGAACATGCTATAACTCTTACATAACATTTGCTCTTAAATTCCAATATTCAGAATGGTTGAAGTCAACTGTCATTTATTCAGACTTCATATACCAGAATTAAGTACACTTCCTTGCACATAACAGATACTGTGAACTGAATTTCTGTGAATTACACAATTTATAGATAACGTATTCCTTTGTTTATCTTTCCTTTCCAGCTAGTTGCTGATTATTACTCATCATCATTTGCAGCAAAAAGTAGGAAAGGTAAATGAGAGGCCTCAATTGACCAGTCAACTTTACCTCAAGCACTTATTCAGCTTTGTGTTCTCAATCTAATTATTTCTTAGCAGGTCTTTTAAACATTTTGGTGGAGATAAGTGGAAAACAGCTATCTAAAAATAGGTCTTCATATTATTTTCCCATGTCAAAATCATATCCTTTAGCATAGGTATGTTTAAATAATTGAAAAAATATACAATGTGTAGTAAGAAGGATTAGATTTCTTGTCCCCTAAGTGAAGAACTAGAATCAATGAATGGGTAGAAATTTTAGAAAAATCAGCTCATTATATTTTAAAAAATAAAAAGAAACCCCCTTCCTAACAGCTGTCAAAAAATGGAATGAACTTCTCAGGAATTATTGAGTTCTCACTGCTAGAATTCTTTTTAAAAAGTAAATCTCCATGAATTCTATAAGCTAATGATATCCTTTATTGTTTGACAGGCTTCCAATGTTTCTGTATTCACTTGCTTACTTCCCATAACTTTTTTCTGTTTTCTGCACCTTTAACTTGAATTTAGAGTCTTTTCTATTTCTTTCTTTCTTTTAGTAGTCTCAAATCACATTTTACCAAAAGCCCTACAGAACTCAGTAGACAGAGAGTAAAACTAAGTCTACAAACGGTACAGATGATGTTTCACATAGACTTCAAATGGGGGAAGATAAAACTCAAACAGAAAAAAGGAAAAGTGTGGCTCTTTTTTTTTTTGAAGGTAATTTACTTATGATGTTAGCAGTTAAGATACAGAAACTGGCACAACTAATAGCATTCCATGGACAAAGTCACTGAAAAATAGGGGGATACAGAGTGGGAAAAGTTACCACAGCAAAATCCTTACTTACTATGGCAATTTACTTGGACAACAAGATCAATGCTTCAAATTCCAGTCCAGTGAGGTAAAAAATATAAAGAAGGAATTAGATTGGGAGAATTAAAAATGTCTTTAACCAAAATGACTATATGTATCAGTATATTTATGGTGATGTGGACAAATAAACCTTCCACTAAGATAGGTATTATGTTAGTGTTATTAGTTATTTATGTTAATTTAAAACAATTCATTTATCATGAATTTGATATAATGGAAACAGTACTGACTTATAGTCAAGATACCTGGCTTTAAATTCTAGGAATTATAGTACATGTGGTCATGTTCAAGTCACTTTAATTTTTCTAAGACCTAGCTTCCTCATCTATAGAAAGGGTAAAAATCCTTATTTTATTCACCTTGCAAGATGGTTGTGAAGAAAAGCTTATTAACTTTAAATATTACAAACTAAAAAAATGAGTTCTAATACTATTAATATCTTAAAATCTGAGAATATTTCATTGTGTGATTATTTCATCAGAAAAAAATTAATTTTAAAGTAATCTATTGCTAGTATTGTGTAAAGTCACTTTTTAAATAAAACTGATTGTAACTGATTAAAACTAAACTAAAGATGATTATCATATAGAGAGCAACAAAAAGGTGGAGGGGAGATAATAAGAATATAGCGACATATAAACAAAAAGGACTTCTGAAGAACAAGAACAAAAGATGTCATTAAGGAATCATATCTAAGAAAAAGAAGATGAGGGGGTCATGGGGCAAGACTGGAGGATGACCACAAAAATGGCCAGAATGCTTTACTGGTACCCTTGTGATACTGGGAGAAGTTGTGAGCAAAGACTCCAGAATGTTGAGAGAAGCCCTTATGGCCATCTTTAAGGAGCACATGAATAGTAATCTCACAGGGTCAACAGGCATAGATGGCCTGAGATTTACATCAATGGAAGGAACTTCTAAATTCAGACCACAGTTCCATTAAAACATTTGAATATACAATATACAATTTTTGCTCTTATATTCTCATTTCTGGATTATAGGGCTATATTTTTGAGTAGTCTTTCTCAACAGAGTAAGCTCCAAAGGCACACTGACAAAAATGTTTAAATATAATCATATCCAACTCTTAAAATTTTAAACATTTTTCATTTTGCAACATGGCATATGGAACAAAGAAGAACTAGAAATTCTTTGTTTCAGGAACAAAGATTTTAAAATCACAAGCTCCTTAAAAAATTTCTTTTTAGGAAAGAAAAGGAAAGCAAATGGAATAAGCATTTGGATAGTGCCAACCATGTGCCCGACACTGTGCTAAGCACGTTTTCCACAAATATTATCTCATTTGATTGTCACAACACCCCCGGATAGCTTAGCTATACATTTATTTATACAATAACTTTTAATTTTAATATGATACTCCAACATTACTTAATATGCCTTCAACTTAAGGTGTAGTAGAAGGAATACTTGATTTTGACTCAGTGGAACACTGGGTTAAAAATTTGACCAATGATGAACAAATCACTTAAACATCCTTAAAAATAAAACATTAATGAATGAAGACACCTGTTGTGCCTATCAAACAGGGTTAATGAAAGGATAAAATTACATAATTTTATGTTGAGTATTTTGTAAACTTTGAAGTGACTGATTTACAATTGTCAACTCTGACCACTATACTCCCCATATGGACTACACAATTATTTAATACAACTTTTAAAATTGAATTAGTAAGTAATTTCATTTTATGTGACCATAAATATATACTCTTAGTGCACCTTCCCTCTTGAAATTACTTTGCAATGTTATAACTTTTTATTTTGTTAAATTTGTACATGCTTTAATCTTCCAGTAGAATGTAAGTTCCTCAGGACAGGTAGTATTTTATCTTTCCCTCAGTATATCCTCAACAACTAGCACAGTGCCTTGCACATATTAGGTGTTTAGTAAATATGGAATTAGATTGAATTATTTCTACGATGTCAAACATTCAGTGAATAGTTGCTGTAATCCTAAAATACCTGTAATCTATAACTGACTATATAGTACATTTTATTCTGTCTCCATGAACTTTTTTTCTTAAAAATTTTTCTTATACTGCCTAATGCTCTTATTTCTGTTTTTCATTATTAAAGGGTAAAGTGAAGGAAGATACTAAAACAGGAAAAAACAAGTGAGGTTAAAACAGCAGTTTTGTTATAAAGACAAAAAATAAGATTCAGAAGGAAATGATGAGACAGTCATTTGATCAGTTTGGGGGTTTTAGTTTAGTTTAGTTTTTTAAAGCATCCTAGTGGTTTTAAAAGACATATATAGGGTATCCCAAAAGTCTTTGTCTAGTTTTAAGCTTCAACAGTTTATAAGTGCACAAAGACTGTAGGTACACTACATATGTGTGTGTGTGTGTGTGTGCACGTATACATACACACATATGTATGTATATTATATATAACTATAAAGAGAGATCTATACCAACACATATTTAAATACACATATTTTTAAATTTTCATTTAGTCAATTTTTAAAAAATTTGTAAACCCTGGTAAGAAATCATGCCTGCTGCATTAGAATCAGAAATTGCAGAGAAAAGATATTATAGCAGGCCTGTTCAGTAAATACTCCATTACTTTTCTCCTTCTATCAATTAGTTCTTTATTCATGGGCTTCCCTGTTCCTATTATGTTTCAGTTGTCCTTGTAATGACTAGTTGTGGTTTGTGTTCTTTTGCTCCCTGACCACATGCTTTCCTAATAGGGTGTTAAACGACAGGGGTAGCATTCCCTAGCTTGTACATCATGGGGTAAAAAGAAGAAGGAAAGGAAAACAAGCTGCCTTCCACCAATGCTGGTATATTGCAAAAAAGTTTCCCTAACAACTAACAGAAACTATAATGTTCATAACCACAATTATGGGAGCAAGACAGTTGAGTATGAATGCAGGAAGGCACCTATGGCTGTGAAGAGTACTAATAAGAGCACCAATTTCTATGCCTCTGGGACTTTCTGCAGGTACTTCATCAAAGCAAAAAGAAACAAAAGCTTTGAGCTGGCATTTCTAAGTGGGCACCTTACAAGTAACCTTCCATGATGGCTTCATCTATGGGTCTCTGCATTGTTCCAAGTTATAAGGGAAACCTAGGGAAACTTGCTGCATGCGGCCATGCTGGGAGGTAACTGGGAAAAACAAAATAAAACAAAAGGGTTCAGATGATTATCACTGTATTGTTATAACACCACAGACAGTAGTATCCATGACAACACCTTCTAAGCACTTCCGTACTTTAGGTACTGAATTAGAGGCTGAGGAACTTTGGCAGTCAGAAGTCATATGACCTTCACAATCTTTCTTTGAAATACTTAAACTAAAGGCCTAGTCTGAGTGATCTATTATCACAGAACAGAGGTGATCTTAAATTGTCAAAGACAATGCCAAGGGAATACAAGCTTTGGTTAATCCCACCACACTGAAAAGGTTTTTAGTTCTTTGCTTGTTGCCTCAGGACCCAATAATCAAAGTTCAAAGAAGTCCATCATTAGAAATTTGGTTTCCAAATGATTATTTTTTTTAAAGGGAGGTAGGGACAGAGATGGAGGCCTTATTACTGAAGCACGTGAAGATCATTTAATAAGGTATAAAAGTGTTGCAAATCAAAGACCTTTAAATGTATAGCAGTATTTATTGAAATAATGATGCATGTCATAGGGAACAGGGTGTTACACTTAAGAGTAAGGAAGATCTTCATTTAAATCTCACCTAAGACACATATTATCTGGGAAATCCAGGAAAAAAAATCACTTAACTTTTCTCAGTCTGTTTCTTCATCTGAAAAATCTGGATAACAATACCTGTACCAAGTACTTCACTGAGTTGCTACAAGGATCAAATTAGATAATCTATTTTTTAAAACTTAAAGTATCAAAAGATAGAGTCCAGTATTCAATAAACTCTAGTACACAAACTATTCAAGAAAGATTCTCTATTGGACAAAAAGTGCTAGGAAAACTGGAACTCACATTGGCAGAAATAAAGTTTAGACCAGCATCTGCTACCATATAGCAAAAAAAGCTCATAATAGTTATGAGACCAAATACAAAAAGGCTATTTTTCTTAATAAAAAGTTTATGAGAATAGAAGGCTATGCTTTTCAAAACCATAACTAAAGAGAAAATTTATAAGCAAACAAAGAACAAAGATCATAAAAGAAAGATGCACAATTTTCAATATATTAAAAGGTTTTTTTTCATCAACAAAATCAATGCAGCTAAAAAAAAGAGAAACAAACCATAGGGAAAATGTTTGCAGCAAATATATATAATAATCAACTGATTTCTAAGATATATAGGGAACTGACAAAAAATATGACTAAAAATCATTCCCCAATACATGGTCAAAAGAGGTGAAAAGTAGAAAAATCACAAACCATAAAGAATCACAAGAAAAAAATGTTTAAAACAATTAGTATAAAGATAAATATAATTAAGATATCTCTGAAGTTTAACCTCACACCCCTCAAAGTGGCAAAGATGACCAAAATCAATATTGATGGGCCTAGAAGAAGATAATACACGTGTAATACATAGTTGGTGATCTGTGAACGGTAAAATCATTCTGAACAATAACTTCAGGTTATGCAAGAAAATTTACTTAAGTATTACTATCCTTTGATCCAGCAATATCCCTACTGGGCATTTATCCCAATGAGATCAAAGTTACAGGTAAAGTTCCTATTATATACCAAAATACAGCTACAGTTTTTGTTGTTATAAAAAACTTGAAATAAAGTGGGTGCTTGTCAACTGAAAAATGACTGAACAAATTGAATATATGGATATAACAAAATGTTACTGTGGTATAAGTAAAAAATATGAGAAATTCAGAAGACAAGCATTCTGAGGTTTGTGCAAATTGTTGAAAACTAAGTAAAAATAACCAGAAAAACAATCTACACAATGCTTATAATAATGTAAACAAAAACACTAAAAGGCAGCCAAAATTTGATTATCTATACTCAAATTTGGTCACAGATGACTCAGTCAACTAACACTTATTAAGAGCCTACCATGTCCCAAGGACTTTGCTAAGCACTGGGGATACAAGGAAAGGGTAAAAATAAACTGCTCTGAAAAACAGTCAAATGGTAGAAACAACTTACAAACAACTCTTTACCAATAGGATAGATAGATATATATAGATATATAGTACAGACTGGAGACAATCTCAGAAGACAGGCACTAACATCTCACCAAGAAGATGAGATTTTAGTTGGGACTTAAAGGAAGCCAGGGTAGCTAAGAAGCAGAGAAGAGGAGAGAATGTTCTAAGCATGGAAGAAAACCAGTGAAAATATTCAGATTCCAGAGACTGCATTTTACTGGATCACAGGGTATGTGGGGGACAGAAAGTAAGAAGTAAAAAAAAGTTAAAATGTAAGAGGGGATTATGTTATTAAGGGCTTTAAAAACCAAACAGAGGATTTTTTTTATTTGATGGTGGATGTAACCTGGAGCCAGTGAAAGTTTTTGAATAGAGGAGTGACACATTTAGACTTGTGTTTTAGGATGATGTGTTTTACAGCTGAGTGAAGGACAGACTGGAATAGGGAGATTTGAGGCAGAAAGATCAACTAGCAGGTTACTGAAGTTGTCAAAACCTGAGATGATGATGGTTTGCATTAGGGTAGTGTCAGTGTCAGAAGAGAGAAGGGAACATATAAGAAAGGTGCTGCAAAGTTAAAAATTACAGGATTTGACAACTGATTGAATATGTAGGGGAGAGGTGTGAGAAAGTGAGAAGTAAAGTACAACACTTAGGTGGAGATGACTGGAAAGACAGTGGTGCCCTCAACACTACATAATAATAATAATAATAATAATATATAACAATATATAATATAATAATATATGATAATATAATAGGGAAGCTAGGAAGAGAGAAGAGAGAAAGATAATGAGTTAAGTTTTGGGCATGGCGAGTTTAAAATGTTTAAGGTGTTTACAAGACATTCAGGCAGAGATGTCTAATAGTAGGTTGGAGATGTAAAACTAAAGAGTTAAAAAGCGAATGAGAGGAAAATATGTAGAAGTACCTACGGTAGACAGCCTTATCAAAGAGTTTTGCCACTAAAAGGAGGATGACAGCTAGTGGGGAGAAATAGAGCTAGTGAAGATTTTCCAACTTCTATGATGATGAAATATACCTCCCTCCTCTAAATAGAAAGCAGTGAAAGTAGAAATGTGGAACATGGAATATACTGTAAGATACAGTCATTGTGCCAGTTGGCTTTGCTTAAATGTTTTACTTTCTTATAAAGGGGAAGGATAGGGAGAAATCAAATCATTACTAAGCACCTACTAGGTACCAGGCATGGTGGCAAGCAATTTACAAATATGATCTCATTTGACTTCACAACAATCCTGTGAGGTAGGTGATTATCTCTATTTTACAGTTAAGAAACTAAGACAGATAAAAGATAAGTGACTTGCTCAGGGTCACACAGCTAATATGTGTCTGAGGCAGGATTTGAACTCATGTCTTCCTAACTCTAGGCCTGAAGGGGGTTTAAGGTGGTGGGAACAGGTCAGGGGAAATAACTGTGGTGTAAAACAAAATGCAACAATAAAACTTCCCCTTCAAAGCCATTTAAAACGCTATATAAATGTCATGTGTCCTTCCTCCCCACTTCCAGCCAGACTAGATCTGATTAGTATAATATTATAAGAAATTGCCTCTATCAATGAAAACCAGTGTCTATCCTGACACTTCTAGTCTGAAAATTGCCTGGGAGGCTGAGATCTTATGTGACTTGCCCAGAATCACAACTAGTATGTGTTAAAAATCTTCTGGAGTCCAACATCCGTTTTCTATCCATCATGTCATTTTCTATCAATTATTATTAATTATAACTGTAAAAAACATTTGACATGGGGAATAGCCATGAACTGGTTTTCTACAAGAAGAATAGGAGACACATGGGAACAGTACAACCAGGACCACCAGCACAACAACAAAGATCTTTTGGCAGGGATGTGTCCAAAGTGTTTCTGATATACCAAAAAGAACATACAAGTAGAAACAATCCTAGCCTTCCTCATCCAAGTTGGCAGAATCTGTAATTTAATTTTGAAATAAGTAGGGATATGTTAATTGTAAAATAAAGATAGTTGATATGCTTTTTGTACACATAAAAATTACAAATCATATGCCTTTTAAATTCATATTTTACTAACAGCACATAATTACATACAATGTGGAGAAAAGATAAGTGTATACAATACTAAAATTTATGTAAAAAATGTAAATAAAGCACCATTGAAACTTGGTATTGGAAGTTATGCTCTTCTAGTCAATGAGATAACTTTACATTATTTTAAATATCGGACTCTGGAGCCGCTTGGAAATTCAGAAAATATGGACAGCATGAGAGAATGCATTTACCAAGAAACTGGACCAAAAGATAGTTTTGCCAATAGTTCTTTCATACAAAATTAGCTTGACTCCATTTGTAAAATGATTTATTAATAACTCTGAACACATGTAACATTATCGAAAAAATGAGAAGTCTCCAATCATAGTTCTTCCCTGTTATTATATTTATGAATATCATTGCAAGCAGTTATTAGAAGTAATTCAACTAGGATTTTCAAGTGTGTGAAGGTCTTCCAGTCAATGACATAACTTTGCATTGTTTAATATCAGACTTTGGAGATGCTTGAAAATTCAGAAAATATGAGAAGAGTATTGGAAAATTCATTTACCAAGAGACTGGACCAATATAGCTTTGCCAATAGTTCTTTCATACGAAAACAGCTTGGTTCCATTAGTAAAATGATTTACTACTATCTTTGAACATGTGTAACATTACAGAAAAAATATAAGAAGTCTCTAAACATAATTCTTCCTGTTATTGTATTTATGAATATCATTTCAAGTAGTTCTCCATTAGAACTTGCATTTCTAATTTAACATTATGATGACTTCTCAAAAATTTCTATTTTCTATCATGTACAGAACACAATTAATGAAACAATGAGCTTGTATTTCAAACAACAAAATTTAAAGAATAAAGCATTTACTTAATTTATTAAGTTAACAAAATTTATAAGACAAAAGCATACATAGAAAGCTCATTCATTTGTAGCAGAAACCACTACAGAAAATCTCCCAGTGGTATAATTTTAGACTACAGCCACTAGATGGAAGCATTGTACTTACAGTTGGAGATGTAGCAGCAGAGAGCAAAGGTAAAATTCCTCCACAAGCAATGATGATGTTGTCTACCATCTGAGAAATGAGGTGAATTGTGTTGTGTACAAAAATAATATTTTCATTGCTATTGACAAAATCCATTACAGACTTTGTGGAATGGCTACAAAAAACGGGAAAAAATCCATGAATGAACACAAACTTTTTTAGGGAAAAACATGTTTTATACTTTTATACTACTTTATTACTAAAGTTCATTGGAAATATATACCATATCTAAAGTTAAATTACAATACTGCTTTATTATATACCAAAAATACATATAAGTTATGAGTATCAAAAGAAACCTAAATTAAAATTAGTATGTGCCCCTTTATTAAAAAGGAACACCTGAACAAAAATATATTCTATGGCTTAAGTTTAAAAGTATACACATGCAACACTATAGATTTTTTTCCTGTGGACTACAGATATCAGACAAGTAGCTAATTTCATCAATTTGTTTTAAAAAGGCAAGGTAATTGGGGTTACACAGACAAAACAAATGTTTGATTAAGAACAGAATTTTCCACCTTTCAGTCAGTTTTATTCATGCCATGCAGATAGTTAGCACAGATAATTAGTAATATGCTCCTAAATTAATAGATTTTGATTCCCATGTGAGTCAATTTCAAAACCACTGATTAGATCTCACAATACAATGTTTTATACATAGTAGGCACTGAAATGACAAAGACTACCTACTGTTTCTATTATAAAATATAAACTCTTTTTGGCATATAAAGCCTTTACAACCCAGGCACAGTGTCACGTGCCTCCTGAGGTCAGGCAAACTACACTTGGTATTTCTTACAAAAGACCCTCCATCTCCACTCTTTAAGTGTTTCTACTGGCTGTCCTTCATCCCTAGAAGCAACTCTCTCCACACCTCTAACTCTGTAAATCATTTGTTTTCTTCAAGAATAAGATCAAGTACCACCTTTTACATACAGCATTTGCTCCTAGTGCCCTTCCTTGCAAAGTTATCTTGTATTGACTTCACATATATTCTATATAAACTTATTTTTGTCTTCCCAATAGAATGTGAGCTCCTTGATGGCACAGAATATTTCGTTGTTGTTTTTACATTCCACATGCTTGACACACATAAGCACATAAAAATACTTAATGGTTGATTAATGATTAGAGAAGAAAATGAGAAAATTAAGTCACTGTTTGATAAAAAAAAAAAGGCCAGTGATTTCCATACAATGATACACATATCAACACTTGACTATATCCCAAGATCCTGAAAAAGTCAATGTACCATCCCTAGGCACTTAATGCTGAAAGAGAATAGCCAAAGGATAAACAAAACATGGTCTGAACTCAACTGAATGTGAGTACTGGTAACTTTAAAAGATGAGCTTATTTTTAAGCAAAAAAAAACCTGCTTTGCACAATTTTATTTTTTAGAAAGTATACAATAATAAAAATATGTAGAGCATCTTATTTTTATAAGTGTAAAAGCTAATTCAAAATTGTTATTTCAACATGTTTATCATGAGAAATTGATACTAGAAAGCAAAGACTGTGTTAACTTATTTCAAGCTTTTTTTCTTATGAAGAAATTATATCTAAATTGATGCTATTTTGATAAGATGAGCTCTAAAATATTAGCTATGGGCTTATCTTTTAATTCATCTAAACATTTTCACACAATTTAATTACAACAGTAATTTAACTTGACACATAAATTCTCCTGAGCTGTCCAAAAGATGCATTTCTTTCTTCATTCTCCTTAGTACATTAAAAAGAAAAAACAAGACCTGTCTGAAGGTTCTAGATTCTGATCTAATCCCTAGATCTATAACTATGGAATAGTTACGTGCATACCATATATCATTTTAATAATACTTAATAAATTTTGAATATGTGGTTCAATCAATCCTACCCATATGCTATCAATTCATACATTTAATAAAATTGTTTGTTTTAAAATGAATATTGTTTTATTTATTCCAAAGAAATATTTCTACCTCCTCCAAACATGTACATCTGTTTCTAAAGCAAATAGCAAGTCCGTGAGAAGCCTCTGGTGCATTGGAGACCATTTAAACTCAGGAATCCGAAACATCGTTGTGCGTGGACCTGGACTAAACTGACGTCGCTGTTCCTCAGTCATTGGCATTCCTCGAAATCCTAAATCAACTCTGAGATCTCTGTCTTGTTGAGTGATAGACCGTCCCTGAACCGCCTAAACAAAAGATATCTTTTTAAGTGCACATAATATCTGACTTCAAAAATGTTAAGAACAAATTAGCCATAACTTCAAGTATAGATGTGTAACAGGGTGAGTAAAATAAATCCTCTGTATGTAATTTCTGTAGGAATCCCTGTATAAGCATATTAGTTAAGAAGACAGCTCTCACTTTATTTTACAGATTTTTTTTAAAAAGTGAGACAGGGAATCTAAAGATTATGGATACTTTTTCAAAGTCTAAATTAGAACTGAGTATTCCTAAATTTTGTTCACAGCAATCAGTATATTAGATAACATGGATTCCCTATGAAATACGCTGTATATAAAAAAAATCTTCCATACTTCAACAAAATCAAATTTTATCTTCTCCCCTTTGCTCCCCTGCCAACCATCCTCCCACAACTAACATAGATCTCAACTCAGTGAGTAGAAAATTTTTATGAGCTCTTATGGCCAAAAAGAAAAAAGAATTATTTAGCTGATGAACAACCTTCAAGTGATAAGATACTTCACATTAAATTAGGTTAGACCTCTGAATATAGCGAATTGTCAAGGTACTATACTCTAAACCTTTTGGTCTCAGCAGGAATTAGTCAAAGAGCTTGTTGTGTGGTAGCATACCCTTCCAAAACCCAGAACTATATCCATACTTCAATAATTCTTGGAGTAAGAACTCAGAAGTTAAATAATATAGTCAATGAAACTACATATTATTAACAAATTACCATTTATAACAGTGGGATGAAAGAAACATTATCAATCAGGAAAAACAAGATAACAGATTGCATCATTGCTTTTCGTGTAAGAAATGTAAATAATGAAATAGGCTGGGCTATCTCAAAACGCATTTTATTCTGTTTATTGAATACATTTCTCATAAATACAGTACAAAAAATTCTGTAATGTAAGTACTCTAACATTGTCATGAACAGTGATCAATATATTTTGCCTCATTTAAATTTTTTCTTAATTAAAGAATATCCCCAAAATAAAACTATGACTATCACACAAATATTTAATAGTTTCTAATAGGAATAGACATGCCTTTTCTGTAGAGTATCTCTCTTTATGGAGTTATAATCAAAGTAAAAAATCTGACAATGATGAGACTCCAATAAAGAGGTAAATAAAGCAAGGCTTACTTGTTTCATAGAATCTCAGGATCACAGAATTTCAGAGTTAGAAGGAACTTTAGATGTCATCTAGTCTAACCAACACCTCAAAATATCCCCTACTTGTCACATGTCACATGACCTCTGCCTGAAGACCTTAAATGAAGGAGAACCCCCATTCACCTCCAAAGGCATTCCATTTCACTTTTGGACAAATCTACTAAGAAACTGTAGAAATCTAATTGTTGGCAGGTAGGTGGCGGAGTATATAAAAGGGCAGGGCCAGTACTCAGAAAGACTCATCTTCCTGAGTTCGAATCCTCCTTCAGATATTTATTAACTAGCTCTGTGACCCTAGACAAATTACATAACCTTGTTTGCCCCAATTGCTTCAACTATAAAATGAGTTAAAAAGGAAATGGCAGTGGGGGCAGACAGTAGGCATAGTGGATAGAGCACCAGCCCTGGAATCAGGAGGAACCCTATTCACATCCGGCCTCAGACACACAACACTTACTAGCTGTGTGACCCTGGGCAAGTCACTTAACCCCACTGCCTAGACAAATAAAAAAAAGAAAATGGCAGAACACTCCAGTACCTTAGCCAAGAAAACCCCAAATGAGGTCAAGAAGAGTAAGATACAATTGGAAAAACAGCAATTGTTAGGAAATCCTAACATTAAACTTAAACTGGTCTTTTTACAATTTCTACCCATTTCTTGTTTTAGTTCTGCCCTTGTAGGCCAAATAGAACAACCCTAATTCCTCATATATAATACCTCTTTAAATATATTTATATAGATAGCTATCATGTCCCCCTCCCCTGTTCTCCTCTCCATTCTAGGCACCCCAGTTTCTTTAACTTATCTTCATGTGATAGGAACTCAAGGCTCTTTCAAGATCCCACTTGCCCTCTGTACAGTCTCCTGTTTATCAATGTACTTAAACTTCAGCACCTAGAACTGAATACTATATTCCAGATGTAGTTAGCTCATGTGAGTGTACAGAGGGACAATTATCTCCTTATTGACCTCTTAAAACAGGTCAAGATTACATTAGCTTTTTGACTGCCACATTATATTGCTAATTCACAATGAGTGTGCAGTTCATTAAAACAATCAAATTTTTTTCAATCAAACTAATATATAACCATACCTCTTCTAATTTTTACTTTTTACAGAGGTGATTTCTTTGAACCCAAGTATGAAAATTTCAATTACAATACATCAATTTCCATCTCAAAGACATTAAAAGAACAGTGGAAAGCTAAGAAGATATTTTTTTTAAAAATCACTGAAGATTTAACACATAGTTGCTATTCCTATAACCTCTGCACATAAAACCTATTTAGCTTACACAAAGATTTTATTAACTATTGAAATGAAATGCTCCAAGCACAGGGACAGTATCTAACCTAAGTTGTGTCCTTTGTAGTCTGTTCTGTACTGAATTTGGAGTCAATTTGACTCCAAATCTCCATTCTGCTGTTTACTACCTCTATGTCCTTTAAGGCAAGTCACTTCCTGGGCCTTAGTTCCCTTATGTATAGAATGAGGGGGTTGCACTAGATAGCCTATATGCCCTTTCCAGCTCTAAATCTATGATCCTATGTGTTGACTGTATCTGTCTGCACACAAATTCTTCTGAAATACTGAAATGAATGACTTAAAGATTAATAATTAACAATCCCTGAGTTAACTACTTGGCTGCTAACTATTATGGTCCAGCAACTAGAGAAGAAAATTTCCTGAAGTTACTTTTTCCTTTGTTTTATTTACCTTAATAATTGGACAATCCAGCAGTGATGTTTCTGCACATAATTTTTTTTTCCTGTGGTGGAAAAGTAAGTAAGCATTGCTTACTACTAGGTAAATCTTAGTAAGTAAAATGAGTATGGTGTTAATAATGGAACTTTGGCCAAGAAATACAGCTAGTCAATACTGAGTAACACTTTATTCTACACAGATATGACCACTAAATCATAAGGAAAAATTAAAATAATGATAATTTGATATCATCATACAGAAATTGCAAACAATATCTTGGGTACATTTTTCACTTAATTTTTATAACTCATGTCTATAACTTACTTGAGTTGTAGTAGTAGTCTGGATCTTCCTGATTTCCTTTCCTGCTTCTTTACCATCATCAGATCTTTCAGTATCTGAAATTATGCTTCCTGCATCAATATTAGGCACAATTTTACTACCAGAAGATTCTGTTTCAAGTGTTGTAGCAGTCATCTCAGCATATTCTAAACCTTTAGAGGATGAAGCTAATTCCCTTTCAGAAATGCTACTCATTCTATCTGAAGTTGTATGAATTTTGAATTCTTTTTCTTCTATTATGCTTGATGTACAAGTTAAGTCAACACTACTAGTCATATGAGCAAGCAATCCAAGATCATCACTAACACTAAGGTGTACTTGAGTTTCCTGCACATTTGGAATAATATGATTACTAGAGAGCTCAGGAATTAGTTTCTCTTCTTGGCTAGGAATTTTGTCAAAAATAAATGAGGTACTATTATTGGTAGGTTCATCCTTCTCATCAGCCAATGTTATCAATGGGCCATTATCCTTTTCTTCACTCTTTTTAATGATGCCAACACTTCCATGGACATTGTTTTGAAGTTTCTCAACAGCAGCACTATATACGTTATCCAACAAAGATTCAACCTCCACAAGTGCACCATTTTCTCCAGTAACTAAAGTCTCAGGTGACAAATCCATATCATCAAGCTTTACTTCTGTTGCTTCCACTTTCTCTGCTTTTATATCCACTAAAAGATCATGTACCTCCACATGTACACCACGTCCTGGTCTATCTGAATTTCCCAGAACATCATCTGATACTTTTGTTGCCATGAGCAAGTCCCTGGCATCTGTGCTGACAGGGTAATCAGTTTCACTTTCTGGGCTTTGACTTTGTGAAAGATCTTCTATTTCTCTGATTTCCATTCCACCTTTGGCCCCAGTTGCCTGAGATGAGAGACCTGATATAGTGCTCACATTCCCTTTCTTTCCCTTTTTAATGTTTTCCTCCTCTTGTCTTTGATATTCTTCATACATTTTGGCTAGATATTCCTTGTGAGCTTCATAGGTGACCTTAAAAACAAGACACATTAGTGATGTTTAAAAGATACATTATACCTTGAATGTACAAAACAGAAGCAAAATAACTGATGAGGCCAGTAAGGTAAGATTATGATAGCGAAAATATTCTCATAAAGAAAAAAATGTTTAAGTTTTAAAATTTAGCACATTTTAATCTTCATTAAGAAAGCATGGCAAAGTGGATAGAGAGGTGGCTTTCAAATCAGAAAGGCTTGGGTTCAAATTCTATCTCTGACACATACTAGCTATGTGATCAGAGAGAAATCATTTAATCTCTTGGTGCTCCCAAACAATGCTCTAAGAAGTCTCTAAGACTTCTATAAAGGGCAGCTAGGTGATGCAGTGGATAGAGTACTGGGTTTGAAGTCAGGAAGATTTATCTTCCTGTGTTCAAATCTGGCTTCAGACACAAGCTGTGTGACCTTAAGCAAGTCACTTAACCCTGTTTGACTCAGTTTCCTTATCTGTAAAATGAACTGGAAAAGGGAGTGGCAAACCACTCCTATCTTCGCCAAGAAAATGCCAAATGTGATCGTGAAGAGTCGGACATGATTGAAAATGACTGAACAACAAAAACAAGTACTATATCTCTAAGACTATTATAGAAAAGCCCATTCCTCCAATAGTAAAAGGAATTTTTTACACTAAGAATTCTAGACTGATAAATCACAAGGTTGCCTCACCTCAGATGCTCAGTAAGGAAGGTACAATGAATTTAAACTAATCAATGTACAGCAAAGTAAAGGAGAGAAGGTAGGAAGGGTCTTAGTAAAAAAACAAATGATCTACAGTGTTAGAATCAATCACAGCACTGAAAGGGAGAAGGGACTTTATGGATCACCTAGCACAACTCATTCTACAGTTTAATAAATGATGCCTCAAGAGGTAAAGTGGCTTAGGCAAAGTCAAAATGATAGCAAACGGTAAGAGACAGGATTCAAACTCAAGTCCTCTGACTTAAATTCTTATGCTCTTTTTCACTCCCTATTCACTTATAGCCTGCTATATACTCCATTCTCCTCAACATCTCACATTCAATCCTCCCCCTACTCTATTAATAAACTAAACATGGACATATACCTATGCATAATACGTGAATTATTATATGATTAAGTTTTATTAATTACATCTAAAATGTGTAATTGAGAAAGACACGTTTATTTGAAAATCAATGCACTTATAAATTACTTAAAAGCACAAATCTTTCTATTTTGAGTTCATTGTGAAGCTGAGAGAATATGCTTAGCCTTGGTATGCTCAGGACAAAGTCATGTGATGAGACAACTTAACTTCCTTTCCTTGGTCCCTCCCCCGCATTATGTGCTATCATGTCTAGTAATAAAAGGAAGTTATGAATATGGAGAAAATTCAAGTACCTTTCTAATAATAGTTTATCTCAAATAGCAAACTATATAGTATTAAAAATCACTAAAGCTTACACACATTTGATGATAAATTAACACTGAGAAGAAAGAATTAGAGAACTTTAATGCTCAGAACAACTTTGTAGAGAGCAACTAAAATAGCAACTCATTTTAATGATGAAGTTTGATTTGCTCAAGTTCACATACAATTTGTGGCACAGCCAAGGCTAGCTAGAATTATTCTGACTCTCAATTTTGTATTACAACCACTACACAACAAAATGAGTGATTTTATTTTTAGATTTTCAGAGCCTAAATTTTAAAACAGCCAACTTAACTGATAATTTCAAAAACTATCAAAATTTGCATGACCAAGGCTCTAGAGAAACTTAGAAATGATAAAGTCATTTTGGGAAGCCTTATGGAAATAAAGATTGAGAGATACAAGACAATTTATACCTGTTGATCAAATGATCTCTATGATGACTACATGCTAAGGTTATTACTAAAAGGAGGAAAAAAAGACCAATCTTAATGAAATATTCATAGAAATTTTATCTATAATAATAACAACAATAAAAACCTGAAACTACCAATAGATAAGCAAGGAACTGATGACCAAATTTCAATCTATGAAATGGAATTACTGTGTCATGAGATATGACAAATGTGAATAACACAAAGAAATATGGAAAAATGTATATGAAATGATATAAAGTTGAATCAGACCAATAAATACTAATTGTGACTATAAAAATCTGCTAAAATTAATAATACATCAATAAATTTAAAAACTCACAAAAAATAAAAGATTATGAATATAAATGACAATGTTTATGGAAGCATTTTACAAAATTTAAAAGGTTATCTAAATTGTAAGGTAGTGTTATTTTTACAAATTGTAATTACTTGAAGCCTGTGGTTTTAGCTTTCTTTTTTAAGTGAAAGGAAACATGGTGCACTAGAAAAAACTCACAACATTGTGATATGGTTTAGTGTAGACAACATGAGTATTCTGTGTCAGACAACATGAATTTAAAATCTTCGTCCAATCATTTATAATATGTGAACTTGGAAAAGCTATTACCTGCATTAAGCTTCAGTTTCTTCATCTGTAAAATGTGGGGATTTGGACTAATGACCTCGAACGCCCCTTACAGTTTTCAATTACATTTTATAATACTGTGCTATATATAAATACTGGTACATATACACACAGAGACATGCCCACATGAGCAAACAAATAAAATGAGACAGTTAGATTATACATATAAGGTTTAAAATAAAATGATTCTATTTTTAAAGAAACAACACATAATCACATTTTCTTTTAACTAAATCAATCATAAATTGTGCTATCCACAAGATGGCACTAAACTATTTTGTAAAAGATCTGAGATCCATATGTGATTCAACATAAAGTTTTCAAATTAGTTGATACCTTTGAATGGGCTATTGAGAGTGTATCCACCCAGACTCTCCAGCCACCCCATTCATACTTTATTGCATGATATAAAAGGATCCGAAAAATATTGTACACCATTTCTGTAATCTTCTGTTCTTCAGAATTTTTTGGATTAATATAGCCAAGAGAAAACATCCAGTCCTGCCACACTGAACACTGAAGTAAACATCTAGGAAAAAAAAAAGATTATTTCTTTTAAAAATCTAAATAAAATTCCAAACTGACACATTTTGAATGCAACAAATATTCTTCTACATTTGAAAAAATAAGATTTCACCTATGTAAACCATGCCAAATATTCACCACGGTTTTAAAAGGGGGAATGAAAAGAAATGTGTGAAAGGAAAGAAAATTCATAGTAAAACTTATAGTAAACAACAGAATGGAGAGTGGGAGGGACACCGATTTTTTCTACTATCACATACAATAAAAATCTTAAGAATGATTATGTTAAAAATTTAAATGTCCTATAATTCTAGAGTAGATTAGGCTGTATAGGCAAGCAAGACAAGACAGTTTTCTGTTCTGGGATACACTATGCTTTCACAAAACATGTTACTCCATAAGGGAAAAAAATTAAAAAGAGTGGCAAAAGAGACTGGTATTCTGAAAGAATTTATTTTTGCTGTTTTGATTGAATAATAGACTGGCTTCGAACCTTATTTGCCAATATTTCTGTTTCAAGGTCACAAAATACACCCTCCTAACAATTTAACTGATGCACAAACTCCGTCATCACAGAAACTGGGAAGAAGAATGCAAATCCATTACCAAACTGGAAAAACAAGTCTAAGTGTTACTGATAGCCTATTAGTATAATTTCCACATATATATATGAGATACACATATGCTTGCATATGTGCACATATGTAGAAATGTGTGCATATACTATCTACATATGCATGTGTATGTATGTATAAACTGAAAAAAGTTTTTCTCTACATAAAGCAGCAAATTTGGCACAAACTCATAATCTAATATTACATAGATATGCTAATGATTTCAAACATCCTACTAACTTATAGCAGCAGAAAAATTAAAATTCAAAGTTGAGAGGAGAAAAAAATTAATTAATCACAAAATATTCAAAGTATATACCTCCTGTTTTCACGGCTATTGCTGAAAAGCTTTATCATGTCAGATAAAAATAAACGGCGGACTTCCATTAATTCTGCACTTGGTGTAGAGTTTTTTAACAATGTTGCCACAACTTTAAGAATCACTGTAAAAGAGCAAAAAAGTTATAATACAATTAGAATCATAAAAAATTTACTTCTACAATTCAATAATTATTTATCAACCACTACTTCTATAACTAGGACGAGAGAATAAGTCAAAATGGTCATGAAATTTACAAAAATGTACCAAAAAAAATAGGATTTTGAAAATTAAAGAAAAACACTTCTGATCCAAGTAATCTAACATTAAGTTAATCAGGTTACAAAAAGATATTAAGATTTACTTACTTGGATTCTGAATTTTCACTGTAGAATCTGGCTCTGGATGTGGCTTATGTACAACCTGAGTGCACACTTGCTCTGTCAAAATCTAAAATATAAAGAATTTAGTTCACATTAACATAAAAATAATTTATAAACAATTATATTAAAAGACGCAGGAAATATCTCCCTCAATATATACAACTCATTCATGAAAAAATTGGCACATATGAACAAATGCACCTTTTTAAATATGATAAGCAGTAATTTGTCTAAAACTAAGAGTTCGTAGTATTTCTAACAGCAATACAAGATGTCATTTTGATAAGTAAAGCAAGAGGTCAAGAGCAAGCATATCCACTCTCACTGTTATTATTTGTTCTAAAAAACCTAGCTATAGCAAAAAGGCATAAAGGAGGGGCAGGTAGGTAGTGCAGTGCATAGAGCTCCAGTCTTGGAGTCAGGAGGACCTGAGTTCAAATGCGACCTTAGACACTTGACACTTACTAGCTGTGTGACCTTGGGCAGGTCACTTAACCCCAACTGTCTCACAAAAAAGCATAAAAGGAAGGGAGGGAGGAAGAGAGGAAAGGAAAAACAAGGGAGACAGGAAAGAAGGAATTAAGAGAGCTAGAGGCAAAGAAAATGCAAAATTAACTCTCTGACAAGGATATGACGATTTACTTAGAGAATCCCAAAGAGTCAGAAAAAAACTACATAATCCATAACTTTACTAAAGTAGCAGGTTATAAAATAACACCACAAAAGCATCAACCTTTCTATATATTACTAGCAAAACAATACCTGGTAGAAGTGAAAAAGGAAATTCTATTTAAAATAGGTACAAAAGGTATAAAAAATCTGTGAGTTAGCCCACTAAGGCACAGTCAGGACTTGTACAACTCCAAAACATTCCTGACAGAAATAAAGAAAGACTAAAATAATAAAAGACACATTCATGGTACATGATTGGGCCATAACAATCTAATAGAGAAGATATAACCTCAATAAATTTATAGATTTTATGTGATTAATCAAAATACCATGGTACTGAAGTATCACAAGAACAGACAGTAAATAAATTCATCTGGATGAACAAAGTTGAAGAATCTCGAGAAAAATAACAAAACGAGTAGGAAAAAGGAACCTAGAATTATGGAGCTGGAGAAGGAAATAGCAAACCACTCCAGGATCCTTGCCAAGAAAATCCCAAAGGGATCAAAAAGTCAGACACAAGTAAAAATGACTTAACAACAAAATAAGAAAATTATATAAATATATAAGAATAAGAGCTATTTCTCAACAAACTGTCAAAGAACATAAACATGTTTTCAAAAAAGAACTAAAACTATAAGCAACCATGAGAAAATGCTCCAAATTATATTAAGAGAAAGGCAAATTTGAAAAAATTAAAACTCTGACGTTTTATCTCATACCCACTGAATTAGAAAAGATAATAGAAGACAAAACGGTAAATGTCCAAGTATCTGTATAAAGTGGCACACTAAATACACCACTGGTAGAGTTGTGAATTGTCTGACCTTTCTAAAAAATAATTTGGAATTATACTTAAAAAGTCATTACTCTATACACATCCATGGACCAGGTAATACTACAACTAGTAATAAAAGTATCCTAAAAGTCTTAGTACAGTTTTAAACTATTAATGCTTAAAGGTATAGTAAGACTTTTGGGACACCTTATATACCCCAAGGAGGTCAAACACAGAGATAAAGATCAATAGCAACAGCACCTTTTGTGGTAACAAAGAACCAGAAACAAATTGGATGCTAATAAATAGGGAAATGGCTGAACAAATTTTGATTATAAATATGATATATTATTACATCACAAAAATTAGGAATATGAAGAATTCAGAATAACTTGGGAAATTTTTTATGAACTGACAGAGTAAAGTAAGCAAAAACTAAGAAACAATTTAAACAATGATGATAACAATGTAAAGAAAAACACTCCAAGACAACCCAATGGATCAATTCCATGATTAGCTGTGTCGTCAAAGTACTAAAGTTAAAGAATGTTTCCTTCCCTCTTCTTGTCAGAGAAGCAAGAGGTGATATGCTTGGATTAAGTCATTTATTGTTTTGGCACTCAAAGCCAAGATGTTTATTTGTTTTACTTAACTACGTTTTTCTGAAAACAGGGCAGAGCTCATTTGGGTTGGGGGAGAGAAATGGGAAGTGTCAGGGAAGTTGCTTTTTTTTTTAATCAATAAACCTAAGAAAAAGCAATATCATGCTTTATTATGGAGACTGTGATGGGAAAGCAGCGGTGTGATGTAAAACACCATTTGTAAAAGTCCACCTGATCTCTTCTAATTCCTCATCAAGGAGGCCCTTGATGAACATGTAGATTACTCTCCATATACAAATATGTGTGTGTATGTGTACATGAAAATAAACACAAAGGTCAGCAGTTATTTATGTTCTCTTGGTAACCTTTTTTAGTAGTAATAACATACAAAAATTTTTCCACAACTTTGTATAATGTTCTCTTTTAGATATATTGATCAACCAATCCCTCAATACACTCATAAATGTGTCACCTCCAATATGACTTGGTTTATTCAGTTGCTTCTTTCACATTTTCTCTTTTTCCACTTCCATTTTTGCTAGAAGCATATCTGAGACTGTGATGTTAAAAGTCCAAAAGTGTGTACCTTTACTATCCTTGAAGGTGAAGAATTTAACAAAAATTTATGCAGGACTTTTCTATACTTACTCTGTTTTTTTTTTAATCAAATCAATCAATTCATAAACAAGTATTAAATGTCTAATAGAGGTAGCAATGGTACTCAAAGTACAACAGTGAGACAACCTCTATTCTTCAAGGAGCTTACTTAGTCTCCTAGATATAGCACATATTTGAGAATATAGGTCAGGAATTAGGGTGTTTTATATAGGCAGCAGGTCAGCAGACCATCAAACACATTCTGGTAGCAAAGGTAATAATTACAATTTATGGTGCTCTCAGCAAGAAGTGGAAAGTATGAATGTGTAAGTGAGTGAGTGAGAGAGTGTGTGCGTGCATGTGTGTGTGTGTGTGTGTACATGCTCATGATTGTGCCCTGCGGGGAAGGGGTGAGATAAGTGTTGGGGGGAGAAATACAACTCATGTGTAGAAGCAGGAAAGCAGAGAACGAGATGCCACTTCCTTCCACTCCAGTGCTGTTGCCAAAACTGAGTGGATTAATTTACGGACCTCAGTCTGGAACATCATCGAACCCAGAAGGGAAAAGTGGGCAGTGGCAGGGGAGATGGTAAGATGCCTGTGCTGGCTAAGCCCTGGAATTTTAATCTCTTTCTTATTAAATACTTCGATTCTTTTGTATTGATTTTCATTAGTTGTTATTCATGCCAACACTCATTTAATTTTTTTTTCCTTTTGCAGTTATGCATCTCCAACTGCCTAACAGACATCTGTAACTGGATGTCTTGTATGCCTATTAAACACAACATGTCCAAAACTGGACTCATTATCTTTACCTCCAAAACATTCCCGCTTCTTAACTTCCCTAGTACTGTTGTGAGTAGCACCATAACTTTCAGACACTCAGGCTCAAAACCTAGGTGACATCCTCAACTCTTTACTTTCTCTAAAAATAACATATTCATTTGTCAAGTCCTGTCTTTTCCACCTTCCAAACATCACTCTTAGATGTCCCCTCCAACACTACCACCACATTGTCACAGATCCCATTATCTCACACATCATTTATGGTAATACTCCTACTGTTTGGTCCCTCTATCACAAATCTCCCCCTACACCCAGGTGTAAAACTGATCTCTCTAAAACAAAGATGTAACCATATCATCACCTTATGCAAAAGAAATTTCCAGGTTTCCTATTACCTCCGGAATCAAATCAAAAATTGTTTGGCCTTTAAAGCCCATGGAAACCTGGTTCCTTCCTACCTTTCCAGTCTTTTTATACCTTACTCCACTCTGTATACTCTTGAGATCCATTGACATTGTCCTCCTTGCTCTTCCCTAAACATCCTATCTCCCACTACAAGCCTTTTCACTGGCTTTCTCCAGGTCTGAAACATTTTCCTGTCTAATATCCACTTCCTAGCTTCTTTTGGCATCTTTCAAGTCTCAACTTAAGTCCCACCTTCTGTATGAAGCCTTTCCCAGTCCTCCTGAACCCCACTGTCTTCTCTCTGAGACTACTTAAGTTATCCTCTATATATGTATCTTGTTCATGTATAGTTATTTGCATTTTATCTCCCCCATTACACTATAAGCTTCTTGAAAGGAAGAGCTGGTTGATTTGTTTTCTGCTCTTTTTTTCTTTTTTCTGTATCCCCAGTGCTTTGCACAGTGCCTAGAACAGGTAGGAGTTTCATAAACGTTAGTTTTCACCTAGCATTCACTAAATTGACTATGGTTTATACTCTTGCACTATCATTCTCCATAAAGTTTAACAAATCTCTTTCTATTTTACATCAGTATTGCTCTTAGAAATAATCTCTCTCTGACAAAGAGATTAGGTATAAACTTACTGGGGGAGTGGCAACTAATTATGGTAAATACATGGCTTAAAATTCTTTATGATACCAAAATCAATGGCCTTTCCTCTATTCATTTAATTTATTTTTTTCTGGCAATCAAAATTTTATTTAAGTAAGTCAAGTTGGCATTTTAGTTGCATGGAAAACTATTTTCTGGAGACTTCCACTTCTGGGAACCAAGATGGCAGAGTAAAAAGGTAGTTGCTCTCACCCTCCCCTATCAACCTCTGAAAACCCAGAAAATATCACCCTAGAAGAAAAAAAAAACCCTGGAACAGCTGAACTAGAAGAAAGATGGGGAACAGCACTGCAGCAGCCCAACAAACAGGTCTCCCAGTGCCTCAGCAAAGGTGGGGGAAGCAGCACTGCAAAGGGCCCAGGCTGAGGGGCACCCTGCAGCATTCACCTGAAGGGAGCCAAAGAAAACAACCTAGAGTCTTTCTAAAGTCCCAGCCTTGCTGATTCCAACTCAACACCAGGTAAGCTGTCAGAACCCTACAGCCTCCAACTGTCAACCAAGAGGAGAGCCTGAAGCCCAGGTGGTAAAGCAGGCAAACACCAACACCTGGACCTCCGAGTAACTCAGTGAGGTCAGGGCAACCGGTGGAAACCAGCTCAGAAAACCACTGGATACCTCAGCACTCTATCCCAAAGGAATCTCCCAGCACATTAGCAGAAACATGGGAGGCAGCACTGCAAGGGGCCCCAGGCAGATAAACACCCTTCAGCACCCATCTAAAAGGAGCTGAAGAAAGCTAAAGGAAAGGAAAAGCAGGCAACCTAGAATTGCCTGAAAGTTCCAGCCTTGCTGATTCCAGCCCAACATGAGGTAAGCTACTAAAACCTACAGCTTCCAATTGCCAACATAAGAGGCCCCAGCACACAAAACCAGTGACTAAGACCTAGGTTCCCGACACAAGAAGCTTAGGACAGTGCCCTCTGTTCCCCAGCAGGAGAGCTCAATCTCTTTAAAGGCCAGGGAATAAAGAAACACCTTGAGTAGAAAGAAACGTACCATAGATTCATGTTATGAGAAGAGTGAAGAGCAAGACAGATATTCTGAAGAGGACAACATTGTCAATAAACCCACATCTGCAACATCAAAAGGGAATATGAACTGGTCTGAAGCCCAAAAAGCCTTCTTAGAAGAGCTCAAGAAGGATTTTAAAAGTCTAATGAGAGAGGTAGAAGAGTCCTTAAAAAATACAATTGGCCAATTGGAAAAAAAGTACACTGAAGAAAACAAGTGCCTAAAAAACACAACTGGCAAAGTGGAAAAAAAGTACACTGAAGAAAACAAATCCCTTAAAAATACAATTGAAGAAGGAAGTACAAAAACTAACAGAAGAAAACAATCTGCTAAAAACTAGAATTGGACAAATGGAAACTAATGACTCTATGAGAGAGCAAGAATCAGTCAAACAGAAACAAAAAAAATGAAAAAATGGATGAAAACATAAAATACCTCATCAGTAAAACAACCGACCTGGAAAATCAATCCAGGAGAGACAATTTAAAAATCACTGGACTACCTGAAAATCATGATGAAAAAAAGAGCCTGGACAGTATCTTTCAGGAAATCAAAGGAAAACTGCCCTGAAGTCCTAGAACCAGAAGGTAAAATAACCATAGAAAGAATACACCGCTCACCGCCTCAAAGAGATCACAAATTGACAACGCCAAGGAATATAATAGCAAAATTCCAAAATTACCAGATGAAAGAGAACGTGCTGCAAGCAGCCAAAAAGAAACAATTTAAATATCATGGAACCACCGTCAGGATTACACAGGACCTTGCAGCTTCTACATTAGAAGACCGCAGGGAGTGGAAGATGACATTCCGTAAGGCAAAGGAGCTTGGATTGCAGCCAAGGATCAACTACCCAGCAAAAATGAGCATGATTTTTCAAGGGAGGAGATGGATATTCAACAAAATAGGGGACTTCCAAACCTTCCTCATAAAAAGACCAGAGCTCAACAAAAAATTTGATCTTCAAGTACAAGATTCAAGAAAGACATAAAAAGGTAAATGGGACAGAAAGATACAAAATGTTGTTAATAAGGGCAGACTGTTTACATCCCTACAAGGGAAGATGACACTTGCAACTCTTGAAAACTGTATTGTTATTACACCATGTTAAAGGAGTATACATAAATAGGGAGGATCTTAGTTGACTTTGATGTAATCTAATCAAGTGGGTTAAATGGATCCAAGTAAGTGGATTAGTCTGATTTCAGAAAATGTACTGAGAAAGGAGGAGGCAGACAAGGGTAAATTACATTACAGGAAAAGACAGAAAATCCTATTACAGCAGAGGGAAAGAAGGGAGGGGGTGAGCATTGTTTGAACCTTGCTCTCATCAGATTTGGCTCAAGAAGGGAATAACATAATCTGTTAGGTATGGAAATCTAACTTGCCCTACAGGCAGGAGGAAGGAAAAGGGGAAAGAAAAGGGAGGGGGGATGAAAGGGAGGGAGGAAGCAGTGGGGGCGAAGGGGAAGAAGTGGGAGGGTGATAATAGAAGGGAGGAGAGACTGAAGGTGGTGGTGGTCAAAAGCAAAGTACTGGTGGGGGGGAGAAAGGAGAAAGAAAAGCATAAACGGGGGAAAAAAGAATGGAGAAAAAGACACAGATAGTAATCATAACTGTGAAAGTTGAATCGCTATCTTTTTTTTTCCTCTTCTGTTGAGTTTTGTTTCCTCTTTCTGATGGTTCTTCCCATTGGTTTTAATTTTTACTTACAACTTCACTAATGTGAAAATGTTTAATAGGAATGTAAATGTATAGCTTATATCAGACTGTGTGCCATCTTGGGGAGGGTGGTGGGGAGGAAGGGGGAGAAAAATTTTAAACTCAAAAGCATATGGAAAAAAAAAGAAAAGAAAAAAAGCATATGGAACTGATTGTTGATAAATCAAAATAAATTAATAAATAAAATATGCTACTGGAAAAAAAAGAAAACTATTTTCTAATTTGTATTTCTTCTGGATTGATAGTCTGACTTTTGCTTTAAGAAGTTAGTAGTTCTATTTACACAGGAAGCTAACAAAATAATTTACTGATATTATTGATAAGCATAACCTACCTTTTAAGCTATATCAAAAGATTTTGGCACAAAGCAAGGGGAGACAAAAGGTGATCAATTAGAAGACAGTTTTTTTCCCAGACTTAGCAGAGGGCAAGATAATCCAAATTATCAATGACCCCTGATACTTTGAAAAAGGTAATTGTAGTAGGAGGAGGCAAAATCAAAGTAATCAGAAGGAAAAAAAAAACGAAGAAGACGGTATGAGCAAAAGATTAAAATGTGAAGGATATGGAAACTTATGGGGGTCACAAGCCACTACAATGGTGTCTGACAGGGCAATGATAGCACAGTTCAAGTGAGAATAATGTGCTGGGGTTAAAGCTGCTTTGCTACATACAACACTATTATATATTCAATTACAAAGGTCTCCTTAAGGAAACAAAGAATACCTTAAATAGCAGGAGGGATATTTAGTAGTGATGGCTGGGCCATGCCAATACAATAAAAATGACAACACTGCCAAAGCTAATTTACTCTTTTAATGCTATATACCAATCAAATTATCAAAGGGGCATTTCATAGAACTTGACAAAATAACAAAAAAACCTCACAATGACTGGAATGAAAATGAAAAGAAATATAAAAACAAAATTGTAAAAACAAGCATAGGTCAAAGGAAAAGATATAAGAAGACAATTTTAAACCATCCATTTGTGGAGGTGAGAGGCCCACAGGTGTTACACATTGCACATATTTTCAGATTTTTTTTGATGTAGTAATTAGTTATATTGATTTTTTTCCTTCTTTTTTTTGGGGGGGAGGGTATTAAAAACACTAATATGGAAGGGAGAGAAGGAAGGATGCTATGGTGATAGGAAAAAAAATCATCAATAAAAACTGATTAAAAAACCTGTTTTACTTATCCTGCTCCAGATGTGAGACACCAGTAGCATCCCATCTACTTCCATTTTCCTCTTTCCACAGATGGTAAAATATATTAGGGATTAATCACTTTTGAAGAGGCTGCTAGGTAGCTCAGTGGATAGATCGCTGGGCCTAGAGGCTGGAAAACCTGAGTTCAAATCTGGCCTCAGACACTTACTAGCAGTATGACGCTGGGCAAGTCACTTAACCTCTACTTTAATCACTGGAGAAGGAAAAAGCAAACCATTCCAGTATCCTTTCAAGAAAACCCTAAAAGAGGTCATGAAGAGTCAGACAACTGAACAACAATGGCTCCTACCACTCAATTCACAAACATGCTCAGGTTTCCTTCACCATTAAACAAAAACCTTCCCTTGAACTTCATATCCATTCAAATTACAAGGCTATTTCTTTCTTTCCTTTTATTGCCAAATGTCTAGAAATAGACTGGCTATGTCCCTTCCTTACTAATCATTCACTTCTCAATTTCTTACAGCCAAACTTCCATCTCTAGCATTCTACTGAAAAAGCTCTTTCCACAGTCATTAATGACCTACTTACTTTTAAATCAAATGAAGTTTTTTTCTTCCTCTATTCTTTGACTTCTATGTAGCACCTGACATTATTATCCAATCCGTTCACTGTCTTCACCGGTTTCCCTGACAACTCTCTCTCTTTCAATTCTCACCCTACCTCTCTGATTAGTCTTTCTTTGTTCCTTTGCTGTCTCCTCATATTGTTCATGTCCCTTTAAAAGGGGTATCATCCAAAGTACAATGTTGGCCTTTATTTATTTTCTCATTATACTCCCTTCCTTGATCATCAAATGCAAACTGAAAGGTTAAATAATGCAACTGACACCCAAATCTTCATCTTCACTCCCAATCTTTCTCTAGAGTTTGAAATCCATATTTTCAACTGCCTTTATCATATTTCCACCTGGATATATTTCAGACTCTACATGTCCCAAACCAAACATATCACCTTCCTCAAAAACTGTGCCCTATCTACTGACACACTGCTTTTGATGGCAATGCCATTCTCCTAGTCACCCAGTCTCATAACCTCAGAATCACCTATTCCTACCTCTCTATTACTCCTTATGCAGCTAATCAACTGACAGTCCTGATGATTCTACATCTGCAACATCTATTGATTCTGTCTCTTCCTCTCAATTTCCATTGTAACTAAGATTTTTAAGGCTCTAATCTGTCACTCAGACAAATAAAATAATCTATCTCATCCCCAAAACATCCTCCACAACTCATAATGTACCACTTTGAACAAGCCATTTCTCTATTCAAAAACCTTTAGCAGTTACTCACCATCTAACTGAATAAACTCCTGATTCTAACATTCAAGCCCTCCCCAAATTTGTTCCTAACTACACTTCTATATCTACCTCATATTCAGTCCATTTGTCTATATATGGTAGACAAATGAGACTGTTTTCATCTTGCCCTTTTCTGTCTATGTGGCTTTGAATAAGCTACTGGAAATGGATTCTCCTTATCTTCATCTGTCATGTCCCTTGTTTCATTCAAGGATGGTTCACATGTCATGTCTTCTATAGAACCTTCCCAAATTTCCCCTGAAAAAGATCTTCCATTCTTCAAACTCATCACAGTACTTTGGCTTCATTTTTCCTTTGAATCATAGCTATCTCTGCATGTCTTTCTCCCATTAGACTTTAAATTTCCTTAAATTTAAGTAAAGTGGAGTCTATACAGGGCTGGGAACCAGCGACCTCGAGACCACCATCCAAACCAAATTCAAATCCCCAGAAAGGGGATTTGTTCTGTGAAGTTTGGATTCAGTCAAAGGGCCACACTCGAGGACCTAGAGGGCCATATGTGGCTTCGAGGCTGCAGGTTCCCCAGTCCTGGATATATTCCCCAGCACATACATAGTACAGTGAACTGCATATAGCTAATCTTTAATAAATGGTCATGTAATTTGTTGTTGAATCCTATAATAACATGAAATTATACAAAACATAAACTCTAAGGTGCTCATAAATTTAAGATAAAATAATGAGGATTATTCATATGCTTTTATTTATTATTTTTCTTTTACCTCATAAAGTGTGTTGTATGTAGTAACAGTCACAGTATTTGTATGCAGCATCAACCTCTCTCCAAGAAGAGTAAAAAGACTGTGGGTGTGCATAATTTCAACTTTTCTCCTACAAAAGAAACAAAATCACAATACAAGTGATTCTCTGTTCATTAAACAATGGAAGAAGGCATCTACAAACTAATGTGTAACTGTCTGAAACATTCATCTTATAAAAAGTTCATGTACACAAATTAAAATTTTAATGGAAAAATGTCACCAAAAGTCCAAACTACTATTTAAGTATTTTAATGTTAATTAATGGCTATAATACTCCAGAATCAATTTGTAAAATAAATTTTGTTGCTATATTCATTTTTATATCACCTACATTTCCAACTCTTTCTAGAGAGCCAGCACATATAACCAAATATTTTAAAAGAGTCATATAGAAATAAGAAGTTCCAGAAGAATAATCAGCATATAAAAAGTCTAATGTGAAGTATTCCACATTTATGGTACCCCTATTCTAGAGTACAGCCCGTTCTAAGGCAACTCTATCAATGCGGCAGACCAGGTAACCCAGGGTGAGTGTAAGTTGTATAGGCTATAGACCTTTCCAATACTTTTTTTTCCCCTTCATTTTTACGGTTGACACCAGTCAGGAGCAGTTTGTTATCACTTAGGAAAGAGTCCAGTATCCCTTCACTATCCTTCTCCAGAGCTACCTAAACAGCCTCAAACTGCCAGAGTCTAGTGGACAGGGTCCTGGAAGAGGCTTCCCTTCCTCAGGGCACTGAGGTATACTACTACACTAATGACACAATGTTTCCACATAAGGGTGGAATTAACTGAGATCCTAAGTCAGACAATGGCCTACAGGAGGAACAGAGTGGGAAACTGATGCCAAGAAAGTCCAGCTCACTCAGTCAAATTTTGAGGAAAGCAATGGGTAGCAAGCATCCAGATGATTTTGGACACAGTCTGGAATAAATTACTGACACTGGCTCTCCCACAAGCTAAAAAGGAAGCAGAAAGACTTACTGGACAATGCCAGCTCTTGAGAATACATATTCCCCATTTATGTATCCTGATGGCCGTCATTCACCAAGTCACATGCTAGTCTAACTCTTTCAAGGGGGACCCAGAACAAGATGCAGTACTGAAAGATCTAAAGCAGGCCATCCAGTACTTTTACCCCTCTGGGCCTTTAGGATCTTGTGGGGTTCCACCTTATTAGAGGTCTCTACCCACAAACAATCAAACAAAACGGAGCTTCTGGTAGGTGCCTGGGGGTGGCAAACCAAATGACCATTAGGTTTATGGAGCTGCAAGCCCCTTTGTGTAGTCACTTAACAAAACACTTTTTAAATGAAGATACTCTTCTTCTATTGAGTTCTAGCTGCTACTTACCGGATGATATAAAATCATATCATCACCCTTTGCCCAGAGTTGCCCATTTCGAGTTTATAGATACAAGCTTCAAAACCCAATAGTCTAACTCCTCAATGAGGTCAACAGGCTCCTGAGAATCATTGTTTTGCCTGGTTTATCAATGATTCTGCCTATTGCAAGAGGCATAAGAACTGGGCTGCTTTAGCAGCATTAATCTGCTAACAGGATATACTGAGTGATGAAGTCCTAACAGGTCCTCCAAATGAGCTAAGTTGCATAATGCACAGTGGGTAGGTAAGAGGGCCTTAAAGGAAATGTGACAGAGAAGAACTTCACCTACACTGATTCCTGGGCAGTAACTATGTGTCTGACCAAGTGGGTTAGAGCAGGCGTGGGGAACCTGTGGCCTGGATGCCACATGTGGCCTTCTAGGTCCTTGGATACAGCCTTTTGATTGAGTCCAAGTTTTACAGAACAAATTCTTTTATTAAGGGCATTTGTTCTGTGAAGTTCGGATTCAGTCAAAGGGCTGCACTTGAGGCCACATGTGGCCCTCTAGGTTGCAGGTTTACCTTAGGGGTAAAGTTCAATAAAGGAATGAAGGATGCCTCCCACACATATAGTTGTTTGTGGGACATGTCACTGCACAAAGACATCATATGCCCTCCTCTGAACAGAATATGCAGGTGATGCCTTTATGAGACACTGAGTAATTGGCTTGGTGAACAATTTGGATAAAGGGGGGCACGATGCCACGTTGTTGTAAGTGCAGGTCATATGATTCTCCTAACAAAAGATGAGGCAGCTACTTCTGCCCAATTATGTTCTTTATGCCAATCAAAATTCCCACCTCTGAAAGACAAGCATGGCATAATCTTCCATAGCTGACAACTTGTTTCCAACTGGTGAATTCATGTTGCCCCTCCCCCCATTATATCTCAGGGCAAATGGTTTGCCCCAATCCAGCTGGTACTTATTTTAGGTTATGGCAGACTGCAATGCCAGTCAAATCTGCCATGGTGATAGCAACTATCAGATCTTCCACAGAACAAACCCTCCCCTTCCTTACGGACCTCCTGGATCACTGACACTTCTAATCAGATGACCCACTGAGAAGGCCAGAGACCAAGCCCACTGCTTGGTTTTCCATCTCTTGTACTATCCTCATGCAGGTGGCATAGCTAAAAACTGGAATGAGCTCATGAAATAATAATTCTATTACTATGCTCTGTCATGCTCATGTCACCCGACTCTCATGGCTGAGTATGCCATCTCTCGAAAGCCATGTCCTCAACAAATCAATGCTACCCCAGGAAGGGAGAAGTCTTTCCAGTAAAGCTATTTCTTGGTTCTGACCTCCAGGAAGACTTATCTGATAACAATGGACTGCTTGTACACAGAGTTACAACTGACTTTCTCAGATCCTTCCTTGTTCCATTCTATGAAAGGTGTTACTTGGGGCTTCAAGGCTCCTGATCACTCAATGGGCTCTATATACACTGGGAAAACAACTCAAGTCCCTTCAATTGGTAGATCTCTTTCCTTCTAGGATAGTTCAGAAAACTTCTTTGAAAGTTAGGGGGAGTCAGGGGGTGGAATTACTGGAAGGTGCCCTATTTTCTAACCATATAATGGAGGTGAAACTTTCTGCATTAATTAGAGTGATTGTGAATTTACATGGAAAAAGGAGATATATTAGCCAACTTAGTGGAAATCTTGAGTGCCTGGATAAAAGTTCAAAGAAGCAGCAAAGGTTAATCAAACTTATTCTTAACTAGTCACAAAATCTGATACTATACACAGAATCCTTCCAGTATCTCTTTTTAAGAAATACAAATGAATATAAATGAAGAAAATAGAAATAAATCCATCTCTTCCTCTTAGTTCTGAAATCTCTGTGCAAACTTTATTTTGGTGGATAATAATGCTATTGGGTGGCATGAACTCTAAAGAGTTCAACTACAGCATAAATAGGCTTGTCTCTGAATCACCACAACAATCAGTTATTAAGTCTTTAGTACATGCAACATATCCTACTAAGTGCTATGAGAGATACAAATAAACAATACTCACATTTTCCCAATGTAATATAATTAATGTCAGTATTTTAAAAATTTTTTACTTTACTAAATAGTATTACATAAACAGGAAATACAGAAAACAATTATTTAACTGTTGTTAGGCTAATACATAAAAAAAGCTTATACCAAACCTTTTCCATTAAATGATTTTGCCTTTATTCTATTAATTAGATTTTGCAGGAATTATAATTAATCTTCCGATCAAATCAATTAATTTAAATTATTGAGGTTCTATTACATGTAAATTCATGCCAAAACAGGACACAACCCTAGTGTGGACTCTGATTGAAGAATCTTGTTGACACAACAAAGTTATTAAAGCAATACGGGAAGAGGATATAGGCAGAACCAGGAGAAAGTAAACTGGTATGCTACGCTTTGTTCTGTTAAGAATTGGAGGTTCTGAGATTGCCTCTTTCTACTGAGGTTTAATATCGTATGTTGACATACCAGTAGTGATTCAACCCAGGGAGTTTTCACTGTCCACACTATTATCTAACTACATTATTCAAAGTTGGCCATACTTTTCCAGACTCTGGGCATAGGATGCTCCACAGGGAAAGTGACTGTAGTCTTTTAGAGTAAACAAAGTTCTGATCTTGCCTACCAGTGGCTTCCAGATCCTTAAGATAGATACAGTGGAGATTTGCAAGTGGCTTCTGGCTCTACTAGAACATGGGCTACTTATGGTAAATGACTTATTTTTTTTTCTTTTCTTTCTATCCTCAGCATTCAGCACAGTGCCTGGCACGTAGTAAGCATATAAAAATGCTTATTGACAGTGACTGACTTGTTACCCTTGGCTAGGCAGGGAACAAGATAAGTTCACAAAATTCCACCTAGTGAAGTTCTATAGAGATAAGGTGGTCTGACCAAGTATTGGGAATTGTTAAGAATAATAAAATTTCTTAATATCACATAAGGAAACTGTTTTTGCTTATAACTAACTATAAAGTAAAGTCTAGGTGATTCTAAAAGGTTAAATCTAAATAGGAGGCATTTCTAGTAATCAGGGGCTAATCTTAAGAGCATTTTAAAATGTTTTTCCTCTGGGGGAAAGAAATAGGAAGATGCAAACCTCTTCTTATATATATTCTGTACTATTTAATTCAACAAATACTTATTAAATACTTACTGAATGCAAAGCACTATGTTAGGTTCTGAGGACACAAAGTAAGAAATGAAATAGTCCCTGCTACCAAAAAGCTTATACTCTTCTGGAGTGATACAGTATCTTCAGAAGTAAATCCAGCATTTATCCAATGTAATTTCAAGAAGAAAAGTGCTAGTAATTGGGTCTGGGGGAATGGAATAACAAAGGGTCTCACACAGAGACGTCATCCTGAATTGTGCCTGGAAGGAAACTAAAGATTCCAGAAGGTAAATGTGAGGAGAGAGGACATCCAGACATGACTCCACTTGTGCAAACGCACACAAGCAGACAGAATGTCTGACGGGAAACAATTAGCAGGATGGTTTTAATGTAATACCGAATGGGTAAAGGAGAAAAATATCAAGTAGAAAAACAGGCGGGAGCCAGGTTAGGTGGAAGAGGGCTTTAAATGTTCAGATGAGGAGGTAGCAAATCCTAGAGGCAAAAAAAAGGAAGCCACTGAAAATTTTTATAGGGGGTAACAAGGTCAGATATGTGTTTCAGGAAAATCAATTATCAAGCTACAGGATGAATATATTGGAGAAAAAAAAAGATTACAGACAGGGAGCCCAATTAAGATGACATTATAAATGATCTGGGTTAGAGCTGAAAAGGGGGTAAACTAGGGTAAAGGTTGTATCAGTAGAAAGACAATGCAAAAGATTTTCTGGAGGTAAAATCAATAAGACTTGAAAATTTACTGCACACGGAAGTTGAAGGTGAGGAAAGACGCAAGGATTACTCCAAGGTTGTGAACACAGGGTCTATTAGAATGGTAGGACCACCAAAAATAAAAAAAGAGGAAAGTTTGCAAAACTGTATGTGGGGGGGATTGAGTTTCATTTTCACCAGTGCTGACTTTAAAATCCCATGTACATCAAGGTTGAAGTGTACAGCAAGTAGATTCAAGACTGGAATTTAAGAGAGAAAAGGACAACGGACGTGTTCATAGATAGATAGATAGATATACACACATGCATACAACTTAATGTATGCATAAACACACACACACACACACACACACACACACAATCTGCATAAAACTGACAACTGAATCCATGAGAGAAACTGAGAAAAAAATGTAGAAAGACCGGAACAGTCCTGGCTGATTCACATTTTTTGGTTGCGAAGACAGCTGAGAAATAAAAATAACTTACTGAAGATTTCATGCCAAGTTAGCAGAACCATGATGAATAGATTTTTAGGATAACTGAAATGATCAAGCAAGGGTTTACAAGTTTTTAAATGTATAAAATAAAATGTATGGATTTCAAAGAAAACCAATTAGAGTAAAATACAGTTATCAATTTTTTTTTTAAACAAATAACTTCAAGGGGCAGCTAGGTGGTGAAGTGGATAGGGCACCAGCCCTACAGTCAGGACGAACTGAGTTCAAATCCGGCCTGAAATACTTGACACTTACCAGCTGTGTGACCCTGGGCAACTCACTTAACCCCACTGCCTAGCCAAAAAAACAAAACAAAAACAAAACACAACAACAACAATAACAACAACTTCATAAGTTAAGAAGTCCAAAGACTTTTAGAAGAACAGGAATAATATATCTTATCCTTCTGTACACAGAAAGACAGGTCTGTTGTAGTGTAAAGAACATTGGTAGGGTTAGCTAAAACATTGAATGACAGAGGCAAGATTGAAAAAGAAATCTTGACAGGTCTAGAACATTAAGCCAAATCTAATAAGATTATATTTAATAAGGAACAAAATATAAAGTTATATATTTGAGTTCAAAAATTCAACTTCCCAAGTAAAAAGGAGTCATAGTTAGAAAGTAATTTCCCCACACAAGCCCTGCAGATTTTAGTAGACTAACTTTAAGAATGGAGTGACTATACGTGTGAATGGCAAGCTTAGAAGGCTAATGTGATCTGAGTCTGTATTGAGAGAAACACTGTGCTCAGAACTAGGAAAACAACAGTTCCATTCTTTCTGCCATTTTAAGATGATATCTAGCATACTCAGACATGCTGAGTCCAGGGGACTGCCTTTTGAGAAGGGAATAATAAGTTAGAAAGCATCTAGACAAGGACAATCAAAATGATGAAAGGCCTATGGTTTGTGACATATGAGATTTAAGGAACTAGAGATGTTCAACTTGAAGAGATGAAGTCTTTGGGGACATAACAATTGTCTTCAAGCAACTGAAGAACTATCATTTAGAAGACAAATTAGGGTTTTCTCTTCTTGATCAAATATAGAAGACAAGAACATCATTGGCTACTCTTTACCACGTGCCAATTCTCTACATTGCTCCATGGGCTCTCCTGGATTAGCATATGCAGCCACACTCCTCAGCAAGGCTTTGCTCCCAGCTACTATCTGTTGGATCAGTCAAGCCTTCAGTTTTAGTCTCCCAAACTATGTCTAGAACCTCTGCCTGATAAGCAGAGTAAGACCCCCTCTTTACTCACCACATAAAGGTAATAAAAATCAGGCAAGGTATATGGCTAAGCATAACTCTTTCCTTTTCATTCCCAATTTCTGCCTTGTACATCAAAGCCTTCTGTTAACAAATACCAAACCAATTTATAGTTAGCTACTCTTGCATAGCCCTAAGATCCTCTTTGGCTTAGCTAAAAATAAATTCAAGCTAGGATAAAAAGTAAACTAAGGTGGCAAGGTCTGTGGTCTCTATCCTCTCCACTCAGAACACATTCCTATCTTTATGATGAAGATTTGTATGCAACAACACCTTAGTGATTTTGTGCTATATTTTGGTCAGTCTCTGTATGTTATCAAATCTTGACTGAGTTGTCCTCATGGAAGCCAGGAAATCCTTTTCCTCCTCTCTATTTCACATAAAGGTTTCTTTTAACTGCATGCTATTTCATGTTCAATTTTATTCTTTCTTCCAGCTTTGTATTAATTAGGACCAATACTAGTGATGTTCAAAGTATTAGATCTTTAACAAATAGGTGGTCTCCACAGAGAAGAGAGAGTGGAGTTTAGGCACAAGGAAAACATTCAGGAGACTACTGCAATCATCTGAGTCTGACAGGTGATGAGGGCCAGGGCTATAGTGGTAGCCATACAAAGGGAGAAGTGGGGCAAGAGGTAGATGGATATGGGAATGAATGAATGAATGAAGGATTTATTAAGCACTTACTATATACACAGCACTATGCTCATAACTGGAGATACAAACAGAAAAATAGGCAATCCCTGCTCTCAAGAAATTCACTGCAATAGAAACCTTCCATATGGAAGGTTTCACATAAAAGTCATGTGGAAACATCTCATGGTCCTTTCTGTGCAGTGACAAAGCAGATGGTAATGACTCTTCTTTAATGTCATTTCCAATGATAAAAAAATCATATCAGTTTCTGATGTTGAACCATTTAACAGTGCCAAGAAGTTCCTTTTCTTGGTCTTCAATAGATTGTAAAAGGACCCTGTACACATTTATATAAATTCTAGTACCTTATGATTTCAGCTACCCAGCAAGTCTTTAACATACAGAAACATGCATCATGAGAAACAAGAAATATCACCCATCCCTTTTTCATATTAGCAACTTGTCACTCTTGAGCAATAATGCTCACTCACATCACTGAGTCCTATGAACAGTCACATTTTCCATTTCTCCTGAGTGAAAGGTGGAATGACCTAAGTACAAATGCAACATATTATAAACAATTTCTTACAAAAAAGGTCACAGATTAAAACCAAAGCATTTTATAGAATTTACTACAAAAAACTATAAAATTGCCCTCACTTAAACCCTTTTGCCCTGTATCTTGTGAACCAGTTTGATGTCTTTGGGTGGCCAGGTTAGTATCTTCAAGGAGACACACCAGATATGCCTCACTAGCCTCTTGAAGGGTACTCCCAGCAGCACTCTGAAACTCCAAGTGTGTTCTGAAGTCCTGAGAAATCTCCCCTGTCAGCCACTGGAAAGGAAGCTGCCTGATCAAAAGATCTGCTGACTTCTGGTAAAGGCAACTTTCACAAATGGTCATAATTCCAGTCTGGTAATGATTTGGCTACTCTGCCCCACCAGCAGAGGGAGTTCTTCTCTCAGCAGCCTTTTGTTGGTGCTGCGCTTTCCCACCAATCTTCTTTGTCTTGTCTTATCAAATGAGCATCTGATATTTCCTCCACTGAATTCACTGCTGATGCTGCTTCTGTCTACTTCTCTGCCTTGTTCACATAACTAACACTGGGAAATGCTCCTGCTCTGCTCAATGACCAAACTGCTCTGCATTCTTCATTGCGGCTTCTAACATGGTTGATAAATCCATCTTTCTGGATAGTTTTTTAAGCCCTCTGCTTGCAGCCATTATCCTGTTAAACAATCCCTTTCAGAGATACAGCCTCACAGCTCCCACAGGTGTTATAGTCATATCTATTGAAAGTTTGGAATAATACATGAGTGTTTTGAGGGGCAAAACAGGGGAGAAGGGGGTAAAAGGGATTGTCTCTATATTCTCAATGAAGAAAGAAAAGATGTCCTTTCACTGAAAGGTGGCAAAGGATTTTGAAAGAGAGAAGGTTTAGAACAACCTGTGGAAATGGAAAGTGGAAAGAAGAGTAGAATAAAATAAGTTGAAGTGGCTGGCTAGAATCAGATAAGTGAAACCCAATAGTTTAGGGTTTAATACGACCCAATGAATTATGAAGTATAAGAATAACAAGATCAGAGGATTTTTTTTTCATTAGGACAATTACTTGGGCAATGTTTTAAAGGAAGGATTAAAAAACATCTGGCTTTGAATTAGGAAAGGCAGTTACCAAATTATAACTAAAATCTAGGCGAAAAGGAAGGCTGGTATAAGAAGAGTGGGAATTAAAAGGAAAAGGCCCAAGTAAGATACTGTGACATAGAACTGAGAAGACTTTGCAACGATGGGATGTGAAGAACAAGAGAAAGTCTGAGCATATAAGTAGAAGTGACAGTTTTAAGGAGAAAGATTATTCCAGTTTTGAATATATTTAATCTGAAGTATCAATTAATTATTCAGGCAGCTGTGTTCAACAACAAATGGAAATAAGATGATAGAGTTCTAGAGAAAAATTGAGTGAAGAAACATAGACTTGACAGTCATCTTAATAGAGGTGATTATCAAAGTCATGGTAGCAGATGAGACTACCACAGAAGAGATTATGGAGAGGAAAGAGAAGAGGTCCAAGAATAGAACCTTGGAGGAATAAGGCAAAGGAAGAAGAAAAGCAAAAGTGACAAAGGAATGGTTAAGAAGATACTAGAAGGAGGATGTAGGGGGAAGGCAGTAGACAGTCAAGACAGCAAAAGGAAATAAAGGTATTAGGAAGGAGTTATCAGCCTGTCAAATGCCACAGAGAGTTGGGGTGGAAGGGGAATTCAAATAATGAAGTCCGACAAAAGCCCCTCTTAAATTAGTGACCTGAGAGGTTGTCAGTACCATAAAAGAAAGATATTTCAATAGAATGGTAAATGTTTTATCATTAAAAATAAACAATGAGATATTAAAAATGATATTTTAAACACCAATGACTCATAAAATTAGAACCTTAATCAGTCTAAATTAATTTCAAAATCATTACAATTACTTTTCACTTCACACAAAGTACTTTTGTTCCTTTTGTTGTGCTACTTTGACTCATTTTATCAACTGATTTTAGCATTAAAAAAGGAAAACAAAGATATTCCTATAATGTTTGGGGTTTTTTTATTAACTTACTTGTGACCCAAGTGCTTGAGAAAGTATCCCAATACTTTCAGAGCCTGAACCCAAATACTTTCACTTTTGGAAGCCAATAATTTGTAGATCACTCTAAGAAGAAACAAAATATTCATATCATTAATTATTTGCTAATAACAAAAACAAACATTTCCATAGTATCTGCTTCATAAGAAAATAACAGAAAAATATGACTGTCATTCTATTTCAATAATAATTCATGGAAATTATGACAGTAAGTCTTTTTATTAGTTTGTCTTTAACAGTTTTAATTTTTTTATTTTAAATGAATGTAAACATCAAGAGCATTTGCGAATGAAATTATGATCTCGATTTCATGCCATTTGTTTTCCTTAAGTATGTAATAAAGTCCACATACTTTCCAAACTATCCTGCTGTCTTTGCTAACTTCTGAAATTCTTTTCTGTGTATTTTTAAAAAAATATTTCAACAGTTCTCTTTACCTGACATCACAATTGCTAACTCCTCTCCCTGATACTCTACCCCATTCTACCCCCAAGTTAAAAACAGAAGGGTCCAAAAAAAAAATCCAACCTTATAACATATAAGTATAGTCAAGCACAACAAAGTGATACAATGACCACATCCAAAAATGTCTTTTTGAACTATGAGCTCCTCACCTCCTTTCAGTAAGCAGAAAAGAAGCTTTATCACAAGTTCTCTGGAAATCTAATTGATCACTGCTTTGATCAGAGCTCTTAAGTTATGCAAAGTTGTTTTCATTACAATGTTGTCTTTGCATAAACTGTTCTGTTTCTACTCACTTCAAAATGCTTTAGTGCATACCATTAGGACTCTCTGAAACCATCTCTTTCATATTTCTTAAAGTTGAGAAATATTTTATTATATTCATAAACTATTTTTATTCATTCACATCTCAACTAAAAGACATACTCTTAGATAACAATTCTTTTTTTTCCTTCTTTTTAATTCCCTATTTGAGATGAGGAATTTTGTTCTGCTTGAGACTATTTCCTATCTAGTATTAGCCACTTTCCAATTCTTTCCCTTTGAGAACAAGATGGGTTTTTCTGCCTACGACTATTCCCCTCTCTGTATTACCCTACTTCTTAACCTACACCCCATCCTCATTTATTTCCCTTTTCATTTTTAAGCATTTCTACTTCAAAATACGTGTTCATTACTCCTTTGTTTAGCTCAGATAAGAATAAAGTACATCTTCTCACTCCTTCTTCCATATTTTAATACTCTCCTTAGGTACCAATTACAAGATATAGCAAATCACAGCACCTCCTTCCACCTTCCAACAGACTTCATAACACATTATTTTGTAAACTTATTACACTTTATATATCATGAGTTGCCTCTCCCTTAGAGAATAAGCACTCTGATGACAGAGATACTGTTTTACCTAAATATTTTACCTCCTCTAATGTCTGGAACAATATTCTGCACATATTAGGTATTAAAGTATGTTTCATTGTTGGTCAATTTACTCCATTTAGGAGATTTCATAGAAGCTTCACCCCAATCTCTAGCTTTTCCAAATTCCATCTCGGTGTGAATTACATCTAAGAAGAGATCTAAAATGTCACTAGGTTTCCTTTCATATCTGAACAACCAACATACATTTCCTAAGTGCCTAGCATGTTGCTATTCTCAGCAAGATAGTGATCTAAGACAATTTCAAAGATCTCAGGTTGAAAAATACTATCTGCCTCCAGAGAAAGAACTGATGGAGTCTGGATGCAGATTGAGGCATACTTTTATTTTATTTTATTTTTCTTGGGGGGGGGGGTGTGGTTGGTTTGTTTTCTTTCAAAACATGACTAATATGGAAATATATTTTGCATGACAGCACATGTATAACCTATATCAAATTGCTTGTCTTCTAAATGAGTGGAGAGGGTAAAGAGGGAAGAAAATAATTTGGACTTCAGATTTAAAAAAAAACAAATGTTAAAAAAACTACATGTAATTTTTAAAAATATAAAATATTTGAAACGAAATATGAAAAAAATTAAGTATAGTATGTGCTAGGTATAGGTAGTGATGAGTGCTGCAACTACAAAGGACGTTCAAAACAGTCCATGCCTGCAAGCTGGTATGTGGGACATGATATGTATATAAATAGGTACATATACAGAACAGATGAAAGGTAACTTTATCAGTGAATACTATAGCAGCTAGAGGGACTATGAAAGGCCTAATGCAGAAGAAAGCATTTGAACTCAAACTTACATATTTTTAAATTTTTTTTAAGGCGCTTTCATTTTTTCTCTCTCCTACTTCCCCAAGACTCAAAATGACAAAAGAAAAAAGTTTTTTAACAAATATGAATTCGTGAAGCAAAATAAATCCCTACATTGCCCATCTTCAAAAATATATGTCTCATTCTGCATCTTGAAGTTATCACCCTGCTTTTAGGAGGTAGATAGTATGCATCCTCATCAGTTCTCATGGAATTCTAGTTGGTCATTATACATTATTCAGTTTTCAAATCTTTCAAAGTTTATAGTTACCATGTTCCTGCTACTGCATAAACTATTTTCCTGCTTCTGCTCATTATATATATATAAATTCATACAATTATTCCCAGGTTTCTCTGAAATCCTTCCTTCACTTCATCATTTCTTCTGTCACAATATTATTCTGTTACATGCATATGTCACAATTTGCTTAGCCATTTCCCAATTGGTGGGCAACTCATTAGTTTCCAGGTCTTTGTGTCTACAATAAATATTCTTGTACATATAGGTCCTTTTTTCCTCATATGATTTCTTTGAAGCATAAACCTAGAAATGGCATTGCTGGGTCAAAGGGTACATTTATTCACTGTTTAGTAACTTTGTTTTAGTAACTTTTATAATTCCAAATATAGTTCCAGTATATCTGGTCTAATTCACACATTCATTGACAGCATTTTTGAGTTGAGTATTGAGGTAAGCGAGGGAATCTAAGGCACAGGTGAGGAAGCAGATCATTCTACACATGGAGGACAGCTATTACAAAGGTCTGAAGAAATAAACACAGGACTTGGATTACCTAAGCCAAGAAAGAGAAGTTCTATGTTAAGAAGATTCATAAATTTTCTGAGAGGTGGGACTCTTTCCAATACTGAATATCACTGGAAGGCTTTATTTTACCATTACCACTCCTCTAGAAATTGCCATTACAATGCTTTTATTCACCTTCTTCACCTTTAAATCTGTTCCCTGACACACCTTTTCCTAGCCATATTAAATTTAATGAATACTATTACTTTCCCAATATCTTACTTATTTTTAAATACTCTTCATTTTATTATCTCATTAATAAACAGTTTTGTCTATTTCATCTTTCCATATCAATTAAAAGATCTTCCTAAAAGTTATCATTTTACTTGCCTCCTCAGCAAAAGTGAGCCAATCAGACAAATACTTTTCTGTGTAGTTCTACAAACACTCACTGTTGATACAATTATCTTACCGTATCCCATTTCTTTGATCAAAGGCAGGTATCATTGAGGCTGGGTGTTCTGACATCAAAGCCACCAATAACTGCAAAACATCATGTATGTTTTCATCCTACAAGGAATGATCAGCAATATTTTACGTGTTAAATTTGATTATACTACAAATTGTAAAATAAAGAATTCAAAGACCTATAAAACTTACCTCATGCATTGTTAATAAATAATTTAGTATACTCTGAAGTTCATCTTCCTTGACACCTCGATCCTAATAGAAAGGTGGTATTTTTTTGGTTAAATAAAATCCAAAATGTTTACCTATTAGTAAAGAAAACTATAGAATGACTACTTTTTAAAAGAAAACAAATTATAGCTAAATGACAATCATGTCATAGACATTAAAATTGTTTTATACTCCAAAGTTATAAACCTTAATTATACCTGAATTAAGTAAATCAATTACCAAAATGTTACATTTAAATGGAAAATAAACATCACTAAAATGTGGATGACAATCACTATGAAATGCCCATTTACTTTCAGGTAATTTATGATGACATTCAAATTACATCTTTCTATTCATTAAATGTCAATTAATTTCCTCTACACTATAATGTATATGTTCAAATGCTACTCTTACATAGATAACTCTATTTTGTATTCAATATATTTACTCCCTGAGAGAATGATTTTCTTAAAAAAATGAGAAATATTAAATTCTACAAAAACCAACAGATCATTTATATGATTTTGACAAAATATAAAAACTTCTGCTAGGTTATTTGTTATCATCATGATACGGATTTGTAGCTGTCTTAGACAATAAGACTTAAAAGTTGTAATAACTTTCACAAACAAGAAACAAAACAAACAAAAAAAGCTAAAGAATCAATAACTAAGTTTACCTTTAATATAAGCTGCTTCAAAAAAAGCAGCATAAATGCCCGTAATGATATAATTTCTTTTTGTGAGGGTCGGGGACCATCTAGAATAAAACACGAACAATGGTATTTTAAATTATTTTTATGCAATTATTTTAAAACTATTAGAGTTTTCTATGTTTCAAAGATCGTATGCCAATGCTTCCTAAAAAGAAGACTATAACATATGAATAAAGACTTTCTTGAGAAAATTTCAACTCTGGTGACATTTTCCTGTCAAAAATTGAAAATATAATTATGTATGTACCAACTAATGCCCATCAAGTGTATGAATATGGGTTTAAATTTTCACTATCTAGTTTTAAGAATTCTCCAAAATCTGCTTTATTGTGTGAGATAGACAGCAGATCTGAAGAACATGATTTAAGAGTTCAACCACTGTATTTCAATCCGTGAAAAAACCAAATCAGTCTAGAAAATGTTACTGTATACTTTTACAATAACACCACCAAATCAAACTTTTTAGCTTTTCATGTTTTGTCAATTTGAAATTAATGGCCAGTGCTCCTAAAATTATGCATATATGGAAGTAGGGAGCACAAAGGAAATAAATTCTAATTTAAAAAATACTATAAGTTTTCAACGATTCTCAATGGAACAATTCAACTACAGGGATATGATACACTCACTTCGAAACTCCCAGAAATCAAAAGGAACTTAAAAAAGGTCATGAATCTAACCTTTACTCAAACTGGAATTCTCTTTAAAATATGTAAGTTTATCCTGGCTCCACATAAGGGCGTCCAATGACTGCGAGCCCACTAATCTTCTAAATTGGCTCATTCCATTTCTAGACAAACCTAACTGTTGAGAAGTTGTTGGATTTTTTCCCCTTCTTAACTGAGATTATATCAAATTCTCTCAAGTTTCTACTCATTATTCCAACAACTCTGCTATGGTGATGAGCAGAAAAAATATACATATACTCCCTTGTGAACATAAGAGCCCTTTAAAAACCTATAAGGCTATGTTCTTTTTAAATTTTTTTTTTTAATGAACAAATTTTCTCTCTCCTACCTCCTCAAAAGGCAAGATAATATGCATAGTCCAGCAAAACAAATTTCAACACTGGCCCTGTCCAAAAACATAGCCCTGTCCATCTTAAATCCATAAAGATAAGTAATGTTGAAAGACTTAAGAACTCTGATCAATGCAATGAGCAAACACAATTCCAGAGGACTAATGAAAGACTATCTTCTTATGACTAAATATCTCAATTTTTTTCAACTCATCTTTGAAAGGAATGCTAACTAAAATTCTCATAATCTTGGCTGACCTCTTTTGCCCACGCTCCAACTTGTTTACATCACTGCAAAGATAAACAGAATTTAATAGCTAAATGTAGCCAGCAAATAAGAATTTATTAAGCACTTACTATGGGCCAGAAACTGTGCTAAAATTCCAGCATTACCAAGAAAGGCAAAAAACATTTCCTTCTCTCAAGGAGCTCACATTCTAATTGAGGAAAATAACAAGACAAACAACTATGCCCTAACAAAATATAAGCAGTCCCAAAAGTCTCTGTGAAGTTTTAAGCTTATACATACTGGACAAATTGGGGGTAATCTCAGAAGGAAAACACTAAGATTAAGGAGAACTGGGAAACGCTTCTTTCAGAAGCTTGAACTTTAGCTGAGATTTGAAGAAAGATATGAAAGCTAGGAGGTGTAGATGGGAAGGTAGAACATTTCATGGATATAGGACAACCAATGAAAATGCCCAACCAGAGGATGGAATCAAGATGGCAGAGAAAAAGCAGAGACTCGCTTGAGCTCTTCCCCAAACCCCTCCAAATACCTGTAAAAATTACTCTAAACAAATTCTAGAGCAGCAGAACTCACAAAATAGACAGAGTGAAACAAATTTCCTGCCCAAGACAATGTGTATGATTGACAGGAAAGGTCTGTTGTTCTAGCTGAGATACAAGTGCAGTCTAGTGTGGGACCCACAAAGCCTACAGCAAGCAAGATTCAGGGGACTGAATTATGGGAAGCTGTGGTGGTTTTCCAGACTTCTCAACCCACAAACACCAAAGACAACAACATAGAATGCCAGGAAGAAGGTCTGTCAGACCTGGGTGAGGGAGGAGCCTAGGACAGTCCCAGCACCAGCACAGCCCCAGGCCAGTAGCAGTGGAGGCATCAGCTGCTTCCAAATCTCAACCCATAGACCACAAGGGGATCGAACAGCTAAGCAAAAGGAGATTACAGGGAGCTCTTTTCTGGCACTGGGGAAGGATTCTGTTGCTCTGCCCAGACTTGGATCTGGGTCACAGTCTTGGGTGGCAGTCCTGGGACGAGGAGCACTGGCATAACAGACCTTGTGGAAAGAGTGGAGAGGGAACCCTCCTCACAGTTCCAGGACAGAAAAGAGTTTTTGTACTTACTCTCAGAGCACAGCACAGGCCAGGGGAGGAGTAAATACCTCTCCTTAAATCACATCACCTTACAAAAACTGAAAACTTACAGGTCCCTAGAAGTATCTCTGAAAACAGCTACACAAAACCCTTGAAGCTTAGGACAGTACACCTTCAAAACACTGGAAGCAGAGCCCTACCTTAACAAAGGGTTAAAAAGTCAAGGAATTGTCTGGGAAAGTGAGCAAACAGTGCGAAAAAACCTCAAACTATAGAATCTTACTTTGGTGACAAAGAAGACCAAAACATACACTCAGAAGAAGACAACAAAGTCAAAGCTCCTCTACCTAAGGCCTCCAAGAAAAATATGAATTGGTCTCAGGCCATGGAATAGTTCAAAAAGGATTTTGAAAAGCAAGTAAGAAAAGTAGAGGAAAAATTGGGAATAGAAATGAGAGTGATGCAAAAAAATCATGAAAAACAAGTCAACAGCTTGCTAAAGGAGGACTCCCCCCCAAAAAAAATACTGAAGAAAATAACACCGTAAAAACGAGCCTAACCCAAATGGCAAAAGAGGTCTAAAAGGCCAATGATGAGAAGGCCTTAAAAAGCAGAATTGGGCAAATGGAAAAAGAGGCATAAAAGCTCACTGAAAAAAAATAATTCCTTAAAACTTAGAATGGCACAAATAGAAGCTAATGAAATCAAGAAATTATTAAAAAAAAAATGAATGAAAAAATAGAAGACAATGTGAAATATCTCACTGGAAAAACAACTCACCTGGAAAATAAATCCAGGAGAGATAACTTAAAAATTATTGGACTACCTGAAAGCCATGATGGAAAAAAAAAAGAGCCAAGATACTATCTTTCAAGAAATTATCAAGGAAAACTACTCTGATATTCTAGAACCAGGGGGTAAAATAAAAATTGAAAGAATCTACCAATCTCCTCCTGAAAGAGATCCCAAAAGGAAAACTCCTACGAATATTATAGCCAAATTCCAGAGTTCCCAGGTCAAGGTCAAGGAAAAAATATTTCAAGCAGCCAGAAAGAAACAATTCAAGTATTGTAGAAACACAATCAGGACAACATAAGATTTAGCAGCTTCTACATTACGGAATCAGAGGGCTTGGAATATGACATTCCAAGGTCAAAGGAGCTAGGATTAAAACCAAAAATCACCTATCCAGTAAAACTGAATGTAATAAATGAAGGGGAAAAATTGATATTTAATTATGTAGAGGGATTTATTTATTAACTTTCAAACACAAGACTCAAGAGAAGCAGAAAGGGTAAACAGGAAAGAGAAATCCTAAGTGACTTATTAAAGTTGAACTTTCCTACATGGAAAGATGATATTTGTAACTCATGAGACCTTTCTCATTATTAGGGGAGGGAATATATATAGACAGAGGTCACAGAGTAAGTTGAATATGAAGGGATGATATCTAAAGAATAAAATTAAAGGGTGAGAGAAAAATGTATTGGGAGAAGGAAAAAGGGAGAGGTAGAATGGGGTAAATTATCTCACATAAAAGAGGCAAGAAAAAGCTTTTACAGTAGAGGTGAAGAGGGGGAAGGCGAGAAGGAATGAGTGAACCTTACTCTCATCAGATTTGGCTTAAGGAGGGAATAACATACATACTCAACGGGGTATGGAAATCCATCTTACCCTACAGGAAGGGGGGGGGGTAGGGATAACAAAGGGGAGGAGTAGAAGGGAGAACAGATCGAGGAAGGGTGTAATCAGAAGCAAACACTTTTGAGGAGGTCCAGGGTCAAAGGGGAGAATAGAATAAATGGGGGGGGTGAGGGAGTGGGATAGCACGCAGGGAAATACAGCTAGTCTTTTACAACATGACTATTATGGAAGTGTTTTGCAAGACTACACATGTATAACCTATATTGAATTGTTTGGCTTCTTAATGAGGGTGGGTGGGAAGGGAGGAAGGGAGAGAAGCTGAAACTCAAAGTTTTAAAACTGAATGTTAAAAATTGTTTTTACATGCAACTGGGAAATGAGATACACAGGCAATGTGGTATAGAAATCTATCTTTCCCTACAGGAAAACAGAAGGGGAAGTGCGGGGGGGAGGGGGCGGCAGTGATAGAAGGGAGGGCAGATTGGGGGAAAGAGTAATTAGAATGCACACCATCTTGGGGTGTGGGGAAGGGAGAGACTGAGAGAAAATCTGTAACTCAAAATCCTATGGAAGTCAAAGTTGAAAACTAAAAAATAAATAATTAGATTTTTTAAAAAAGAAAAGAAAATGCCCAACCATGAGATGTAAGTTCATGTGAAAGAGATGGAGCCACCCCAAAGCGCTTTGTAATTACTTTCCTCCATAAATGCTTTTAAAAAAAATCTGTTAAATAAAGCATATAATAAAAAAGCATTCTAGAATTCTGACAAGATTTGAAGAAAAGCACAGTGCCTCAGAGTTTAAAGGCTATACCTTATACTTTTTTTAAAAGGACATTTTTCCCTTTTCCAATTCTGTGGCAAGTACATGTTCAAAGAACAAAGTCTTGTTGTTCTTAATTATATTGGGCTATAGAATACATACAGACCTTATGAAATGTAGTCATTGAAAGTATCAATGCTAACCATTTTTGTTCTATCCATCTCAACCTAAAGATCATATTCCATAGCAGAAAAAAATCACAAGGAAAATACTTAGTACAATGTCATCTACAAAAAAGGACATCTGAAGAACTGCAGCATGTATAGAATATACCTCTTCAAATTAGATTCTTAGTTGAATCTAGTTATTATTTAGTCATATTCAGTACTGTCTGACTCTTCATGAGCTCATTTGGGGGTTTTCTTGGCAAAGATACTAGATTGGTTTGCCATTTCTTTCTCCAGTTCATTTTACAGGTGAGGAAACTGAGACAAACCTGGTTAAGTCACTTACCCAGGGTCACACAGCTAGCAAATGTCTACGGCCAGATTTGAAATCAGGAAGATGAGTCTTCCTGACTTCAGGCCCAGCACTCTACGCACTATGGTGTCACCTACCTGCCATTTATATTTTGCATGTATTTTGTATTTATTTATCTATGTACATGCTGTGCTGTTCCCCTTTCCTCTTCCCAAAGAAGGCAATTAGGAATTCTGGTCTCTAGACTTATTGCTAGCATCTTAGCATTAGAACAAATACTTGATGAATTTGATCGAATACTAGATTTCTTCTTATTTTATACTGGAAGCACTGCAAAATTATATTTTCATTTCAGGATTTCAAATATTAAAATAGTGTACTACACTCCTTTCCTAAACATTTTATTAACACTGTTATTATTAAATCCATTTTTATACCCTACTAAAAATTTGGTTGCCCAAATACACTATCACTTTGCCTTGCTCCCACCTACCCCCACACTACGAGAATTTCTTGCTCTCACAGTTTAAAATATCCCACACAAGGCTTGCCTCCAGGAACTTAATTAGATTATAAGTTCTTTCATAGGCTATAATCTTCTAGAGGGCAAGGAAAGTGTCATGTTTATCCTTATTTCTACCAAATCCTAGCTCAGCATATGGCACACAGTAGATACTGAATAAATGTCAAATAGAGAGAAGTTGTCTATCACCTTTGCCTTTAGAAGAATTATTTTTCCTTAGAAAACTTATTCCCTTTTCTCCTCTTCCCAGGTGAAGAATAATGTAACTAAAATATTGAAATTTTCAAATGATTAAGACTTTGCTTTTAGGAAAACAAGTATTAGCATAAAATCTGACATTAAATTTCTATGAAGCACAACATGAATATCTTTATACTTAATTTTATAAAAACATATTTCATTGGGAGCATTCTGAAGAAAAAATAAAAGATGTTTTCATATGCCTCACTCTTCCCCTACATCAACCACCACTATTACAGGCATCCACTGTCACTAGCAAAAGTCAAATTTGATTTAAAATTATTCAATGCTTCTCTATTTTTTCTGAGATTATATCACTATATCAGCTTTGATAGTGCTTGCTTAGAGTAGAATATAATTTTATTAAACCTTTAAAATCAGAATTCTGATGTTCCATATGAAGGGAATTGAGGTTCACTAAGAAAATGTTGATCTCTGTGATATTTTCAATGGAAATTTTGAATTCTAAAGTTACATACAAAAAATTTCTTGGAGAACTTCTGGTATGAAAACAAACTTAATTCCCTTTTTATTTTACTGAAAAAATTCTGCAAATCCTCTTTACTCCCAGGGATATTCCATAGCTCCAAAGTTACACTTGTTGGTTCCACCAATATAATTTCAACCAACCAACTGTTTCATAACCAAATTAGTTTAGCAACCAATGCTCTAGGCAGCATTTAAAATATGGTGTTCTGAAGCAAACTACTCCCTATAGCTTACTTCAACTGAGAGACCAAGTAAATAATCTTTTCATCTAGTGCACTGACCTTTTATGTTTTAATTATTCTACAGAAGTCTGCATATATAAAAAACAGGGCTTTTCAGCTTCATTCCAATCTCTGAGAAGCTACATATTTGATTTGCCACTCAAATAATATATTTTCTCAATGGATTCATAATATTTTACATATATGTAAAGTAACTATTTAGGTTTAAAAAATTTGCTTTAAAGTCTTGGAAAAAAATGACTGTCAATTTACATGGCTGTCAACTTAGAAAGGAAAATTCCTCTGACATTAAAGTACTAACAATTTGTCTCATAATTTCTGTCCTTTTATACATTAGGACATCCTGTTCATATAAACACCTTTTAAAAATTATAGGTGATAGGCAGCTAGGTGGTGCACTGGATAGAGCTCTGCCCTTGGAGTCAGGAGGACCTGAGTTCAAATCCAGACTCAGACACTTGACACTTACTAGCTGTGTAAGTAACTAGCTGGGCAAGTAACTTAATCCCAATTGCCTCACTAAAAAAGAAAAAAAAATTATAGGTGATAAATGGACATCCTTGTTTCTTACAAGGAACTTACTGGAACTGCTCCTAGCTTATGCCCATTACATATAATATTTGCTGATGGTTTTAGACAAATGCTACTTATCATTTTAGGGAAGACTTCATTGATTCCTATGCTAGCTCTCTAGTGCTTTTAATAGGAATGGGTGTTGTATTTTGTCAAAAGCTGTTTCTGCATCTATTGAGATGATCATAATCACACGATTTCTGTTAGTTTTGTTGTTAGGTATGCTGGTAGCTTTCCTAATGCTGAACCAGCCCTGCATTCCTGGTATAAGTCCTACCAGGTCATAGTGTACTATCCTCATGATAAGCTGCTGGAATCTCTTGGCTAATGTCTTATTTAAAATGTTTGCATCTATATTCATTAGGGAAATTGGTCTATAATTTTCTTTCTGTTTTGGCTCTTCTTGATTTAGATATCAGCACCACATTTGTATCATAAAAACAATTTGGTAAGACTCTTTCTTTGCCTATTTTCCCAAATAATTTATATAGTACTGAATTAACTGTTCTTTAAATGTTGATACAATACACTTGTAAATCCATCTGTTCTTGGAGATTTTTTTCTTAGGGAGTTCTTGATGGCTTATTCAATTTCTTTTTCTGAAATGGGATTATTTTTAAGTATTTTATTCCCTCTTCTATTAATCTGGGCAATTCATGTTTTTTTAAAATATTCATCCATTTCACTAAGATTGTCAAGCTTATTGGCATACACAGTTGGGCAAAATAGCTCCAAATTTGCATTCCAAATAGAGCATTTTGCATTTGATCCTAAAGGCAATAGGAAGAGTTTGAGAAGAGAGATGACACACTAGACCTGTGTTTTAGAGAAATTCTTTTAGTGGCTGAATAGAGAATGGACTGGAGTGGACAGAGACCCGAGGTGGGCAGACCCACCAGTAGCCTATGGCAATAGTCCAGGTGTGAGGTGATGAGGGCCTGCACTAGATTGGTGGCAGTGTCAGAGGACAGAAAGGGATTTATCTGAGGGATGTTGCAAAGGGTAAAATTAACAGGCTTTAAATATTTCTTTTAGTTGCCATCAAACTTGGCTATTAGAAACAGACATTTTATTTCTATGAGATGCCTTATTTTACTGGCCAAACTTTTTTTTTTTGGCAGGGCAATTGGGGCTAAGTAACTTGCCCAGGTCTCATAACTAGTAAGTGTTAGGTATCTGAGGCCGAATTTGAACTCAGGTTCTCCTGACTCCAGGGCTGGTGCTCCACTGCACCACCTAGCTGCCCCCAGGCCAAACTTTTTGAAGACAAGTAATAGTATGTTAAATTTTTATCTTCACATCTCCCTAAGAGATCAGACTGCGGCTAAAACACTTAGGTGCTTGTACATGCTTGGTGAATTGAGTTTTCTGTAGAGATATGCAATATTGTATAGATTTCATGGTATGGGTTCTTTTATATATTAAAGATATTTCAAATTGGTTAAATGTGTTGATTTCTAACATATTGTTTGTAATAACCAATGTGTGTATTAGTTTAATCTTTCTAAAGCCTTAAGATAGAAGAAAACTATATATTGACCAGATTATGACATGTAGCTGGATAGACAGTTTGTAGAATTAGTCCACCAATATGTATATCTTAGACAAGTTCTCCAGGTGGATGATCTGGGCACAAAACTGAAGAAGGGGAAATTATCAGGCTGCACTATGGATAAGAAATTGCTTAGCATATCCAACAATCTGTTTTCCAAATTAGGATCTTTTCCCCTCTCTTCCTCTGCAAACTTATTATTTTATTCTTCAGTTATTTTAGTTTAATCTACTCTAAGGCAATCCTATTCTCACTGGCTATCTTCGCCTTAACTTCAAGCTTCATTGCTTTTTATTTGTTTTCTCTTTCTCTAGTTTTGCTTGTTAGTTCTTTTTTTCTTCCTTCCTTTCATTTAGGTCTTCCCCACTTTTTTCCCTAGTTAAGTAATCTACTAAAATTCCTTCCTCTCTTTTCCTTAAACTTGCTTTTGTTGGTTTTTTTATTTCATTTTCTGCATTTTTTTCTAAAAAGGTATTTCCCCCTCATTTTCTTCCCTTTATTTCTCTTCTAAACTTTTGAGTCTTTGAAACACAGCCCTCAAACTTACTTAGTCATTCTTTAGTCTTTGTATTCCTCATAGAATTAAGAATCCTAAAGTAGCTAATTTTAGATTCCCTCTTCTAAACATTTCTATGTTATTGCCTTGTAGATCAATTCCCTTAATCCCCTCCCCCTTTTCTATTCTGCCTCACTCTTAGAGAGAAAGAGTTCCTTCAAATGATAGAGAGGATATTGTCCCATGGTAGGAATAGCTGTTATGTCCCTGGTTGTGCAATGCATTATTATTCTGCCCTCCCATAGTCATTTTTCCCCTTTGCTTTTAAATTTGCTCCCTAGATCTATGCCTTTGTGTGTATGTCATTTGCTTCCAGAAGCTGTGATTTTCCTTCTGAGGTAGGATGAGTGGTCTCTAAGCACCAAATCTCTGTAGATTAAATCATGGGAAGGTCCCCATGTCCCTTTACAGACTATCTCTCTTCTCGCCAGCAGCATCCATTACTCATACCCCCTCTTCCACCACAGAAATAAGATTACCCCCATTTTTCTCCATGTTTCAGTCCTTCCCTTGTCTCTCTGTATATTCTTCATTAAGTCCTTTTCATCTTGAAGGATTACAAGAGTTATTTTCTCTTAATTTTTAACCTTTGGCTTAGTAAGGGTGCATTGCATATTCTCCTCTATCTTTTTCCTCCCTTCCTCCTTTTTAAGCAGCCCCCCACTATGTAAATTGGTCTGCTTACAGGCAGCTTTTCTGAGGTTAGGTCTGGGATATCACAGGTCTGCTTCTCTTCTATCAATTCTATTTGACTTCTGCATTCACCTTTGTGTACAGCCTTTCCTTGTGTACTTTTAAAATGAAAAATTTTAATAATCTCTGCTTTTATTTTGTTTTTATTACTGTCCTTGCTAGCTGTGTCTCTCTCCCCACCCCAACTCTACCCCATGCCAGGTGCATCTGCAAAGCAAGTAAACTGCTCAGGTCTGGTTTTCTTTGTGGGACTACTTCAAATGCATCTTGGTTTCTGAATATTCATCTTTTTACATTAATAGGCTCAGGTTTGCAGGATATGTCACCTTGGGATACATGTTGAGCTCCTATACTCTTTTGCAGGCTTAGAATACATTATTCCATTCCCCCCAACAGTCTTGTGTTATTTAAATTTTCTTTCCTTTATATTTGAAGACTGTGTGTGTGTGTGTGTGTGCGCGCGCGCGCACACACACACACACCATCAGTAAGAATTTGTAGTCATTGGAATTGTTAAACTTAAACACTATGTATCTTGGTATTTGCAGCATCCATCCCCTCCCAACCCCCAGGGGCAATCTGTGGAGTGTTTAGATTGGTATTCTGCTTTCTGTGTCCAGGAATTCTGAGTAATTTTCTTGTATGATTCTTGCATTATTTTGTTCAGGCTTCTTGACTTGCCATGCTCTTCTGGGATACCTATGATCCTTAAATTGCCTCTAAAGAATCTATCTTTGAAGTTAATAGGTTTCACTGGTATGGAGATCAGGTTTTCTTTTAATACTATTGCCTTTTGCTTCTCTTCTTCTAGATTGTCCTTCACTTCTGTGTACTGGCAATCCTATTCAATTATTCTTTCTTTTGTTTCTTTGGTGAGACTTGTAGCTGTGTATTCAAGTTTCTCTATTCTGCTAATTATTTCTGTTGTGCTGATCATAAATTCTACTCTCATAATTTTCTTTTAAACCTTCAGGAACATCCTGCTGTAATCCATCCTGTCTTGGGCCTCATCAAGTAATGATTTATTTCCCTTTATCTTGAAGTATTTATTGATAAATGTGTGGACTTGTTTAGCTGATCTGGAGGCCATCATCCTTTCTGTTATTAATATCTTCTCTTGTTAGTTTATCTCCTTTTGTTCAAGGTCTTCAATTAAATTTTAATACTCTTGAGATGCTTGCTAATTTCAGTCTTTTTTTCTCATATTCCCCTATCACTCACTTTTGACTCCTTCCTCTTTGATGGTAGTTTCAGTTTAGGATGGACTTCAAAGCTTTCTTAGTCTCTTCCCATGCTGGGCAATTCACATTTCACAGGCTTCAGTCTCTGCCTCAAGTGTTTCTGGTTTTTTTTTTTGGGGGGGAGGGTTTTGGGGAGGTGGAAATGGGGGAGGGTGGAGGGGAAGAACTGGCCCTAACTAGATTATATGCTTTTTACTTCAATTTAGTGGAGTATCACTGAGCCACACATGCATCCCACCTGAGTTCTCTGGCTAACCATTGTTGCTTAGGTGTCACTGCACCATTATCTCGACCCAAGCATGCTTTTGTCTTTTGATTTGGCATTGGGAAGAGAATAGAGGGAGGATAGAGATAATCAGCAGATGATGAGGCTCTAAGTGAATACATCAGCATTTAAGGATTTGCTTTCTCTGCTGTTAGTTCACTGAATTATACCTCATTAGGATTTGTAGTAACTTAAACAATGTTGCAGGATAAAATTCCTTTATATCTTGTGCATAATTCCTATCTTGGAAAGGTTGGCAAGTTTTGAAAGGTCTTGAACACTGGAGAAAATGTCTAGTCCTCCATCTTGTTGGTCTTCTGACCCTCAATTATCTCTTCAACACCAAATGTCCTGATGATACTCAAGACTTTCTCCAGTTCCTCAGTTTCTTTTCTGCTCTGATTGAAGGATGACTAGTAGAGCAATAGGGTCCTCCCAATGCCTTATAGAAGGTTCAGAACTTAGCAAGTGACTCTCCATTTTCCATCAGATTTAGTTTCCACTCCACACAACATCACGTTGCCCCCTCCCTCATTTCAGCTTCCTTTTCATGTTGTCTTCCCCAATTACTTTCTAAGCTCTTTGAGGGCAGAGATTATCTTTTTCTTATTTGAATCCCCAGCACTTAGCACAATAGCTGGCACTTAATAGGCACTTATTTTTTTTTAAGGCAATTGGGGCTAAATGACTTGCGCAGGGTCACACAGCTAGTAAGTGTCAAGTGTTTGGTCTGAGGCCGTATGTGAACTTAGGTCCTCCTGACTTCAGGGCTGGTGCTCTATCCACTGCTCCACTGCACCACCTAGCTGCCCCCTTAATAAATGTTTACTGAACTGAAATGACTTGATGACTTTAGGGTAGAATATATTAATTTAACAAGAATTTATTCAATTCTCAGATCTTCTTAATAAAGGTAAAGTATTTCTGTCTCTGGACAAAGAGAAGACTTTGGAGAGGATGTCCCTATTTCTGTCAAAACCATCACCATTCTTCCAGTGTCCCAGGTGCAGACCCTTCGTATTATCCTCAACTCCTTATTTTCTCTTACCCCATATAACCAATCAATTAATAAGTTTTGCTGTCCCTACCTCCATATCTTTCACATCTACATAGCTCACCTATATTCAGCAGAGTAATCCCAATTACTCACACAGCTGCCATCTTAGTTCAGACCTTCATCCTACTTCAAGTCTAACCTGACTCCAGTTTTTCCTACACTAAGACTGGGCAAACTAATTTTCCTTAAGCCAGACTGATCATGTTACTCTACTCAATCAATTCCAGTGGTTCCCATAGACTCTAAGCAAATTCTTTTGTTCAGCTTTTAACATCCTTTAAAATATGGCTCCAATCTATCTAGTCATAAATAACTAGAGAAATATTCATTGCTTATGGCTAAGTTTTGACAATATAATAATATAATAAAAATAACACTATCAGCTAAATTAATTTATTTATACAGCGTCATATCTATCAAACCACCAAAGAATTATTTTTGTAAAGCTATAAAAAATAATAACAAAATTCATCGGGAGGGAAAAAACGGTGAGCATATCCAGGGAATGTAGAAAAAATAATCAGATCTGCCTCTCCTTTTTCAAGATGTAACACAAACAACACCTTCTATACAAAGCCATTCCTGATTATCCCCAACTGCTAGTGCCCTCTCTCCCTAATAATCTTGTACTAATTTCTAGTTGTTTCACAACTTGTATTTGTACATAGTGTCTCTCCCCATAGAAAAGAAAAGGTCCTTGAGAGGAAAGATGGTCTCATTGTTTTAAATTTTAAAGACCAGAGCCTAGACCAGTTGCTGGTAAAAGGAGGTATTTGTTGCCTGTTGACTGATTATTGACTCCAAGTTCAGCACCAAACATCATGCAACAATGCCTCTCATCAAAAGCAAAAGAAATCTGCTGAAATCTGTGATAGCTTCTAGAAAAGAAATATTGAACATTACAGTTCAGCAAGATTCTAAAACGTAACCCTTTAGAATGATTACAATAGAATACTATTATGAACAAGTATTATATGGGGAAAAATAAAGTCTCTGAATGCTTGAAAACCAAACACTGAAATATACTTAGTAGAATAATTCATTCCTGCTTTAAAAAAATATATGGGGGGCGGCTATGTGGCACAGTGGATACAGCACAGGCCCTGAAGTCAGGAAGACCTGAGTTCAAATCCGCCTCAGACACATAATACTTCCTAGCTGTGTGACTCTGGGCAAGTTACTTAACCCCGACTGTCTCACTTTAAAAAGAAATGGCTATTCTCTACATAAATTGCGGGAGGTGTTGGGGGGGGGAGAAATGACATAATAACTACCATTTATAATTATTTTCTGGTTTACAAAAATCCCTACAAATATTATTTCATTATATATCCATACCACAATCCTGGGAGGTAGGTGCTATAATTGTCCTGATTTTACAGAGAAAGGCACACAAAGTTTAAGTGACTTGCCCAGGGTCAAAGACAACTACTGTGTCTGAAGCATTTTTTTTTAACTCAAGTCTTCCTAATTCCAAGTCCTGTGCTGCATCTACTGTACATCTAGTTCCCTCTATATATCATCACAATAATATAACAAAAAATAGACCTCTTCACTGAACACAATTCTCAATATGCCACTCCTTCATTCAACAAAGCATTCATCTATACTATGTATTTCCACGGCAGCATTAACCTATACACTGAGATAACATTTAATAATACATGCATATTATATAATAAGTAAAACATAAATGCTGTAATATTGTACTTACCTAATCCTTTAGGAATAATGCCACTGCTATCAGCAGGATTAATAACCCAATAGTAATATTTCAATGTGTGCATTAGCTGTAATACTGTTCCAACTCTGCGTATGGTAGTGTAGATGGTAGCAGTTCCAATAAATTCAGCAGATAAATAGGTATACAAAGAAAGTTGAACCTAATAAATAATATATAATATGAATGCCTAGCAATTAATGGAACCAAAAGGATAAGAATTAATAGATATTTGTTACAAATGTTTGTTTTATTTCAGGTTAAATATACATACTTTTAAATATTAAAATTTAAATAAATTTGAACAAAATATTCAATTATTCCCCTAAGTCTCCTTCAAAATATTTGAGTGTCCATTTCCCATTCAATTTTCGTTTTATATGGTCTTGGTTCTGCTATAATGCCTGAGTTATTTCCATTATATTGATCTACTAAAATTCATTTGAACATTCTCCCATAGTTGGATGGATATTTTTTATTTTTCTCAATTTTTTTATAATTACAAATAACACCACTTTATCAAGCTTTGAAAAGATTTATTCTTCTTTCCCCCCCAATAACTATTTTGGGCCATATTTCCATCAAAAGAATTTACTGGTATGAGTATGATTTGGGGGGGAGGGGGAGATAATTTTTACTATTTACCACCAGACTGCTTTCCAAAGGATTCTACTGTTTTTCCATTTGACAACTGTAACAGTATATGTGTTTCTATCAAACTCATGAATATTAAATTTAGTTCTTTTAATTTTTTTTGCCTAGTGGAGGACTATGAGATGGCACCACAACCTTGTTTTGACTGTGCATTTTTTTGTTAATGAGGATGAGTTCATTTTAAATGACTACTAACACTAATGAGTTTCTTCTGAAACTGTCTTTGTTTCATTTGCTCCTTGAAGACTAGGAGTTTATATAGTATGCACTGAAAGTCTAAATCCATTTCCCCACCAAAATGCTATTTTCCAGAATATATTTTGTTAACTAGTGAATCAATCCCTCAATTTTTATTCTCTATACATTTACTGAAAACTGCTCTTTTGCACATATTTGGTTGGACTCTGCTTCTCAAGTGAAGATCTCTTTTTTCTTAGTACCACATAGTTTTGATGATATTAGTTCTGTGATATGTTTAAAAGAGGTATATATTTTGGTTTTTTAGGATCACTGATCCAGTCAGTCAGTTTTATACATTTATTAAGCACCTACTATGTGCCAGAAATTGTGCTAAATGCTAAAGAGATGCCAAGAAAGACAAAAGACAGTCCCTGCTGTCAAGTAGCTCAAAATCTAATGGGAGAAACAACATGGAAACAAGTATGTACAAATATGTAAATGCATATATATGTATATGTATATATATGCATATATACATACACACACACACACACACACACACACATACAAGACAAAATGGAAATAAAGAAAATAGGGGAGGCTCTATAATGAAGAAAGATAGGGAAAGACATCTAGTAGAAGATAAAATTGCAGCTGGGACTTGAAGGAAGTCAAGTGGCGGAGATGAGGAGGAAAAGCATCCAATTCATTAGAGATGGACAGTGAAAATGCCCAGAGTTGGGAGTTAAGGTATCTTAATCAAGGGAAAGCAACGTCAGTTATCACTGGATCACAGAGAGTTTAAGATATAAGAAGACTAGAAATGAGCTAGGAGAGACAGATTATGAAGTATTTCAAAAGACAAATAGAGAGTTTTATATTTCATCCTGAAGGTAATAGGGAGCTACTGGAAGTGGCTTTAAAATACTGGAGTATGAGTGGAGAGAAGAGAGATATGTGACATAGTCAGACCTGAACTTCTGGAAGATGAAGATGCAGAGGTGTGGGGATCAAATTTTGTTAGGTATACCAATTATCAGGCAATTGCAATAGTTTAGACATGAGGAGATGGCAATGTCAGAGGTAAAAAGGGGATATATACGAGAATTGTTACAAAAGTAGAATTGACAGGCCTTGGCAACAGAATGGATATGGGAGATAACTAAGAGTAAGTGAAGGATGACATGTAGGGGGGCAGCTAGGTGGCGCAGTGGATAGAGCACCGGCCCTGAATTCAGGAGTACCTGAGTTCAAATCCGGCCTCAGACACATAACACTTACTAGCTGTGTGACCCTGGGCAAGTCACTTAACCCCATTGCCTAGCAAAAAAAAGAAGGAAAAAAAGGATGACTTGTAGGTTGCAAGCCAGTGGGACTGGGAGGTTGGTGGTGGTGTAGACAATAAGAGAAATGTTAGGAAGACAGGATGAGCTCAGTTCTGAACCTGCTGAATTTAGGGTTTCTACAGCACATCCTAGACATGGGAAGACAGGTTAGGGCCAGATTGACTAACAGGAGAATCATCAAGAAATGTGATCATTGAATCCATGAGACCTAATGAAATCAACAAAATAAATAGTAGGAGAAAAGACCTCAAGAGAGAACCCTGTGGAACATCTACATTAAGGACACATGAAGATCCTGCAAGAGAAATTGAAAAGGAGTGGTTGGACAAGCAGGAAGACAACCAAAAAAGAGAAGTGTCCAAAAAATAAAAAAACCCTAGAGAAAAGAAAGTATCAAGAAAAGAGTGAATGACAGTGCCAAAAGCTTCAGAAAGATCAAGAAGAATGAAGACTGAAAAAAGGCCATCAGATTTGGCAATTCAAGAGATCACTGGTAACCTTGGAGAGGTCAGTTTCAGTTGATAGTGAGGATGACTATAGAGAGTTAAGAGAGTGAGAGGAAAGGAAGTGGAGGAATGTATTGAAGATATCTTTCCCAGGGAATTTTAACAACAAAATGGAGGAAAAATATGGGACAATATTCAGCAGGAATGGAAAGATTAAGTGATGGTTTCTTGAGCATAGGAGAAACCTGGGTATTTTTGGAGGCAATAGAGAAACAGTCAGTATTCAGTGAGAGACTGAAGATAAGTGAGAGAGTGAGAGTGAGAGAGAGGATAATCTGACAGAGAAAATAGAATCAAATAGGATTCAGAGTTGAAAGGGACCCTCAGAGACCATCTAAACCAATCCCCTGATTTAAGATATTATAAAACAAATAAGCAATATTCAGATATGTCAAAGCATGTTACTTTTTAAATATTTTAGTATGTTTTTTTTAACCTTAATTTTTTTAACAGTAGAAATAGAAAATACCTATACTAAAAATAAGCTTCTTTATTGAAACATTTAAGTAAAAAGAGTAAAATTAATAATGACATAATCTATAATAATAAAAATGATAAAATGTAAATGACAAAAGGCTAGAAGAATTTTTTAAAGATATGGAGCAATGATGGCTGGGGCCTCAAGGCCACAGGTTCCCCATCCCTGACTTAGACCAACATGCTCTGGCAATGCCTAAATATATCTTTTTCTCCTAATACCACACATTGTTGAGCATAAAAGTTACTTGACATGCAGTAGAATGCAGAGCACTAGCAGCAAGCTTAGCTTCAATTTCTACATCAGTGTCTTGCATGTAACAAGTCACTGCACCTCTGGACCTCAGCTAGTTCATCGGTAAAGCAGATGCTGAAGCCCTGTCACCTCACAGAACCACTATGAGGACAGCCTCTTAAAATTTTAAAGAATTAGAAGTGTGAAGATTTAGAAAGAAATGGAAAACCCATTTCCAAACAAGTCAATCCAATTGATTTTTGAACAGCTCTCAGTGTTAGGAAGGTTTTCCTGATACCAAACACATATTTGCCACTTAGAAACTTCCACCAATTACTTCTAGTTGACCCCTGAAGCCAAAAAGAACAAATCTAACTTGCATTATACATAAGAGATAATAATACCTACCTCATAAGCACTATAAAATTGGGTCAAAAGGCCTCAATTCCTTGAGGTCAGGAATTATATAATTTTTTTTCTTTTTCTATCTCCAAGGTCTGTATCAATTCCAAGCACACAGGTATTTAAAAATGTTTTTAAAACAGAAAAATGAATTGTACATTTATTAATTTACTCACCCATAAACATATAATTATGTTACATATTTTAGTTTCATTTTTAAATGTTTTTGATCCCAGAAACTTTAAGAGAATGTAAAATATTACTGTGAATTTTTTCATTATATCATAAATAGCTAATGCTCATTAAGTCTCTAAGGTGTATATGAAGATCCTATTGTAACCACAAAATAGCTTTACAAACTGCTTCATTCCCTTCAAAGAACATTACTACAACTATTGCTGCTGCTGCCACCTCCTCCTCTTTATTTCTTCCCCAGATTGGTACAGTATTTCCAATTCCTTACAATGTTGCTACAGATGTTTTGGTGGTTGGATTTTGTTTTGTTTTCCTTTGTTTTTTTTCAATGTGCTGGATGAAGTACTTAAACTCAGATTTTCCTGACTTTGAAGCCAGATCTGTATACACTAAACTCCTTGGTTTTTAATGAAATAGTTCCTATAAACATACTTCCCACTTTACAAATATGGAAACTGAAGCTCAGAGAAGTTAAAGAATCTACCCATGGTAACAGCAGATTTGTCAGCTAGTAACAGCAGAGCTGGGATTAAAACCCACATCTCCTGATTTTTAAGTTCAATGCTCTTTAATTTATCTCATGCAAGCCTAACACACTCTTAGTCCAAAGCAGTAGAAATTTTTTAAAAATGCCTTCCCTTCCTTCAGGAAGTGGAACTAGGTTGAAAAAGAATCTTCCAGGATATTTCTTCTTGATAGACAGTATGGCATAGCCTTATTGTCAGCAAGATTTGCCTTACTGTCAGCAAGAACCGGTTCGAGGAGCAGCTAGGTGGCACAGTGGAGAGAGCACTGGTCCTAGAGTCAGGAGGACCAGAGTTCAAATCCAGCCTCAAACATATAACACTCACTAGCTGTGTGACTCTGGGCAAGTCACTTAACCCCAACTGCCTCACTAAAAAAAAAAAAACAAAAAACCTGGATCCAACCCTACCTGTGATACATGCTGGCAGTATGACAGGGGTCAGACCACTTGATCTCTCAATGCTCCTAGGCAACTCTCTAAGACTTTAGGTTAGAGAAGATTGCCTAACTATATCAGGAGAGTTAGATTCCACACTAGTAATTCTAAAAACATGGAGGAAATCACAGTCCCAGAAAAAAAAAAGTCTTCAATTCTAAAAACTAAAAAATTACTTCAAAAAAAATCATTTAACTTCATGTTAAAATTAAAAGGTTATAGTACTTTTGTTTGGATATTTTAATTACAGCAAATCAAAACTATATCTTAAAACAAAAGGAATATGAATAATATCAACCAAATACCTTTGCAGGGGTATGTATCCAGATGGCTGGGTTGAAAAGGATGTGATCACAAAGCTGCTTCAATAATGGTGCTCCATGAGACAAACCATCAAGATACTTTGCAAAGGACAAAAATTGTTCCAGAACCGCTCTGGTTATGTGAACTCTGGATGACTAAAAAAAATTAAAATCTTGTTAGAATTAAGTTTCTTTCCAGAATATCACACTGGAAAATGTTGGACATAGTAAAAAAAAAAAAAAAAGATAAGGTTTTAGTCACGTATTAATGCAGTTGAGGGTTTTTTCCATAATCCCTTTAGGATCTGTAATAAAAGCAGTTTAATTATTTTAATTTGGTCTGCCATTTAAAATATTTTATTTAGTTCCAAAAGATGCTGGAATCTAAAAAAAAATATTTTTCAGGCAGTTTGTTTTGTAACTATTGCTAGGGACAACTTTGGCTAAATAAATTCTGTATATACATAATGTACTACACTCAGTACAGTTTAAAAAAGTGAAATAAGAAAGGCAAAAACAAAGTTTCATTTTCAGCCTAGAGAACTAAATGGTGGAAAAAAATTTTGTGACTGAAGGGATCTCCCTAAATATGGGTTTTTATAATTAAATTAATATATATCTCAATAATTAGTGACTTCAAAGAAAAGGCAGGTATAGGGGAAAGATGATAAAAAAAAAGATTGGAAAACATGGCTAAGGAGTAAAAAACAAGAAAAGTGAAAGGCTTATATACCATACAGAAGCACTGTCCATATAGTAAATCAATTTAATTCACTGAATATTTATTAAGTGCCTCTTATGTGCCAGGTACTGTGCTAAGGGTTGGGGATACAAAAAGAGGCAAAAGATAGTCTCTATCCTCAAGGAGCTTAATATATAATGGGGGAGACAACACAGAAATAAACATATACAAAACAAGTTATACACAGGATAAATAGGAAATAATTAAAGAAGGGAAAACAATGGAGGGGTTGGGGAAGGTTTCCTGTAGGAGGGAGGATTTTAATTGGGACTTAAAAGGAAGCCAGGGAGGTCAGTAGCCACAGTAGAGGAGGGAGAACATTCCAGGAATGAAGGACAGCCAGAGAGAAGAGACAGAACATCTTGTTCCTAGAACAGTCAGAAATCCAGTATCATTGGGTTGAAGAGTCTATATTGGGAAGTAAGGTGTAAGGAGACTGGGAAGGGAGGGGCTAGGTTATAGCAGAGTTTGAATGCCAAAGAGAACATTCTATATTTGTTCCTAGAGAACAAAGGAAGTCACTGGAATTTACTTGGGGTGTGGGGGTGGTCTGGGAATGATCCAACCTGCATTTTAGGAAAATCTCTTTAATGGACGAATGGAGAATGGATTAGAATGAGGAAAGATTTGAGGCAGGCAGACCCACCAGCAGACTATTGCAGAAATAAAGGTTTGAGGTACTGAGGGCTTCCATTAGAATGGTGGCAGTGTCAGAAGAGAGAAAGGGGCATATTCAGGGAATGTTGCAGAAGTGAAATCGTCAGGCCTTGGCAACAGCTTGGATATGGAGGGTAAGAAACAGTGAGGAATCCCAGATGACTCCTAGGTTGCAAGCTGGAAGGACTGAAATGATGGTGTTGCCCTTTTACAATAACAGGAAAGGTAGGGGTGGGGATATTTTAAGAGGAAAGATCATGAGTTCAATTTTGGATATATTAAGTTTAAGATGTCTACTGCACATCCAGTTCAAGACGCCTGAAAGGCAGTTGGAAAACCGACATCAGTGGTCAGCAAAGACACTGGGGTAGAAAAGGTAGATGAGAATCATCACTACAAAAACGGTAATTATATCCAAAATATTTTGAGAAGGTAGGTGATGAACATGGCAAGCATCAAATAACTTTTTAAAAATGAAACTTAATATACTTTTAACAGATTTGAAATGAGTGGTTAATGATTTATTCATCATTCCTGGATCCATTTCCGGATCAAAATCTTTGCTCAAATCAATGCCAAACCAAAAGGCTAAAAGTGAGAAAACAGTCAATTGAGAGTAATCCTACCTGCCCTACATAAACAACATGTTGATACTGAAAAATGGACAAAAGAGCAACAAATACACCTTTTCTTAAAGAAGTTGACCTAACCAAGAAGCCTAGAAAGCATCTCAGCCAGCAAATATTTTATCTTCTTAAAGATTACATAAATATGGAAGCTAAAGGCAATACAAATTTAGAATCTAAACTCTGGGCAATGACAGATGAGACTGGAAGAACAAACAAAATAAATAGGAGAGATCTGCAAAGATTTTTTATGATAAGCACTTTACTCTATCAATGCCAAAGGAACTAGCAGATTTAGACCCTGAAAGCTTGCATGAGAAAACAGAAACAGCATTTAACTGGCCAAAACTAAGTACGTACAATGGAGGCACATGCTAGAGATGGCAAAATTTTTAGGCTGTTGAGGAAGAGATGGATTATCAAAGTATCTGAAAGAAGGTGAGCTATCAAATGCTTGGAGGGGGGAAAAAGGGTGCTCCTATTAAAAAAAACACTGAGAATATATTAATTACTTGTAAACTATATATGCACACTTTCTTATCTCTACCAAATTTTCATTAGAATAATCTACACATTCATCAAAGGTATACATTCATAAAGGGTATATACTTGAAAAAGGTAATAGAAGCGAAGAGGCAGGCTTCCACAAATGATATTCTATAATAGACCACATATTTAGTCACAAAATTGACAAAAAGCTATGTCAAATACAAGATCCAATTATATTTATGTTGATAGTTGGCTGACTTGAGAAAAAAAACAGTAAAATAAAGCCTTACAAGTCACCTTCTACAAGAAGCCTTCCCTAACCCCTCTAAATTCTATGGATTTCCTTCTTTTAATTATTTCCTTTTTATTCTACTGATGGCCTGCTTTACATATATTTGTTGCATGTTGTCTCCCCCATTCTATTATAAGTCCTCCTCCAAGGACTATCTTTTTTGCCTTTTTTTGTGCGCCCAGGGCACAGAATAGAAAGACACATGCTCACAAAGGCATTTGATATTTTCACATAGGCTGTCTAGCAGAGTCTGAATATAAAATTGATTTGCTATTAAAAAGTAAGGTCTCTCCCCATATGTTCTTTTTTCAAAATGATACTGGGCTGGATTATATCATGTCTTGGAACACTGCAAAGCTGCCTAATGAAATCTGTCACTCCTCAACAGAGTTCAGTCAACCCACCCACACAGATAAACCAATTGGATGAATACCTACTGCCCACATTCTGATATGCAGTTGGATGGACAACCATAGTGAAAATTCCGTGTGTGTGTGTGTGTGTGTGTGTGTGTGTGTGTGTGTGTAAAGGACAGTGAACATGGACAATGAGGAGCTTGGAACAGTAGAGGGAAAGTGGGCTGAACTACCTTCATGAAACTGCTCAGTACTTTTAACAACCCCAAGATTCTCCCAGAAACAAAAACCCATCGCTTTAACGTCAATATTCTTCTGGTATTCTTGTATGGGAACAAATCAAGGAAAACCAATCTATGAAGAATTAAAATTAAAATGGGGGCACTGGCAGTGACCCAAAAAAGTAAAATATTACTAGCATAAAGTAATCTTTTTTATCTCATCTAGCAGTTTCTTCTTCTGGACTAGGAAAAAGAAATCTGTTGGATATAGAAGAAAAAGTAGAAGGACTTCTATGGTAAGAATAAATTAACAGGAAAAGTTTTTGACACAAAGTTAAATGTATTGGTTGATACTACTTCTGAAATCAAGGAAAGAGACAAAGGCCTAAAAATGGTCATAATTTAGAAATAATCAACAAATACACTAAACTAGGTAGATCTTAGGATTTCTTTTGTGCTTTTTTGTTTTTTGCTTTAAAAGTTTGCTCAAAACACATCTGTCTTGAGGTGTTTAAGTTGCTGAAGTATAACTTTCTACAAAGAGATTATCTTTGATAAATAACTAAGGAAGAAGGGAAGGAAAAGCAAGGTCAGTCAGAAAAAGGACAACATGACAGAATCATGATTCAAAAATGTCTTGAATAGTTGAAACTAAGATGAAATTTAACAAGGGAAAATTTTAAATCCTACATTTTGGTATAAATCAAGTACACCAGTACGAGCTGAAAAGAAATATCTTGACAGAAATTTATTAATTTCCCATTTTGCACTGGCTCATGGAAATTTATCATGTTTCTCTGAATTTCTCAGATTCATGTTTTCCTTTGTGTACATGAGGTTTTCATGATCACTCCCTATCTCATTAAAATGTATTTTAAAGGTTAAAAAAAAACACACAAAAAAGCAAAACTATTCAATTATATTCATATACCACAAGTGTTTGGTCACTCCCCAATTATGGGGCACCCACTTGTTTCTAAAACTATCATACAGAGTTGGACTATAAATATTTTGCTTATTCATGAAACGTTTCCTTTGCATTGACCTCCTTGGAATATGTGACCAATGGTGGAATTGATAGTACAAAGGGTATGAACAAGTTTTTTTACTATTCTCACATAAATACCAATTGCTTCCACAACAATTGGACCACTTCACATTTCCACCACCAGTATATTAGTGTGTCTGTCTTCCTACAGTCTCTATTCCCATTAACTATTTCCATCTTTATCCAACATTAGACATTTGATGAATGTAAACATCAGAGTTGTCTGAATTTGTAATTTTCCATTTGTTAGTGATTTGGAGTTGGCAATTAATGATTTTGGCTATGGACAGCCTACAATTCTTTTAAAAACATTATGCATTGAACACTTTTCTATTTAGGAATGTCTTTTTCTCTTATATAGCTATCAACTTTTTATATATTTTGGATGGCAAAAATATTTAATGCAATGATTTCTCCATACTTTTAAATTTAGCCTTGATAGTAGTTGCATTGATTATGTAACTGTAAAAGCTTTTAAAATTTGTATCATAAAAATTATCTACTTTGTTTCTGTGATTTCTTCTGTCCTGTTTTTGGCTATGAATTCTTGAAAGATGCCTCTTTCTAATTTTCCTATAGCATTTTTTCTTATGTACACTTTTTACAGCTGGACATCTCATGCATTTGGAATTTTAACATAATACACTGCACAAAATATTAATCCTAAGCCTATTTTCATAACCAAATTGCCTTACAGTTTTCACAGCAGATCTTTTCTAAAAAAAGATTCCTTTCCCCTCTAATCTTTGTTCTTGAACTACTCTGTTCATATCCTTCAGGTGTTCGTGGTTAATTTTTCCAATGATCAAAATTTCGATTTCAGTGACAGACCCACATATCACTATTATTTTCATATGGTTTGACATTTGTTTTTTCTTCTATTATCAAATATCTGTAGAACAACTATACAGTGTTTGCCAGTTAAAGAGAAATGAAGCAAGTTAAATTATTTATAAATTAATGTTACAATATAAACAAATGTTATTAAACATCTATTTAAGTACACTTTCCAATGCCACAAATGACTTTAGCTTTTTTAACCAACAATCTTGAGCTCTTGTGGTTTATCTCCCAAGTCTCCAGAGTCACAGGTCAATATCAACTTCCAATCATAAGCTATTTCTATTTACACCCTATCAAGAATGAGGCTAACAATATTTATGGTAGTTTTCTGTGAAATTACATTACTTGCAATATCACTTCTTCCAATGCAAGGGAAACTAATAAATCAGTTCTTATCTTCCAGTTTAAAGCATGATTTACAAACTAACTCAAAGGGGAAGAAGAATGCATCCTGACAGAAAAGGTAAGCAGTTCGACATTTATCCAAATTAGGTTGTACTGAAATAAAACTTCAGTACCATTTAGTGAACTCTGAATTTATGGTTATATTTTCATTAATATGGTTATAGAAAAGATAATTCTAATACTCAGTTTCTAGCACACTATAATTAAAGAGTGTAAATAAAATGACAAAGTAGGTAACATAGCTATACATGCCTTGCTTGAACTATTTTTAGATGTTCTCATGATTTCTTCAAATTTAGATAATCCATAAATGCTTTCACTCTAAATACAGACCTATTTCTAAAATACTCATTGGTGAATGCCAACAAAGTAAAATTTAAGTAGAGAGGAACCTTTCACTAACCCCAAATTACATACAAAGATCAGAACAAAAGAGAAACAGGAAAGATAGAAAACTTCCTGGCAAATATAGAAAAAATATTAAAAATTAAACCTAAATTAAAGTACATGTAGCTTAATGCAAAAGTTTACGCATAAAGAATATTAACATAGCAATAACATAGAGAGAAAAGGGTCTCCCAAGTAGTGTTTACCTCGAGTATAAAAATGAAAATTTCAGAAAGTTATAGTCTTTTTATTTGATTTTATAATTAAAAAGTTAAGAGAAAACTAAAATAATGAAACATTTTGGACATATTCTGAACAAAAATGTGTTTTAAACAATAGACAAGCTAGGTTAAGAACACAAAAAGATAAACTGAAAAACAAACTACACTACATGAAAGATGAAATGAAGTAAATGAATTTAAGTTCCTTTGTGAATTTGATTTTCTAAGATCCTTTTACTCAAAAAATTTTAATAACTTAAAATCCTAAGAAAACATAGCTCCAAATCTTATTTGAGTCTGTCTACACTGTAAAATGTGTGACTTTGGAAAGAAATATTTCCCTTTGGATAGAAAAGAACAGAAAAATAATTACAACTATGTTCTATTTGCTATACTTTTGAAGTTGCATAGTAACAATCATTACTTACCTTCTCAAGTAGGTAACCAATGACTAGAAAGCCTTTTCCACCCAGCATCTGTTCTTGCATGGCCACTGAACTCTTCAGCAATTCAACGAGGAATGCCAAAAGAGTCGCACTGTATACAAAGTATAGTTATATAGATAATGAACAAAATTGGATTATAAGTTGATTTCTATTTATACTATCATTTTATTAGAAAAAAGATAACAAAATAACATTCAAATCTAATATAAAGTTTATTTTCTCACATTACCTTTCATGAAAAACAAATGTGAAAAAAATTACACTTTCATTCTTTAAGTTTCTATCACAAACTTATTTTATATTAGATACCACCTGAGTGTCATGAACATAGGACTTTGATGTAGACAAAGTCCAAACATGCACAGTTTACAGACACACACACACACAGAGGTATACCCACTTTAAGCAAATCCAAACATGAAACTCTGAATTTGTAAAAATACAACATCAGAGGTTGAATCCCTTTACCAAAGGCAACACTAAAGGCCTACTTTAAAATTACAAAATAATAATGTAAACACATTAATATATAAGCAAAGACATAGGAAAACCTCTATTGTCTAAAACTGGATACACTATTAAAAGAGGTAGAGATCATATTATGTTACATTATATGTACATACATATATGCACATACATGTCATATGTGCATTCATTTTAAGCAAAGATATGAAAAAACTGAAAAGATTAAAAAATTAAATGATTAGGTTTCAAACAAATTGAGATGTACAAGCATGTAAACTCAAAAAAACCTGTATTCACTAAATTCCATCAAGAAATGACTTGACAAATTAATCAGAAAGAACAAACTTTCTAAGAAGGATTGTGGACCTATAAATGTATTAGGATGAATTATGAATGTTTTGATCCTTTATGTTCATACCACAGAATTATAAAAATCAGTAATTTAAAAGAAAAGATGCACTGACATTCAGACTATTAACATCCTACTTACAATGTTTTTTTTAATCCATCAAATACTACCAAATTGACATTCCATATATTTGAGTAAAAGTAATTTGAGTAAAGTAATTTGGAAATTAATTTTAAGTTAATAGTTAAAATATTTATGTCCCATAATCAATATAAAATAAAATTTAATTATAGGATGAAAGGTTGAAAATGATCCCAGAAATAAGACAAGCTTTAAATTTTACTCTATAGTCATCCCAAACAAGAAAACTTTTCATGTTTCTTTACAGTTACCAAAAAAGGCACTCTGTTAAATTTATGTTTCATTAATATTAATCGTGCTCAAAGTCAGACTTACAATCAAGGATAGAATTAATGTCAAAATTAGAAAAATCATTAGAAAAGACAGAAAAGCTGATGATGTATTTTATATGGGTGAGATAAAAATACTATCCAAAAATCAAAGACTCCTTTGCCAGAAAATAAAGTTTTATATACAAGAGAGCAAAAATATTACCTGGCCCTACAATGTCAAACCACAAAATTTTAATTACTACACAATTTTGCAATTCAGTGATATTCTAGTAACTTTCTCCTTCAAAGTATTGATAAACTTTTCCCATAAAGACACAAATACTAAATAATCAAATTAAAGCTAATAAGAATCACTTCCATTTAAATGAAACAAGCAAAAAGGCAAGGGCACTTTATGAGTGTTAGCTTCTTAAATTCTATTGCACCTAGCACTTCTGTCTGATTGACTGCAAAGATCAATAACACCTGTAGTATGTAGATTACATGATTTCCTAACCTATACATATAACTCAGAGAAATGTGAATTAAGGATTTTAGGGTCAGGAGGTGGAAGAAGGTGAATATAGTTCCTAAATATTAATATTTCCAAAAAGAAAGATAAGAAAAGCCTCACAATAGTCCATCAAATAATCCAAAAAAACTATATTGGATACTAGAGATACCTCTCCTATGCAGAATCACTATTAAAATTACAAGGATATCATGGGTTTCCTCATTTTGTTTCATGACTAACCGTCTCTTCAAGCATCCAATAAATTAAATCTGACCTCCAAACACCATGGACTTTAATCACGAAGAAAAAAGCCATTAATTTCATTATCTCTTATCCCCAAATCTTAAAACTTAGCTAGCTGGAATTTTAAAGGACATCAACATCAATTAAGTCAGCAACTGAAAGGACGATTGCATTTACTAAGTGAAATCTTTCAGAACTTACAGATGCAACCAATGGATATATTAGCAATACCATATCATTTAAAAGAACCTTCAAAATAGGTTAGAGTTGACATGGTGGAAGTAAAAGTAATTAGATGGCCATCTTCCAAGAGGAACATTTTCAAACAGAATTTAACAAACTTACCAGTAACTAAAATGCATCGGTTTGCTGCAGGGCTCACATTAAACTTGCAAAATTCTGTGTACTGCCATACAAAATTTCTCTCCATTCTTGCCTATTTCCAACTCCCCTAGATACAAAGGCAAATATAAAGGATACTTCAGCCCATTCCTATACTCCTACATACCACTTCCTGTCTAGAACACATCAGGTCATCTACTGAGCAACTAAAGATATATACCAAAATAACAAGTATCCATGTCAACCAGAGCTAATATAAGCATAATCTACCATTCTGTTGAAAGGTACAACAATACTGGGCAACTAATTTTCAGTCACATTTTATCTAAAACAAGCAAAAATGTATTAATTCTTATATTGTAAAATTGCTAAACTTTTCAACAGATAGCACTATACTATAGTATATTCTTGAAATAAAAAGAATAAATTCTGCTTTAGGAGTGCCTTTTCTTCTCACCTACCTTTTAAAGAATATTGGATGATATTGATAATCTATTACTAAAATTTTCCTTAAAATTAATGAATCTTAAAATTCTTAACAAATTACAATTAAGTTAAGAAGCAATATTTCTCTGAAATTTCACACTTTTAAAAGGAAGATTCCTTGGGAATCATCAAGAAGACAGAATGACAACCTTCCCCCCAACTTTTTTGTTTATTTCCTCTTTCTATAGCTTACTAGCCTATTATTCATAGAAACTATTACCTTCCTAACATACATGCAAAATTCTCAGAAAACATTTAGAAACTATAAATACAAGTTCTTCTAATTAAACTCTATGCTAGATTTAAATATAAATATATAAACCTAATAAATGTGGATTCTTTAAGTTATTTAGAAATTACTTACATAAAATTATGTTGTTTAATATAATTACCAATGAGAAATGATTGATAAATTATATTCATGGCAACCATAATCTCAAGAGCTTTAGGAAATGTTGACTTTTTATTCATTACATGAAACAAAATACTGTGACAAAAGAATACATTTGGAAAACATTTTGACTTAAATAAGAATAAATCAATAAGGTCATTAGTAATATGAAGAAAGTTGCTAAAGGTCAGAAAATCTGTTCAACTTGTTTTTTGTGTTACAACTTGGAAGTACTATAAAGAGAACACTTCAATAGATGCTATTTAATTTTAAAATGTAGAGAAACAGCAAGATGGATGCTGATATTTATGATTTCTCCTTTTTAAAGATATTTAGAAGTCACTTTTAAGGCTGGTAAAACCTACTAGCAACAGATAATTGATCAGTGAATTCTTTAATGACAGAATAAAAACTTGCAAAGGGAATTCGAACACTATAGATAAAAGGAAGAGGGGAAACACAATAATGCTTTACTTTGGCATATGCAGAAGGTCCAGTTAACTTTAGCACTAATAAATGCTTCACAAAAATTGTTTGGTATTAAGAACATATTCCACTTCTCTAGAATGTAACAATGAAATGATCTGAGGAGTTACCTGATGCCATCTATTTACTCCCTGTTAAGAGCAAAAACTCTTCCTAAATAAAGATGATACTAGCAACAAGAAAAAGTCAGCATGAAGGAAACCATTTTAGGACATATCAAAAATAATTCTTCCCTAATTACTCAAAAATCCTTCCAAAAGTTAGTAAAATTTTATTCTTTGACAGTTAAATAATTAAAAGAATGATTTAAAACAAGTATCAATAATCCTAGCTATATGTGGTCCTCAATTTTATGAATATATCCACATCGGACCATACTGAAGACGATTATCTTAAAACAATTCACCAGAGGAAATACTTAATGCATGTGCTTTTGCTATCCTTTCTTTAGACATATTAATGCTCCTTAACAGCAGAGATTATTTTTTTTCCTTTGGATCCTCAGCACCACGCATACAGCCCAGCACAGATGCTTGGGGATTCTAAGTCAGTGGGGTCAAACTCAAAACAGAAAGAGATCCCTACTGATCCCAATACTGACTTAGAAAATTACAAATTAACACTGTATTGTACTTTTTTCATTTTATTAAACATTTACTAATAAATTTTAATGTAGTTCAGGCTTACTTAAGAGTTTTGCTGGCAAGGGGCAGCTAGGTGGCACAATGGATAAAGTACCGGCCCTGGAGGACCTGACTTCAAATCCAGCCTCAGACACATAACACTCACTAGCTGTGTGACTCTGGGCAAGTCACTTAACCCCAACTGCCTCACCAAAAAAAAAAAAAAAAGAGTTTTGCAGGCACTAAGTTTGACACCTCAGGTCTAGGCCTTTCATTACTTATCAGACACTTCAAGCACTTTAATCTAGAAATTTAAAGGGGACTGACTGACAAGGATTCCATGGTGGCTCTCTTTTGAGTCCAACCAGATACCAAATAGAATCCGTGTTTCAGTAGCTGACCAAAATGGTAACAATCTACTAAGGTATATTGCATTACTTTTGCCACCGCCAAAACTGAGAAAATCAAAACTTATATAATCTTGATGTTACAGATATGTAGCTTTTTTGCATCTGACAAAAACATTTATTGATGTACACATGCCTATTATGCTGACATGTAAAAGTCAGCCGCTTTAACATGATGAGAGCTTGGATTTTTGAAAGTTATTCCACAGGAATCATAGGATTATAGAATCGTTGACAGATTAGTGCTGGAAATGATGTTAGATATTCTTTACCAAACACTTTAATTTGAAAGGCTAAATAAGTAATTAAAGCCCAGAGGAAAGTGACTTGGCCAAAGTCATACTGTTAGTAAATGGGAAAACTGGGATGGAAGCCCAGTTTCTATGATTTTAAATCTGGCATTCATTTCACTACTCCACAATTCCGGCTGGAAAAGTTTTGACTATAAGCACTATAGCATACTACATTCAAAGGCAAGCCTAGGTAGATTTAAAACTCCACACTAAATGACTGACCATAGGTCAGGAGTTTTTTGGTTACAATATGTTAGGAATCCTCGATTCACAAAATGACAATAGTATAGACCCTATTCATAAAGTCCATATACTAAGGTGTGGAAGAGTCTGCAATCTGCATCAGTGTAAGGATATTCACATCAATGAATCATAAATCACTAAAGTATATGGAATACACAGAAGCTCCCACTTAGGGCTATCCTGCTCCAAAGGGCCTCTTAGACAACAATTACTTCCTACTCCTTTGCTTCCCTCTACCCAAACCTAAATGCTTTCCTTACTACATCTCAGCTAGGCATTAGGAAAGAAACCTAAATTAAATTAATCCACACTAATGATAAATGACTCATAGCTCATACTCTCTTAATCCTGCCATGAATATTTCCTTATTAATCCAATTTACTAATCAGGAAAATTTACACAGCTATTTTGGTGGGTGAGGATACATTACTATCACAATTCATACATAGGCCTACTCCACTTATTATACCCTGAGAGAAAGGGGGGGAAATGTGCTTTCTCTCTAATGGGCAGCCTAGGCCTCAACCTCTAGAAAAGATTCCAGTATGAAACAAGGAATAGCATGAATGTTTATATAAAAACCACAACTATTACTTGGCTGTTCTGTCTACTCAAGTGTTTTTTACTTGCAGAAAGAAAGAGTCAAGTGATTTTTTTCTATTTTCCCACTGATTCTTATCTGGAATCTAAGCAGTCTAAATATATTTAGCAAGCAATCGTGAGATACGAGGAGGAGGGGGACTCCCACAACAGTGAAGAGTATTGTTTTAAGTTGAGCATGCCCCAGAACCTCAGTGATTGATCTGTCTTGGTGACTAACATCTAGAGAAGCTGCATTTCTCATCTAGTAGATTTCAAAATGTCCAGACTATAGTTATTACTTCCTAGAAAGGAGGGAAAAGGAGTTAAGCCTGACCACCAATAAATGGTTTGCTTCTACATTGTGAAACCAGGGTTCTTCAGGCAAACCTCAAGATAGCATATTGCTGTATAAACTTACCACACAGGATATGTTCTCTAGATTCTTATTTCTCAGGCAATCCGTAGTTTACCCCCAGGACTAGTGCGCAATCTGTTCCTTTGTCTTCCTGGGAATTTAACTATAGCTCACTGAATGACTTTGACAACATGTTTATTTCCCTAGGTCACCAAAAACACAACTCTTATTAAAGCCATCTCCAACCACAGATCCAGGGTGCATTCCCCAGACTGGAAGGAAAAGAGGAATGGAATCACAGTATTTTAGCTACATGTTTGGCCCTTCTTCCTCCCTGAATGCCTTTACAGAATGATGATGATACTGCATATTATAGTGTGTGAGTGTGTGTGTGTGTGTATAAAATAGATCATTCATACTGTAATAAAGAAAATAATAATTTGAGTATTCCAATACAAAAAAAACTAATAATTTTAGTGTCCTAAATACAAAAATGATACTAAATGAGATAAATTCTGTTCAGTATGTCTAATCTTCATAGTTTTAGCCTCATGAAATAATTATCTGATCAAAATGTTTAAAACAAGAGAAGGAATGGTGCTCTTAATGGTGAAGAAAATACATGTAAAAAGAATAATCCAAGGTGGTACTATGATCCAAAACAAACAAACAAACAAACAACATCCTCCCCCAACCATTTCATTAGAATTTAAAAGGAAAGGTAAACAAAAATACTATAATAAATGCTTGTGGAAAAACAGCAAAGTAGAAAAAATACAAGTGCTGGCTCCAATAAAGTCAAATAAAGCAAGTAGAAAGTGATTAATAATGAAAATACTTTCAATACATATTTTCATTAAAATATTTTCATTTCAATATTTTCATTAAAAATGAAAATAAGGAAAAGCATTCAGGACTTAGGATATATCATAATAAAAATAGATGCTAAAATAAAGTTATGACTTTTAAAACTAAAAAATTAAATTAGGAAACTGTTACACAAACCTCAGTAAACTAAAGAACCCCCCCCCCAAAAAAAGTTTAAAATGCACAATATAAAATCCAGGAGCATAGGTCATTTAACTATATGCTATCTAAGTTTGAAAATAAATCATGCCAAAAAATATGATTATTTTTTGAAAGAATTACTAAATGCAGTGAATAAAATGTTTAATTTTTAGAAAATAAGTTTGTTTACTAAATATTAATTTTATTTTAGTTAATATTAATTTAAATATTAGCTAAATATCTGGATTTAAAGTGGTTTGTGTATGAGTACTATGAGACTTAAAATCTCCTAAATAAGAGTAAACAAACAGAAAATAATGATGAATTGACTTAAAAGATAGTGTACCTAGTTATTTACATGATGCCTTCCCCATCAGCATGTGAGTGTCTATAGGGCAAGGGTTGTTTTTGCCATTTTTTATATCCTGGCAATTAACAGTCTGCCTAAGCAAGCAGTAAGCACTTAATAAATTCTTGCTGACTGGCTCATTAACCATCAAATATGTAGAGAAGCTTGCTCTTTTACTCAAAGTATGTATTCCTCACAGTTATATCTTAGTGAACTTTTGCAAATTTAGCTTTTTGATGATGATGATGATAATAATAATAGTTAACATTTACATAGTACTTAATATATGTCAGGAAGTATGCTAAGTGCTTTACAATTATCATCTCATTTGATTCTCACAATAACCCTAGGAGAGGAGTCCTATTATTATTCCCATTTTACAGATAAGGAAACTGAGGCTGAGAAAGTTTAAATGAACTTGCCCAGGGTCTCACAGCTAATAAATATGTAAGATCATATTTGAACTTAGGGCTTCCTGACTGCAAGCCTGGGGCTCTATCCATTATGCCACCTGGCTGCCTTATTTTAAATTCACTAAGTGAGCTGGCTATCTAAAAAAGACTTTAACATTTACACTTCTTAAAATTGAGAAACTATGCCTTAATTTCATCTGTTCTATAAATTTAAATTTCAGGATATTAAAAACAGGATATCTTGATTCTGAGTTTCTGTTCAATATGATAATTCTATAATAATTTAAAGGCTAGGGAAAATGCTACCCAAGAAGAACATCAGTAACCTTAAAATTAATGCCTTTGAGGGCCAAATAAAAGGCTATAGCTAATTAATACAACAGAACTATTACTAAATATTTTCTAGTCATTATACACAAATACAAACACATGAGTAATAATACATAAATTATTTGATGCAAAATATTTCAGAAGGCTTTTCTGCACAGTCAGCAAAAAAATGAAGCAAGAATGAGTCAGGCTCAAATAATAAAGTAATATAACAAGACCTCTAGGCCAAAAAAGCTAGTGAAAATATTATATTTTGATGTTTCTATTAGATTAAAAGATCCATGACAACATTCTTACTCAATTTTTTATTATCAACAGAAATTAGTACAATATCTTGCATATATCAGGCATACAATAAACATTTGCTAAGTAAGTGTATAAAGGATGACATAAACATAAATGGAGCAAAGGTGTTAACTCTGCACTGTCTTCAGGCTACTTTGTGGTAGAGGCTTTTTTTTTAAAATTTGCTTAATTCTATTTAATAACAAAATAACATAAAGCAAAGATATTAAACAAGATTCACAAGCAGTTATGCCAACCTCACCAACAGATAGGATAGGATACCAAATAAAGATTGGCTTGTCTGATCCCATCACTTACCTTCCTTACTTTGGGCTTCTTACTTTTTTTCTTGGAGTCCTAAACTCTTCTTATCCTTACAAAACTTAGGACTTTAAAAAATATATTCATCTTCACTTGCATGTTTTATGCTATATGCACAGAAAATTCTGATTTGGACCATCAATAAACTATTCTACTACATACATATTTTGCAGAATTTTTTTTTTACTTCTCCCCCAAAAAAAACTCCTGTTAATAAGAAAACAGGTACAGAAAGGGGGAAATGAAGAAGGAAATTTATGTACATATTTATGAAAAATTGTAGGTTTTTTGGCCTGGTTTTGGCTAATTGGCCCAGACTCAGTTTTGAAGGCTGTGGCCCCAGTTACTGCTATGTATGTTGGAATTTACATTTGTTTGTAAATAGTCTATTCTTAATATTTTATTCAAATGGAATATTATTTGGAACCTAGGAAACTGATCTATTCATATAATTTATAATAATCAGGGCTTTTCAAAACTTGGTAAGTCAAGGTTTCAGAGAGTTGTCATCCTCAACTCCTCAATCTCTCTCATTCCTTCACATCCAATCAGCTGTCAAGTCCTATCATTTCTAAATTCTTAATATTTCTTATGTATGTTCCATTCTCTCTTCTGACACTGGCATAACACTGCTGCAAGACACCCTCATCCCCTCATGCCTGGGCTATTGCAAGCCTACTAGTTGATCTCCCTGCCTCAAATCTAATTGCCTCTTCTCAGTCCTTATCCTTCCTGACCCCTCTGCAATCTCTGATATCGTCCATCACTATCTTCTCCTTGATATTCTCTCCTCTCTAGGTTTTCATGTCACTGTTTTCTCCTGGTTCTTCTCTTACTTGTCAGAACACAGATTCTCAATCTCCTTTGCTGGATCTTCATCCAGGTCATGCCTGTTAACCATGAGTGTCCCCAAGGCTCTGTCCTAAGCCTCCATCTCTTCTCCCTCTATGCCAGGCTCTTAAACTGCGCCAGCAAAAAGCACTGTGCAAGTATTATCTCCTTTCATCTTCACAACAACCCTGAGAGGTAGGTACTACAATCACCCCCATTTTATAGAAGCAGAAACTGAAGCAAAAAAGAAGTGAAGATGCCACACAGCTACTAAGTATCTGAGGCTGGATTTAAACTCAGGTCTTCCTGACTTCAGGTCCCACACTCTATCCATTAAGCCACCTTTCAAACACCATCTCCATGCAGATGATTCTCAGATCTATTTGTCTAGCCCTAACCTCTCTTGACCTCTAGTCCCATATGCTGATTGCCCACTGGACACTGTAAACATATAAATCTTAAACTCAACATGTCAAAAACTAAACTATCTATTGCCTTTATAATAAAATATAAAACCTTTAAATTCCCTCTCTAACCTGGTCTCTTCCCATTTTTCCAGTTTTATTACATTTCATTCACCCTCAAGTGACCTACCTATAATGACCTCCTTTCTATTCCTCAAACAACCTCTCTCAGCTCGAGGCATGTTCTCTGGCTGTCCCCTGAGCTTGGCATGTTCTTCCCTCCTCATCTCTACTTCCTAGATTCTCTGGCTTCTTTCAAGCCTCAGTTAAAGTGTCATTTTCTACAAGAAGCCTTTCCTGATATACCATAAAGCTAGTGCCTTCTCTCTGTTGATTATCTCCAATTTATCCTGAATATATGTTGCTTGTTCGTAGTTCTTTGCATGTTTTCCTGTCCCATTAGATAATGAACTACTTGAAGACAGGGACTATGTTTTGCTTTTCTTTGTATCCCCAGTGCTTCTTAACACAACGTCTGAGACACAGTATATGCTTAATATATGTATGTTCATTGACTCAATAACTGTATGGAATGCCTTGGGTTCCCTTCGAAGGAAGTCTTACAATTGAAGATAGATGCCCACTTGTCAGAGATGGTCCTAGTTACACAAAGGTTAGCCTAAATGACCTGAATTCCTTTCTAATTGTGATTGCCTACAGTCCACTTGCCTGCATTGATAGACAAAGGAGGACAAGAGAGAGACCAGGCAGGCTGGAATTATTCACTATTATTAGCCCCAAGTATTATAAGAAACATTCATATATTTCTAATGATACAGCTTGAATGTAGCCAGGTAAAAACAATTTTCCACTCATTATTATGTCAACTGAGTCATGTTCACAATGATTGTCATAAGGCTCAAAGTCAATTAAATAACTTTGATCTTTTTGTTTCATAGCCACTATGTAAACTCATAGAAGAGGGATAAAAACTATTGTACTAACAGAGAATAAATAAAAAACAACTGTTCACTGCTCTGGAAATCACAATGGTTAAAATAATACAGTAAGGAAATAAGAGTAGCCATACTGCAGGGGAAATAATCAAGGAAGCTACATTAACAGAATTTAGAAGCTTTTACAAAGTATATATTTCTAAACTCACATATGGCTCAATCAAGCCTTAGGCAATCAACTTTATTGCGAATAAGCTATTATTGGTCAATGGCAACCATTACCACTAAGGCCTCAAAGTTTGCTATTATTAAGGAATAAGAAATTGTAAAGATTTTTTTTTCTACAAATGCAATCTCTCACACAGAAAGCAGTAATTTCAAAAACAATAGGAAGAAAACTTGCTTAAAATTAGACTAAAACTGAAGGCAATTATTCCAGAATTGAAAAGAAATATCTTAACAGAAGTATGGTGGGAGTATCATCACTTGAACCAAGAAAAAAAGCATTTTAAAAAAAAAAAGCTACAGGCAACAAGCTAAGCTGATTGGATGATGAATTAAAATCCTTAATTCTGGAATAGAACAAAGAATTGTTTCTAATTAATGATCCACAAACTCATTAAATACTTAGATGTATCCTAAATTATATTTATTAGATACTTCCACAGAGTATTAAGGTTTGACTGGCAAAAAAAGACAAGGCCTTCTGAATACTGCATTACAATTTCTCTGCAATGTTTCAAATGGAATACTCAATGTAATTTGTTTTTTACTCTTTACAAATTCATTTGCATAACAGACAATATAAATCCCATTTCATTGCACTGAGAGCTGAAAGAATTTTTTAGTTAGTTTTCTTCATACATTTGGCATATTTCATGTGCTTTATGCTCCAAGAAACTTTTCTCTTCTCAATTAAACAAATTAAAAAACCAAAAAGATAAAACAACAAATGATGACTACAATTTAAGGGTCAAAATCATTTAGGTAAAATATATTTTAAAATTAAGATTCCTTTAATAAGTTACAAAAGAAAGAATATTGTTAAGAATCTCTTTGGAAATATAAATTAAGAGTTTTAATTTACCTTTCATTAAAGAGTCCTCTATAAGAAAAGTAATTAATTCAAATGCGGTAGTAATTTTGTTTCTCTTCCCTGTTATGATTTTAAACATATCTTACAAAAGAAAAAAAGGCAACAAGTTGATTTTGATGGTACAGACTGTTTTTTACTTTGTCTCCTCAAAGTTTAGCACAGTGTGCAGCACATGCTAAGTACTAAAGAAATACTTCTTCATTGACTGATGGCTTTTTAATTACTGAGGGGATGACTACACAGTTTATGAATTTTCCAGGTTCAGAAGACTGTCAGAAGAACAAAGGAAAGAAAAGATCATAAAACTCAAACTGGCTAAAGACATTACTGTTTAGCAGCTCCTTAAAAGATAGATTTCAGGATAAATTCAGAAAACTACAGATATGCTCTCACTCTAAGAAATCTAAGTATTCAAAATGTAAACTCATCAAACCTATTAGAATTTCACAGTGAAAGGTTTTCTACTTTATCGTAAGACTGGCCTGGTTCCTTTAAGAGATAATTTCACTGTCTATAAATCACTCCATTTACAAAACTTCAAATTACAGTCAACATTACAGACAAACCAACAAAATCAAACCCAGAAAAGCCACATGTTACACTAAGCATGACCCAAATTCATAGCTCAATTAGACATAAAATAGCCTTATGAATATTGCGTACATTGGGTTCCATGTTAATTACTAAAGAGTAGGCTAAAAGGAAGAAAAACTACAAAACAAGTTTTGAACAACACACTTCCTTTTCCCACTCAAACGCTTATCTAAAACTCCAAAGCTACATCTTCCTTGGTGTTACTTAAAATAAGCTAAAACATAGCTTAAAAAAAACTTTTCCCAAAAATACTTGCATTCAGAATATTTATCTTTCACATATATTACATTGTGACATTTTATATTTGTATTCATTGACTTTTCCTTTCTCCTCCAGCTGTGTATTTCCCTATCAATGTGTGATCTTTTGGGATCTTTAATTCATTTTCCTGATTATGGCAGATAAAAAAGTGGTTTCCAGAACTCTCTGTAGCCTTTGCTTTGCTTCACCCATGTTTCTTCCAGCCCCATGCCCAAATCCCAAGGCTAAATTTGCTTAAGATCACTAGGATATGGTGCCATTTGGATGGAATACGTAGAGAGAAGAAAGAGGAACTATACTAATCTATTCACACCACTCCAATCATAGTAAGAAAGCTATCACATACTATATCTCCATATTTGTGTCTACCAATCGTTTTTTTCTTATTTTTATCAACCCAAAGCCAACTTATTAGTAGTGAATCAGAAACAAATGATATGGTCATCCCACTTCAACAGAACTATAGATTCAAGAAACTGTAGATGCTAGGTAAGTAAGTATACAAATACTGTTGTTGCTATCGTTTGACTTAAGAATTATAACCAGCGAGAGCAGCTAGGTGATGCGGTAGATATAGTGTTGGCCCTGGATTCAGGAGGACCTGAGTTCAAATCCAGCCTCAGACACATAATACTTACTAGCTGTGTGACCCTAGGCAACTCACCTAACCCCACTGCCTAGATCTCCCCCAAAAAAGAAAAGATTATAGCCAATGCAACAACTAGGATATCAAAGTCCTGATGATGATATATGCTACTTACCTCTTAACAAAGTGATGATGGATACAAGACGCAGAATGAGACACACATTTTTAGACATGGACAATGTTGAAATTTGTTTTGCTTGACTATGCATATTTTTTTTTGGTAACTCAGGTCCTCCTGACTCCAAGGCCAGTACTCTATCTACTGCTGCCCCATTCTATGCATATTTTTACAAGTGTTTTGTATTTCTTTAAATTGGGGATTTGGGTTGGAAGGAAAGTACATATTAATTAATTGAAATGTTAAATAAAAAGGTGGAAAAAAACTTAAACACAGAATTCACCCATATATCCTTCCCACCACCTAAGCTTCAGACTTGGCCTTCCAGTCTTAGTCTACCTAGTAATAGTTGTTAGACAACAGGACAGAGAAAAAAAGTAAATGATTCAAGACAAATTATCATCACTACTACAAAAATCTCAAGCATAAGTCCTGCTGAAAACAGGAATTTCATGACAATATACATTATTATACTGAAACATTCAAATTACTGATGACACAAAATACCTTCTGAACATCAAAGTGAACAGAACTGAATAGAACTATGCAAGAAGCAAACCATATAAACCATTCCAGATAAATAAAATTCTACACAACTGTGCAGTATTCCAAAAAAAAAAAAGCAAATGTTTTTAATAAAATCATTACAATCTTTAACAACATATATGAGAAAAGGACTATGCTCTTGTTGGATATTTTGTTTCACTTAAACTTTTTCAATTCCCTCTATGCAACTATAATGCTCAATCTTAGAAGTGAAATAAAACAATCATTCTAAAAACATCAAAAAATTCACTGAAACACAAAACTTAGCCTTTATAGTCCAAGTGAAAATAAAAGAGAGTCTTGGCATAAACTATCTACCTTGTAAAACTGCCCAAAATTTTCTGGCCTCAAACATAGACTGACCATTTGTTTCTGGTATTTAGAATAAGTTTAAGTCCAAAGAACTTCACAATAGAAATCTCTTTTGCCAGATTTATGAACCCATGCACTGATACAACATATAAATGCCCTCAACAACCAGCAGGTGGCAAGCAAAAGTCAAAAAGTGAATCAGGAGTGAGAATCATAGGAAGGGACTGCTCTGAAAGTATTTAGGAAGTGGCATGGGAACTAGAAAATTTTATGCTAAAATAAGAAGACAAAGGGATGACAATCTACAATGCTACTTAAAGTTAAGCTTATTTCCTCAAATCACATCTATATAGATTAGATTAGAGAATACAGAGAACAGGTTATAACCAATCTTTTACAAACTTATTAGAATCCAAAATCCTTGAAGATGGTACATGGGTGATATAGAAGAATCTCCTCAAAATGAGTTCCATTACGAATTAGAATGAAATGTAGCAAGAATGATCACCAAAATCTTCTCCCAAGATTTTTAACAAAAAAGAGACCATTAAGCATGACAGTAACAAAAAGAATGATTGTCTTCTCAAGGACCCTTCCAATTCAATGAATATACAATATTTTAAATCACGAAGTGCTAAAAATTCTTCACTTATGGCCACATACCTATGATTATCAAGTGCAGGAAGAGACCGTACTGAGCAACTTAGTAAAACAAGTTCTAAAATCTTCTATTTAAAATCCTTTTGCTATTAGACTATTAATGCACATATTTGTATAAAAAAATACAACCCTAGATATCAATTTACTTGGCAATCAAAAAAAAACCAAAGTAATAATTCAAATGGAAGAATTGATCACATAATAGACACAAGAGTAGTCTCAAAACAACATGTATGCCTAAGAATGAAATGATAGCCTTGTAGGATGATATATTTTAGGACATAACCTTATCCAAACAGAGAATGCTCAAAGAGCAGAAGCTTCTCAGGGTAAAGACAGGAAGAGAAAAAGGAAGAGTCGAACACTAAAATATTCCTGTGTTAAGAAGATGTTGTCCCTTTGTCCTTCATCTTTATACAAAGACCTAGAATGAGAGATGTTTAGGTTATATAAAAGAATTCATGTCCTCATGTAATGGTAAATTTAAAACTGAAATAGGAATCCAAGGGAGGTGGCAAAAACTTGACATCATCAGATTTTAAAGAAGTGTGATTGGCCATATATATATAAAAAGACAGCAAAAGACAGCTCTGCCTTGAAGCAAAAGAATATGGTTGAATAAATGAGGACCCTTTCACCTCTAGGACTGTATAAAAAAAAATTCATGATCAGTTACATGTTATTTTCTTCACTGGACACAAATTCAAGTATATTATCTTGCTAACTCTCTTCCCTAATCTTCAAATTGTATCATTCAGTAATTAGCACAACTCCTTGCACATAGTAAATATTTAATAAATTCTATATTGATGATTAAAAAAATTATGACATTATTTTGAGGCAAATATTTAGTAACAAAATTTCACAACTCCTACTTCTATATTAGACATTTTGCTCAGAGTACTTTGATGACATCAAATTAATATTAAGTACATCACTCAATAAAGCAAGAAAGAAATATCCTCCCTAAGTAAAAACATAAAGGTTACAAGAAGTACAAAAAGTCACATATGAAGTTTGTATCACAGTGGGGACAAACCATAGAATTACTGATTTTCTTTACACAATATCATATTGCTACAAAAAAAGTAATCGAACAACAGATGGAACCTGCATGATTTAACTTTAGAGTCTTTTTTTGTTCAGTCTTTGTTATTTGATTGAAATACATATGTTTCTATTGGTGTGAATATTACTGAGAATGCTATAAGCTGAATGAGCAAAATGCATGCTCACAGAACAATGAATTCTTCTTAACACCTTAATTTTATTAATTTTTATCCAACAAAAAATATCAAATATGGGTATGTATATATGCGTGTATATAAATTCATGACATTTTCCTGTATTAGTATCTAAGTAAAAGACTGATGCTCCTACATCTCATTTCTCTTTTCAATTAACCTAACAGTAAATGAAATTTCATATATGGACTTTCTCATTCCATATTTTATTTCTAACATATTATACTAATGTATAACATTAAATTATATTGTATCAACTGAATTATTTTTAAAAAGAAAAAGAACTTTTAAGAATTTGCTTCTAAAAATCACATAGAGAACTTCACTAAAACCTATCATTATTACATGATATTATATAAACCAGGGTCAGATCATGTTTTCCCCGAAACGTAACTACAAACAGCAAAAGTTCTGGGTAAAAAAAATCCCATCAATAGATATTCTTCTTGCCTTGTGCCCTGACAACAGCATTACAAAGCAATTTCACTATTTAACATAAAATTATATGCCTTTCAGTCAAATCATTATATAAATAAACATTTTCTCAAAATTCTTTTCAATTAAGCAGAACTCCCATAGGTAACCCACACAAACAAAAAGTGTGCAAAAGTGACTCTAGGTTTAAACATTTATTCTAAATTATATCATAGAGGTTTGAACAGATAAGAATTTTTGATAGCCTATCTAGCAAATCTTCCTTTCAGATGGTTAAGAAAGTTTGAGTGTCTTTAAAACTTTATATTATCATTTCAAAAGTTAAGAACCAGGTTTTAGCGGTTTATTTTTTTTTAAGTACACAACTAATGCTCTCCAAATATTAAATATCAATAATAATATGTAACACAGAAAACTTACCAGACTGTTGTTTCCATTTGACTGTCATTGAGCTGACGATTATCCAGTTGTGCAAAAAGAGGGAAAAGTACTTGAATACCTCCAATTGAGTGAATTGCACTGTGAATTGAGTGTGTTACTATAGCTTTCACATCCTATGTTTAAAAAACACAATAAGAATTAAATATTTAGTTAATATTCTCTATACCCATGCACTATATATTAATAAATAACATACATGCAACATTATTTTTAAAATAGCTTGCAAATTTTAATATGTAATTATGAAATATTATAGTATAGAATAACATAATATCATACAAAAAACACAAGTAGGAGCCTTTATTGAGCTGGACATAAATCACGTAGGGACCTGACAGGCTTTGTAGGCTACCCCATCATTTTACAGATGAAAAAACTAGGACCCCTGAAAATTAAACCTGCATGTATGAGTTGGTCTAGCCTTTGAGATCCTTTCCTACTCTCAAATTCTCTGATTCTATAAACAACTTGCCCGATATCATGGTAATAACGTGTCAGAATTGGGATATGAATCCATAAACTCTTGACAGCACAGTCATTATACCATATAGCCTTCATGAAATAACTAGGATAGATTCATCTAATCAATAAAATTTTAAATTTATATCAAAGAAGTTAATTAAATTAAACTAAATACAGCAGCTATGCAATAAAAGATACTATATTTGCTACTAAAATGTGATAAGGTAAATTTTCAAATAGAAGAAAATTCTATCCCAAGAAAACAGTAGGTAATAACTAAACTTAGACAAGCCAAATAAAAGAGGGCAAACATTATAGTATAATAGTATACATTAGATTATGATGATTTTAACATTTAACACAGCATGAAAACCAACCTGGAGCATGAGAGCATGTGGGGAGTGTACAAAAATAGATGCATTTTCTTTGGGTGATGATTCTAGGCATAGCTGAGCATCAGTAGCCTTAGCATTATATGTAAAGGCAATACTACTTGCAAGTTTCCCATCATATAGAACCTGTTTATGATGCTCAGCAAGGTGAATATCACTCTCAGATTTAAATTTGAAAGTGCTCTGAAAAAAAAATAGGAAAATAAATGTTCTGAAATTAAAAGCAATATATAATACTCAAACTTTTTTTTTCAACTGACAAGTATTTATTTTCTCTCCCTGAAACTTGTTCCCCTCATTAGAAAACAAAAAAAAAAGTAAAACAAAATCCATGTAAAAAAAACATGCATAGCTAAGCAAGACAAATTGCTTCACTGGCCATGTCCAAAAATACATGTCTGATCTATGCATTCTAACACCAATACTTCTTAGTCAAGAGGTGAGCAGCATGTACAATCACTGGTCCTCTGGAACTATGGTTAGTCTGCATTCATCAGAGTTCTCAAGTCCTTTAGAAGTGCTTGTCTTTACAATGTTGTTATTGTATAAATTGCTCTCCTAGTTCTGCTTATTTCATTTATTTCTATATTAGTTCATATAAGTTTTCCTAGGTCTCTTTTAAACATTCCTTTTGTTTATTTCTTATGGCATAACAGTATTTCATTACATGCCTATAACATTTTTTTCAGTCCTTCCCCAACTGATAGGCACTCAGTTATTTCCAGTTTGTGGCCATTATAAAAAGAACACACATACATACATACACATATACACAGAGGAGAAGGAAGAAGAGGGGGAGGAAAGGAGGGAGAGAAAGAGGGAGGGAGGGGAAGAGAGAGAGAGATAGAGAGACACTTTTTTTCTTTGACCTCTTTGGAGTCTAGGCCTGTGAGTGACCATTGGGTCAAAAGGTATGCACAGTTTAGTTAAAGCATTGTTCCAAATTGTTGTCCAAAGGGTTAAACTAATTCACAGCTCCACCACATACCACTGTGCTTATTTTTTTGCACTCCCTTCAACAATTATCATTTTCCTTTTATGTCATCCTTGCCAATGCAGTTGGTGTAAGGGGCAACATCAGAGTTGATTTAATTGGCATCTCTCTGATTAATAGTGATTTGGAACTGTGTGACAGTTTGGATTTCTTTCTTTGAAACCTTCCTGTTCAAATCCTCTGATCACCTGTCAATAGACAAATTGCTTTCTTATTTTTATAAATCTGAATTAACTCCTTATGTATCTTAAAAAATAAGGCCTTTATCAGAGAAATTTGCTGCAATGACTTTTTTGCCCAGTAAGCTACTTCCTTTCTAATTTTAACAATATTGATTTTTGTCTGTGCCAAAATATTTCAATTTTATAAAATGAAAATTGTCTATCTGATCCAAAGATATACAGGTAAATGTTTAACAAATGGCTCTCCAGGAAAAAAAAGTGCATATATAACAAACTTTTAAGTTTAATCTGTATTATTAGCATTTTCTCTATCACTTTATGTGAAGGCAATCAACAAAACTAAGTCAAGCCCTTATTCGTAGTGTTTACCCTATTTCTCAGGTGTAAATATGCATACTGAAAATTTAACAAAATGAAGAAATGTTGAGATATGATTCAAGCTGGTGCCAGCATATTGCTGATTTTATCTTCTGTGATTCACTCTAATGCCTTTTTGATCATTAACTCTTCCCCTATCCATAGATCTGACAGGAAACATCTTCCTTGTTTCTCTAATTTGTTTAGCATGTCACTTTCTAATATTTATGTAATGTATTCATTTGGAACCTAACTGATGTGAATTGCTGGTCTAAGCCTACTTTCTGCCAGACTGCTCTTCATATTTCTCTACAGTATTTGTTGAATAGTGAGTACTTAACCCAATAGGTGGGACTTCTGGGTTAATCAAACTCTAAGCTACTAGATTCCTTTAGTTTCTGAATTCTGTGTTCCTAACCTTTTCCACTAATTGACCTTTCTATTTTTCTAACTAGCACTATGTCATTTTGATGATTATTGCTTTGTAGGATATTTTGAGATCTGATTTCCTTGTTTCTCATTTTTTTTTCATTATTTCCCTTAAGATTCTTTTGTCCCTCCAGATCAATTTCATTATTGCTTTTTCTAATTCTTCAAAATAATCATTTGGTAGATTGATTGGTATGGCACTAATAAATAAGCTAATTTAGGTAGTACTGCCATTTATTTATACTCTTTAAATCTGAAGGATAAAACATGCGGTAGATAAAAATTGCAATTCAATATTACTACATTTAAATTCCTCTAAATACATCTGCAATATATCATCAGGGTACAGAGGTGCCCCTGGGTTTTTTTAGGGTTATGCCAGCTTCATCAGGTATAATCAAGTGGGAAAGGCTTTTAGTACATTTCCAAGACTAGCTTAGCTATGTTTGGAGAAGCTCATCACCAGACTGGCCATAGTAATTTTGAAACACTAAGTACCAAACACCAAGTGTTGGAATATGTATCATTAAAAGAAAGCACCCACATCTATTAAAAAGTAAAGGAAATGCAACCTGTACAAATAATGATAAAACAACAAATTTTTAGAAGCATTAAATATTTCAGGTAATCAAATTTAAATTTATTTTCTTGATCAGGTCTCAGTAGAAATGGAAAAATTAGAATCAAATGATCAATTCTTGTGTAAAGCTATAACACCATTTATTTAGTCTGCTCTGAATCCAATTTAACTCTCTACCCTTGAACATTATAACTTGCTTTAGTTCTTTCCTTCTCAATTATTCTTCAACTTACTCACCAAAGTGAAAATTTTCATTTAAATGTAGTAATAATGTTATATTTAGAAATTTATAGTATCACTGAGTTGATTATTTGAAAGTTAAAACTACTTAGGGGCAGCTAGATGGCGCAGTGGATAGAGCACTGGCCCTGGATTCAGTAAGACCTGAGTTCAAATGGCCTCAGACACTTGACACTTACTAGCTGTGTGATTCTGGGCAAGTCACTTCACCCCACTGCCTCGCCAAAAAAAAAAAAACCCACTACTTAAGGTACACCAATTTGAATTATGCAGGATTATTTATCCACTAGAAGAAAACAAAAGAAATTTAGGGAAGTCAGGTTCTATCCTAGAATCTTGGGTGTGACCTTTTGACTGACTCCAAGTTTTACAAAACAAATCTTTTTATTAAGGGGATTTGTTCTGTGAAGTTTAGATTCAGTCAAAGTGCTGCACTTGAGAACCTAGAGGGCCACATGTGGCCTCAAGTTCTCTACCCCTTTTCTATCCAGATAAATTAGGAATAGCCTATGAAGGTGCAGGAGGGAGAGAATCCTAGCTATGTCTTTGGTATACAAATCAGGACAGGAACAAGCCTTTAGTTAATTCTTGAAGAAATCATGTTGAAGTAGAAACTTGATGAGAAATCAAATGATGAAAACACATTAGGTCATTTTAAAACTCTGAATCTCTTAATGACTAAACAGAGATTTCATGTAAATGTTATATGGTACTAACAGAACAAGACTGAAATTGTTTCACAAGGCAAGAAAAAATAACAAGGCAGAGAATTTGTACCAAATAGACAAGGGTGAGTAAAAGCCAAAGATGTTACTATCATCTGTCATGGCATATCATGGGATAACTCAAATAAGGGGGATCCTACGTAAATGCTGTACATGGCTAGTAAAATGGCACAAAAGGAAACAATAGTAACTATCAAGATGAATGATAGTAGAGAGAACATGTATAGAATGGTGCAGAGTTACTCTCCTCAAATTCCCTCTATCCCAGTTCCAAATTTAACTACTACCTACCAAATCTCCAATACTGAAAATAATGGTCAATAAAAATTTAGTTCCAAACAACAGGATACGTGAAGAAAACTTAAGTTAAACAGAACTTTCCCTTATTTGATGGATATAGGTATTCCAGTTAAGTTTGCTATGAATTCCTATTAAGTGATTCGTTTTCTTGCCGATTTTAAAAATATGAACTTTGCTGCCTGGTAAATATTCTGAATCAGACATAAAAATTATACTTAATGCAGGCAAATTTGCAAAAATCACTTATATAAAAGAAAAGGAGTGATAAGAGAATAGTAATCTGGGAATCACAAAGACCCCTATAGGTTCATGTCCTACCTCAGACATGTAAAACCTGTTGGACCAGGAGCAAATTCCTTACCTCCCAAATTCCTGGATAACACTCTAAGACTATGAATAACAGACAAGATACTGATCTACACTGGTAAACAGTTTCCACATTAGCAATTTCTGATACCAATGAAATTAAAGGAAAAGAGAAGCAAAAAAGCTTCACAAGAAATATTTTCAAATGACTATTTTACATAAAATAAAATTATTCAAAGTAAAACATAGCAACTGAAGAAAATCTAACATTATGATCATTTGACTCACTCACATTCTTCATAAAGTAGCAAAAAACAATCTCATTTAAGATTTAAACAATTTTAATGATACCAACTTTTACCACAGTGATCCTTTTTATTTGTTCTTATTTTGCATTTCATTTGAATTTCCTGGTCTCTCTCCAAGAAGTTCACCTGAAGAAACCTCTGTATCATATGTGACAACACCTCCGTGATATGAGGTTACAGAACAAAGAATTCATTGCAGTATGACAGAAAACTCACTGTACTAACAAATCAGGATGAATTACGGTCCTTCACCAAATCTGACATCAACCCTGTGATCTTGGGTAAGCTAGTTAATTTCTATGGGTGCTGGTTTTCTCTTTTTTTTTTTTTAGATGGACTCGGAAACGATAAATTCCCTTTTAGTTCTAAGATCCAATCTTCCTACCAAAATTGCCCAATCCTTGTCAAACCATAAAGATTTTTTCAATTTTCTGTTGCAACATTTAATTGTCAGACAACTGGCAAATAGGCAATAATCATCAGGAAATTACTCTAGAGCGCTGTTAAACATGGTCACTAAAATATACACCAGTGGTCCAGCTTCCAAATAATAAGGTTACAATAAAAAACAGCCTTCCAAGGAAAAAAATCCTGTTGGTCTATCAGTTCAAAGGACCAAGCTTACCATATAAACAAAAGTGTTAAATAAAGACTGAAAGATTTGATCATTTGATTGACAACTCATGATTTCTTTATTAATAATTCTTTCATTTTGGACCATGTTCACAAATTTGCTACTTTCAAAACATGGCAAAGCAGAGATCATTACCATAACATGGCAGTTCAGTTGGTTGCAGACAGAGGAAGAAAGGGCACAGTTATACTAAAACTACACTACAAAATCCCAAAATTCTGTATCACAAGTACTATTTGTATAAAGCAAATTTGAGAGTAAATTTAGTTCCCTAAACTTAAGAGTTTTAAGTGATAAATACCATGCCCTACACTTCAACCAGTAACATAATTTTAACAAAAAAAAAGTTTGTTACTTTTAAATGTCAAGTAGGCAGACTCTTAGCACAAATAATTATCTCTTATTTCAAGGACTACTGTGAACCAAAATTTAGGCAAAAATCTTCATTCATTAAGTCTAGATGGTTCTTTAATCCCAAGATTGCTCATGACTCCTTAGGTCAATTGGAAATAACACTATGGTAAAGAGGACATAGTAGGCACTTAGATGTATAAACTGAATTGAAGTCAATATATTTAACTCCTCTATAAACCAAATGACACCGTTGTTCCCCGGCTACAGAGTCTACCTATGATTCCAGCCAAATTTCTTACAAATGGTATCAAGAGGAATAAATAGTATCAAGAGGAATCAAGAGATACATAAACAGAAAAAAAAAGAGTCGGCTGAAAATTAATCTCTATGGTTAAAAAAAATCAATTCAAAACCTAGGCCTTAAAGATCATCACAGAATCCCAGCATCACAGACTTAGAACCAGAGGTCATCTAGTCTAAATCCTCCAGTGAGGAAAAAGAGAAAATTAAGCTACCTGCCCAAGGTCACGTGGGTAGTCAGCATCAGGGGCAGGATTTGAACTCATGTCCTCTAACTCCAGAGATAATGCATTTTACACTGTATCTCATTACTTCTCTCTCTTAATAATACAATATGATAATCTCCTCACACAAAGGATAAAAATCATTACAATTCCAGTATTGATGTGGTATTGGCACATTCACCAAAATAGTAAAATTCCCTAAACAAACTACAACTTTTTATATTTTAATTTTTCTATTTTAAAAGTTGTTCCAAAATATAGTAGAGAAAATCAAAAAGAAAACATTAGTACAAAAGGACTCCTGGCACAGTATATTACTTTCAGGAAGTAAAGAAAGAAATGTTTCTAAAAATTTGGTACCTCTGCTTCATGTCACTTAGAACTTATTACTTCAATATTAATTTTTATTCACAATCAAGTCTTATCAATGCAGCACAATAGGACTGTAAGGACTTTGGTGAGAATGCATAATATAGTCTTATATTAAGTTTGCATTTTGTATGTCATTATGGTCCATGTGAATTAAATGAAAATATCCTATTTCCCTAATGCTAAAGAAACTGGAGACTCTCCAAAGTCTTTGAATTCAATTACTTTCCTGACACAACTAAGTCCTAGTGATCTGCAGACTATGGAATATTAGAAGCACAATAAAATAATTATATCCCTCAAAAAGTATAAAAGTATGGGAAAGACTATTATAGACAAAATAGAAAGTGAACAAATTCATACAAAATATTTTGGTTGTATTAAATTCTTTGTATAGTCTTTACTGAGGCTGAGGAGCAGAGGCTATTGAAGTTCAGTTATTTCAGCAAAAGACCATGTTATCTTCATTTCCACATCTGTTCTCATTTCCTTTGTTACCTCTTTACCCCACATCTAAACAATATTAAATCAAGGCACACAAGAATTTTTAAAAATTTATTTTAGCTCTCCTTATTGCATTGTTTTAACAATTATTTATCCAGTCTCATAACAATAAGTTTCATTGGGTTTTTTATTTTTGAATAGCAGATTAATATATTTTATCAACATTATAAAATTCAATGAAGGGTAACCACACAAGAACATGGGGGCAAAAAATGCTGAACGAGAAAAAGAATAATGGAAATTGTATAAAGCTTAGAATGTCACATTTTAATTCCAAAAATTATTGTTGCTTCTATTTAAATTTAAAAGAGAATTTACATTAGATACTAATCTATATAACATTTCATATCTGCAGTTTCATATTGCTCATAAAATTTTAGTAAGATACTAATTACCACCTTATATCCAGGTCCTAACTGATGTATTGCAAATATCTGTGCTGGGTTGAGCGCTTCACTGAACACATAAACTGCACCAAGCTGACCACAGAATACTCTATTTGCATCAGCGGTTTCTGAAGATCCAAGAAAGCACTTATCATAGCTCTGTTTAAAAATAAAAAAGTATACATATAATGTCAAATGCACTATTTCTGAGTGACATCTAAACAAAATACTTGTCCCTTCATTACTACAAAATATAATATAGTGTCATAATAAAAAAATTAAAATCAAATAAACCTTTAGCAGTAGTTTTCTTTAAATAGTGGTTACATTTTTCCTACTTAAAAAAATGAAATGTGCTTCTATTTTCAATATTCATTGATAACTTCTCAGACAATGATCACCACCATTTTAGTTCTAATTACACTAAAATAGTAAAAATAAGTGAAAGGACAAAAGTTTAAAAAAATATAGAAAACAAACTTACATCATTTGTATTAACATGCCAGGCCATATCACCATATGAAACCAGCTGACCATTAACATAACATCGTATTTCACTATTTCTCCAACGATTGTAGATATGAACAATGCTGATCATATACCACTTAAAGGAATTGAAAAAGAAAAAGGAAATGCATAAACAAATTTTTATAATTACAACAAATAAATATGAAGAAAATGTTCATATCACCTAAGATGACAAAACTCCATTTATCATAGAAAAATAATTATAATTCAAGTTTAAAGCAACTGATACCAACTATGCATTTCACACTGGTCAAAACAGAGAAGTAGTTTGCGTTACCAAACCTGCTGACTGCTAAATATTCGTGAATTATTTTTGAATCGTTGTTATCATATTTAGGTATAGATATTCCTCTATAGGAAGAGATGAAATTAGTCCCTAATTTATGGCTAGCATTTATTATACTTTTAAAAATATATGTTTCCAAGGGAATGTTTTATATTAAGGCTAAAAAAAAAATCTAAGACTTTATAATATAAAACCAAATTCCACCTCTTCTCTCTGAAATCTTTTTTTTTCTAATCTCACTATTGCTGTTAATACTGAAAACCTCAGAGTTATACTTAGCTCTTCTTTATCTCCCAAGTGCTCTGAATATCAAATTTAAAAGTTTTAGCAAGTGTATCTTCAGAATAGATCTTTCCATCTGTCTGTCCATTCCATTCCAGCACCTTAATTCAACACCTTAATGCTAACACCTTAATTCAGGCCTAGACTTTTTTTTAATAGCTTCTGGCTCTCAAATTTAATGAGCGAGACAAGTAAAAAACTATGTACAAACAAGATACATACAAAATAAATTGGGGACAGTTTCAGAGAAAAGGCATTAAAGTTAAGGAGGAATGGGAAATTCAACTTGCCCATCTTGGAATGGGACTTTAAACGAGATTTGAAGGAAATGAGGGAAAGCAAGAGGCAGAGATGAGGAGTTACGTGCATGGAGGATAGCCAATAAAAATGCCTGAAGTAAGAAGATGAAGAATCTAATGCAATGAACCGCAAGGAAGCCAGCATCACTGGATCTCATATCTAGTGGACTATGGAGGGCTGTATAAGGACATGGTCAGATCAGCCTTTTCAGACAGCTAAGGGAAAAATGGACTGGAGTACAAAGAGACTTCAGGCAGGGAGATCAACCAGTATTTATTGTAATAGTCCAGGTGTGAGGTGATTATGGTGTGTAGTAGGGTGGTGGCAGTATCAGTGGACAGAAGAAAGCATATACAAGAGATGTATGAAGATAGAAACAAAGGGCTTGACAACTAATTGGATGGGGGTGGGGGCAGAATGACAGCAACTGTGTTGTTAAGGAGGAAATGTTAAGTTGAGAGCCTTGGTAACTGGGAGAAGTGTGGTGCCCTGGAAAGTAACAGAGAAGTTCAGAGGAGTGGAGGTTTGGGGGAATGATAATGAGTATAGTTTTTGACATATCGATTTTAAGATGTCTATGAGATATCCAGTTGGAGACGTTCAATAGGCAGTTAGAGAAGTGAAACTCGAGGTGAGGAAAGAGGTTAAGGCTAGGCAAATGGATCAAATCAAATAACTGAATACATGGGAGTTGATGAGATTACCAAGGGAAATCTATAGAGCAAGAAAAGAGACTCAGGACAAAAACCTTAGGAGACATGTAGAGTTAGCTAGATAAAGATCCAGCAAGGGAGACTAAGAGCAAGAGACAAATTCTATGTCCTCTCTGAAAGCAATTCAGAAAGGCAGGAGGAGAACCAGAAGAGAGAGTATAATGAAAATCTAAAGAGGATAGAGTGTCAAGGAGAAGAGGATGACTGAAAGTGTCAAAGGATATAGAGAGGTTCAGAAGGATGAGGACTGAGAAACGACCATTAGCTTTGGTGATTAAAAAGGGCATTGTTAACTTTGGTGAGAGCAGTTTCAGTTGAATGATGAAAAGTAGGCAAGAAAAGTAGACGCTGTCTCTATGAGAACAGGCTCAACAGAGTTAGCCAAGGAGTAAATCAGACTCTCGTTCCCATTCCTTTTCTCTCTGTTTTACTCTCACATAAAATTACTAAAATATCTTTTTGTATAGATCCAAAAAAGAGGTAACAGGGAATATTTTCTCTCTACATAAGCACTGTAAGAAACCCCCAAAAAGGAGGAAAATTGGTAAAATATCACTAAAATATCAACTACGACACTTTTGCTGCATGCAAAAGGACGGTGGGAAGTCATCTTTACTGCCACTGCACCCTATCCCAGCTGACACCACAGGCAGCTAACTGAGGTGCAGGTCTGAAAATCTGCAGCATGTACCGTATTTATTTCTGAAGCTTTAGATGGTGCAAACATCACTCAGATGTCTTCCCCCACTATTTCCTCCTTCATCTCGTCTCACATGAAGAGGTGGCCCTTCTCTCTGACAAGGTTAATTACTCTGTGTTCCCCCTTGATCCTATTCTCATTCAGCAAATTGCCTTCTCTACCATCCTCACTTTATCACTGATTTTCAACTTCTTTCTATATACTGATTGTATCCCTGATGCCTCCCAACATGCCTGTGTCTCCCCATAAAATCCATAAAAAAAAAACTCAATTTGATTCAACTATCATTGCTAGCTATCATTCTACATTTCTCCTTCATTCTCAACCAGAATTCCTAAGAAAGCCATTTACAATCAATGACTCCACTTCCTCTCCTCTCACTCTGCTTTAAGCTCTCAATAATCTGGTTTCCTTATCCTCTCCTCTAACCTATCCCTTTGCCCTCTTATTTCCTTCTGAATTTGGAAGACTTTTATACCCTCCTAGATATATATGTTGTTTCCTCTTTAACCTATTCCCGATGAGAGCAAGGTTTCAGCACTACTCGCCTTCCCCCCTACTTGCTTCTTCTGTATCTATTTTTCCTTTTATGCTTCATTTGTATGAGATAACTATTCCTTTTTATGCTTCCCTATATAGTTTTATTTTGTTAGAATCGCCCCATCATGCTCAGGTCAGCTCACACAATTTTTTCAAACTACCCAAATAATGATAACAATCATAAGATACTGCTAATATTTTCAAATATACAAAATAAATAATTTATTGAGTCCCTTATAATTGGTCTTTAATGTTTACCTTATGTTTCTCCTGGATGTTATATGTCAAATTTTCCCTTAAGTTCTGCTGTCTTTGTTGCAAAAACCTGAAAGTCTTTCAGTTGGTTAAATGTCTACCTTTTTTTACATTCAGGGTTATACTTAACTTTGCTGGGTCCTTCAAAATAGTAACTGCTAGGTCCTGTGTAATCCTTAATGTAGTTCCACGATATTCAAATTGTTTTTTTCTTGTTGCTTCCAACATTTTCTCCCTAACCTGGGAGCTTTGAAATTTGGCTATCACATTCCTGTTAAGTTTTTCTCCTGGGATCTCTTTCATGTGGTGATGAGCAGATTTTTTTCTATTTCTGCTTTGCCTTAATAACTCCAGTGCAATTTTCCTTGATGATTTCTTAAAATATTGTATCAAGATTCTTTTTATTATAATTTTCAGATACTCTGACTATTCTTATATTTGTGCTCCTCTACCTATTTTACAGACTGGTTGTTTATCTGATGAGATGTTTCACTTTCTCTTCTATTTTTTCATTCTTTTGATTTTATTTCTTGGTCTCTTAGAATGTCATTAGCTTCCTCTTGCCCAATTCTAGTTTTCAAGGAATTATTTTCTTCCTTAAGTTTTTGATTCTCCATTTCTAGTTGGTTGACTTTCTTTTCATATTTTTCTTGATTTTCTTGGATTGCTCTTATTTTTTTTTCTAATTTTTCCTCAATCTCTCTTATTTGATTTTTAAAATCCTTTTCAAGTTCTTCCAAGAACTTTTGTTGCGCTTGGGACCATCTGACATTTCTCTTTTAGCTCATTATCTTCCTTTGCATATGAACCCAGATCTTCCCTATCCCCATAGTAACTATCTATGGTTGGTTTCTTTCTCCTTTGCTTACTCATTTTTTTTTGTTTTGTTTTGTTTTATTTTTTAGTAGCTACTAGTGTAATGAAGTTCTAGTCCTGAGGTACAGGGAATGATGCGGAAGGATCAGGTCCTTCTTACTGTTATTTTCTGAGGTCTGTCCCAGGGCCCAACCTTGGACTCTCCTCTCCACTCCTAAGCCACAGCTAGGGCCCTATCCACAGTGTACTGTAAATGATCTTGCTCCATCCAGTCCCTCAGGTGGTTGCAAACTACAGCTGTCCTCTGTGCCCTGGAACTGAAACCAGGGACTCTGCTCTCCTGCAAGTGACCACAACCATCAGCGTTCCTGCCCCCTTGCCACTGCACTCACCAGGTATGTGCTAGCTCCTTCTTCCTCCAAGTGGCAGCCACAGCCTGGCATGTGTCTGGTCACCACAGCTGTGTTTGGCATCCCTTGACAATGTAAGGTCCTTCAATAGTCTCCTACTCAGCAGTCAAACCTGGACACTGTCTGGGAGATGAAAGTTTCTAAGGCAGATGCTGCCTTTTCAAACCAGCTACCCCAAAGGGATGGTGTTTGTTGACTCCGAAGAGTTGGGCTGGAGGTGTTTGCACTTCACTTAGGCCAAACCTTGATCCCGGAGGTCAGGTCTTTCCTGGGGTCTTCTGAAATTGTCTTAGGAGGACAACTGCTTTACCCCATGTTTATTTCTACTGCCCTGAGGCAACGTTCTGGTTAGTTTGTCTGTTTTTTGGGTTTTTTTGGTGGAGGAAATTTGGATAGCAGAAAGTTTTCTGACCTACTCTGCCACCTTCCCAGAATCCTCTCTGTATTTTTCTTTTAAGTCATTTAGGAACATATCTTGCTATAGTTCCATGCTGTCTTGAGAATCAACAAGGACTTCTGCTGATAAGGTGTTAATTCATTTTGCTTTGTCTGTCCATATTTATTCACAGATGTCTGGACTCTTCTACCTGATCTGAAGCTATACTCTCTTCTGTTATTAATATCTTTCCTGCTGATATATTTGCTTAGGCTCAAGGTCTTTAATTTAGTTTCCTCCTCTAGATCTTTGGCAATTTCAAACTGTTATTGTTTTTCATTTCCCTATCATTTAGTCTCCTAAAAGCCTTCTCAGCCTCCTCCCAATCCAGGTAAATCACAGGTAATTCACATGTGAGGACAGAACTGGCCCAGCTAGATGCTGGAGTCTTTTCCTCAAGCCGAGTGGAGTAATCTACTGCCTCCCACATGTGGCCTCCCCCAGTTTCCTCTGTTTAGTTCTCTAGCTGAGCTGTGTTGGAGAACAGATAGCTGCCATGCTATCTCGGCCTAATTAACCTTCTGATTTTTGGTTTTCTCCAATGAAAGGAGAGATGGTAGAGTTGAGTTCTGTTGGAGATCTGGTTCTGCAGTCCTGCTACTAAAGTGTGGTGGGTGGTGAGGGAAGGAGTACTGAGAAAACATAGTAAGGGTTCGGCATTAGCCTTCTCTGCTATTTTTTTCATTGAATTGTTAACTTGTTTGGGTTCTTGATATCTGGAAATAGCTGATATTGCTTTATCTCATGTATAATTCCTATCATAGAGAGGTCTGACAGCTCATGAGGATCAGGAAAAAAATGTAGTCTTCAATCTTGTTGAATGGAATGAACTAGAAATCTCACTTGAAGTCTTAACTGCCTCATGGCCATTTCTTAAACCTCATTCTTCTTCACCTCTCTGCAGCCTTTGACACCATCACTCACCCCCTTCTCCTTGATAATTTATCTTCTCTGTTTTCATGATACTGTTCTTCTACTTCTATCTGACAGACTACTTTTCTGACTTCTTGGTTAGATCTTCATCAGTGTCACAAACATTAAACATGGGAATTCCTTAAGGATCCAACGTGCATCTTCTCTTCTTTCACACTATTTACTTTGATGTTCTTATAAGATCCCATGGATTCAATTAACTCTAAGCAGGCAATTCTGAGATCTATTTGTCCAGACTTAACCTCTCTCGACCTACAGTCTAACATTACCAAAAGTTTTTTGGCCAATCTCAAATTGAACGTCCCATTGGCATCCCAAAGTCACTATGTCCAAAACAGTACTTATCTTTTCCTCTAAATCTTCTTCTCTTCAAAACTTCCCTATTAATGTCAAGGGTACCAACATCCTTTTAATCACCTGGGCTCAGAACCTATTTGTCATTCTCAACTCCTCATTCACTCCATATTCATAATTCGATGCTAAGTTTTTTCAATTTAATCTTCATAATATCTCTAATATTTGTCTCTTCTACATGCACATAGCAGCCACTCTAGTGGTAAATCTTCATTACCACATATCAGATGATTGTCTTCTACTTAAACTCCCTTCCTGAAGTTTTTCCTTACTCCAGTACATTCTCTACTCAGAGACACCAAAGTGATCTGACCATGTCCCCTCCTTATGCAACCCAGTGGCTCACTATTACCTCTAAGATCAAAGATAAATTCACTATTTGACTTTTAAAGCCTTTTATGACCTGGGCCATTCCTACTTTTTCAGTTTTCTTAAATATGATTACCCTCCACATACTCTGAAATCTAGTTGATACTGGTCTGCTTACACAAGGCACCCTATATTGCCTATATCAAGGCATTTTCATATCCACCACACCTGGAATGCTCTCCCTCCTCATCTTTCCCTCACAGCTTCCATCAAACCTCAGCTACAATCTCACTTTCTGAAAGAAGCTTTCCTAATAGTCTTCCTTTTAATATTGTCTCCATTTTGTATAAATGTCAAAAAATGGAATGAGTTCTCTCTGGGTATAGAAATTCAGTAAAATTTCTATGGTAATATATTGGTCAGATCCCACGGGGAATAAAACTGTCCATTTGTAAAAATATGGAAGTCCAGTGAACCATTCAAACCATTAAAATCATTAGAACTAATAAATTATTTAAGAGAAGCAAGATATACAAATTCACTTATCAAATAAAAACTAGTTCTGCTATATTTCTCTGCCTTTCGAAGTCATCAGAGCAAAGTGCTCAAATTCTAAATTTCTTACAAATAATGGAATTTTATCATTAGTATTTATTCCTCCCTCATTAAAAATGGTATAGCACATTAATTTAAGTGACAACGAATAAAAGTTAATTTTATTTTGAAAATGTCAAATAACCTTTTCAGATAAATGGAAAAACACAGAGGGATTACAAAATGAGCGTTGGATATCATTGTTCCACTAGTGTTCATTGCTTCAGTTTACACTGTTCATTTTGTTTAACAAAAGTCAAAGATGATGACGACATGTAATAATTATCCTTCACAATATGCTGACATTTAATTTAGCCTTGGTGATTACAAATTTCTGTGTAAACCTGGGCATGGCCCATATAAAGTTTGAAGAATATGCATAACCCACAATATAGCTTTTCACATACAAGGTAAGAGAGAACTGGGGAAGGTTTAACCAAGGGAAAATTTTAGGGAGGACGTGATAGCAATCTTCAATTGAAGAGCTGTCACATGGAAGAAGGAACAGACTTTGTTCTAGCTGGTCCAGGGGGTAGAATGGGGACCAGTGAGCCAAAGCTCCAAAGAGGAAAATTAATAAATGCTGAGGTAAGGAAGAACTTCTTAATGAAGAGATTTATATATAAGGGGAAGAGGCTATCTTGGGAGGCAGTGAGTTTCCCTTCCTTGGAAGTCTTCAAGAAAAGGCTAGATGGGACTATCATCATCATCCATCATCATGATAACAAGCATTTATATAGCATTTCTAAGCTTGCAAAGTGCTTTACAAATAATATCTCCTTTGTCAGCTATTAAATAGAGAAGTTTCTTATTTGTGAACGAGTTAGCGTAGGTAGTCCCTTCCAACTCAAATTATTTACAGTATGAACTAACTTTTTCCAGTTAAAGGCCTTATCTCCACAAGCATCAATGACATCAACAACATCAAATTTGTCTTCCTGCTAAGATTTGTCCTCTATTTTGCCTATTGCCCATACATTACGAATTTATAAAAATATCTGGGGCCATGGGTTTATTGAACTGTTTCTTTATAAGATTTTAGCTCCTCTGAACTTCCAGACCAAGGGAAAATATATGCAAAATAAAAGACTTTCTAATTCATACTGTAAAGCTTAGGAATAAAAATACTTCACCTAAAAGAAACAATCCAAAAACATTTTCATTTTTACTTACCTTTCGTGGTTGAAAATCATATTTCACACAGTGTTGAAAACCTTTGCCCTTTGACTTCAGTGAAGTAACTATTAAACAGTTGCCAACAAAATGAGCAGAATAACCAACACCTTTGCTAGTACGAAAACTGTTTAAAAAAAAATAGGAATAAGGAATTAAACTAAATAGTATCAAACTCCTACTAAAAGTATATAGGTACATAAGACTTGCCATACAGAGGAGAATAGGTATATACTTGCAGACAAAACAATAAAACCTAACTTGCTGAAATAATTTGGGTGCTTTGGGGGGTCTGAACTACTGAAAAGCAAGAATTAAAATATTTTACTATCTTTATTTTAATGTTATATTCAAGTACACAGATTAACACAAATTATTGGCTGACAAATACTTACAGGGGTCCTGGCCTCTGTGAGGACCATCAAAGCCCATTATCCCACCTTAAGATTGTGAAAGAGTAATAACTGTAAATCACATTTATATGACATTTTAAGTTTTGTGAGCAGCTTTACATACATCATCTCAACTGATCCTCACAATAATCCTGTAAGTATTACATACATTACCCTCATTTTATAGATGAAAAAACTGAGGGACACAAAGATTAAATGATTTTCCCAGTAATCACAGAGCTAGTCGGCCAGAAACTTCCCCTAAGATTTGCCTATTAAATCATAAATGTGTCGGCAACTGTTCATTGGAGGAGTTCCCACTCTGGAAGTTCCCTACATGAAGGAAATCATAGCTCCTTTGAAAATTTGCTTATACACAAGGCACAGTGCAAGGCAAAGTGTTGGTGATACAAATTTCAAATGAAAACATCCCTACAGCTCACATTCTACCTGACTAGAATTAAAGAATTTATACAGATACAAACACAAGATAATTTAAGGAGGGAGAAAACACTAATAACTTGGGAGATCAGGAAAAGCTGCTGACAAGAGATGGCAAATAAGATAATATATGTAAAAGAGCTTTCTCTATCTGAAGACCTGAGTTCAAATTTTACCTTGAATACTGACTAGGTACAGCCAAGTCACTTAACCTCTGTTTGCCTCAGTTTCCTCAATTGTAAAATGAGGGAGAATAAGAGCACCTAGCTCACAGAGTTGTTGTGAGGATCAAATGAGACAATATCTGTAAAAAGCAGTTAGCATAGTGCCTGGCACATAGTTGACACTATAAAAATGTTAATTCTAGAGGCAGCTAGGTGGCACAGTGGAAAGAGCTCTGGCCTCGGAGTCAGGAGGACCTGAGTTCAAATCCAGCCTCAGACACTTGACACTTACTAGCCGTGTGACCCTGGGCAAGTCACTTAACCCTGACTGCCAAAGCAAAAAAATAAAAAAATAAAATATTAATTGTTTCCCCTTCCTTTTTTTTTAAGTACAACACAAATTAGGATGGCACTATTATAATTATTTTTCTTCCAGCTCTGAAACCTTCCTTGGCACCAGGGGCTTTTTCACTCTGGAATATCTCTTTGCTATGCTAGGCCCCTCTCCCAATTATGAGTAATTTCCAGGCCTCCATTTTAGAAAGGGTTACAGGCCAGCCTTCCATGAGTCTTCTTCTGGCTCTGCTTCTGAATCTCTGGATTCAGAACATACCTTAGCATTTGTATTCTTCTCTCAGAGCCTGGGGCCTTCTCATCCTGACATTCTCCCTTTTCTCCCATTTTTGAGTTCCTATTGGAGCCTCCATTTTGGAGTAGAGCCTAAGTTTGGCCATCCTTCATATCCTTCCAGCTCTGATTCTGACTCTCTGGACTCTGACAGGATATCCTGATAGGCACCTTCTCTTACAGTTCCCTACTTGTCAGGTCCCTTTTGTAACCTGCCTTCCCCCACTAGATCATAAGTATGTTGAGGGTAGAGACTGTTTCTTTTTGCTTGTATTTGTATCCCCAGTACATAACAGAGTTCCTGTCACATTGTTGTTCTTCAGCCATGTTTAATTTTTTTGCGACCCCATAAGTCATAACATGCCAGGTGCTTCTATCTGCCACTATTTCCTGAAGTCTGTCCAAGCTCATGTTCCTTGTTTCCATTTTACTATCTATCCATCTCATCTTCTTCCATCCCCTTCTTTTTTGCCTTCAATCCTCCCCAGTATCAGGGGCTTTTCCAATATGTACTGTCTTCTCATTATGTGACCAAAGGATTTAAATTTCAGCTTCAGTATTTGACTTTCCAGTGAATAGCCTGAAGTTATTTCTCTAAGTACTGACTGATTTGATCTCCTTGATGTCCAAGGGACTCTCAAAAGTCTTCTCCAGTACCACAATTGGAAAGTGTAGACTCTGCAGCACTCAGCTTTCCTTATAATCCAACTATTACAGTTATGCATTGCTACTGGGAAAACCAAAGCTTTAACTATATGGACTTTTGTCAGCAAGGTGATATCTCTGCTTTTTAGTATGCTGTCCAGATTTGCTACAGTCTTCCTTCTAAGCAGTAAGCAAGCATCTTTTAATTTCATGTCATCTTTCACAGTGATCTTTGAGCAGAAGAATATAAAATCCAACACTGCTTCTATTTCTTCTTCTATTTGCCAGGAAGTGATGAGACCAGTTGCCAAAATCTTTTTTTTTAATGTTAAGCTTCAAGACAGCTTTTACCTCTCATCTTTCATTTTCCTCAAGAACCTTCTTAATTCTTTACTTTCTGCCATCAGAGTGGCATTGTTGCATATCTGAGATTGTGATATTTTCCCCAGCAACCTTAATTATGGCTTTTGATTCATCCAGCCTGGAATTTTATGTGATATAATCTGTATTTAAGTTAAATAAGGTGACAATACTACTTTTCCAATCTTAAACCAATCAGCTGTTCTATGTTCAATTCTAACTGTTGCTTCTTGTCTAATATACAGGTTCCTCAGGAGACAAGATGATCTGTTGCTCCTATCTCTTTGAGGACTTGCCACATTTTGTTGTGATCCACACAAAGGCTTTAGTGTAGTCAATGAAGCAGAAGTAAATGTTTTTCTGGAACTTTGCTTTCTCAATAATATAGTGAATGTTGGCAATTTGGTTCCTAGTTCCTCTGCCTCTTCTTAATCTCTTCTGCTTCTGCTAAATCCCTACCATTTTTGTCTTCCATCACGTCCATTTTTTCATGAAACATTCCCTTGATATCTATGATTTTCTTCAAGAGATCTCTTGTCTTTCCCATTCCATTGTTTTCTTCTATTTCTCTGCATTGCTCATTAAGAGAACTTTCTTATCTCTCCTTGCTATTCTCTGGAATTCTGCATTTGGTTAAATACATTTTCTGTTTCTCCTTTCGCTTTCACTTTCCTTCTTTCTTCAGCTATTTGTAAAGCCCATCATACAGCCATTTTGCTTTCCTGATCTTTTTCTTTGGGATGGTTTTTGTAGCTGCCTCCTGTAAAATATTTCAAAGCTCTGTCTATAGTTCTTCAGGCACTCTTATCTACATGATCTAATCCCTTAGCTCTATTCACCACTTCAAAAAGGATATTAGTTAGGTCATATCTATCTGGTCTGAAGGTTTTCCCTACTTTCTTCAAATTAAGTATGAATTTTGCAATAAGAACCATGATCCAAGCCACAGTCACATAGTAATTAAACACTTAATAAATGCTTGTTTCCTATTCGCTGTAATAATCCCAGTAATAGCATCTAGTTACGATTTTTTTAAAAGCTAGCTAGTTCTCTTGGAGAGGCAGAATGGCAATTGTGGGCAGATAGCCCCAGAAGCATAAAGTCCTGTTTCAAGTCCCTTGACAGTTCAAGTCCTCTGACACATTTGCTGTGTAATCCTTAGCAAGTCATTGAATCTCTCAGGACTAAAGTCAACTCTCTAAGATTATAAATTGCAAAGAAAGTGCCAACCTCAACTTCCATTGGTAGAGCAGCCAGGCAGAGAAACAATTAAATAACATTAAAAATCAATGCTATTTATAAAGTTAGTGATTAAGCTAGAATTATATTGTTTTAAATCATGAAAGAGGTAAAACTATAAGTTATCATACTTATTATTTGATGTTTTATGAACTGGCTCTGAAGGAAACTACAAAAGAAGTTTCAAAAAAAAATCAATGTGAAAGTTCTAGAATGACTATGCACATATGTGTGTATGTGTGAGTGTGCATGTGCGCACACACATTCATTCAAAACTGTCACTGGTTTCTGTCTGTTGACCAGGTGATGAAGAGATATCTTTTTGATTATCAATGGAACCAGATTATAGATTCATTCACTAGGTACTAGCCAGCCGAGGCCTCTCCCTTGGTCTGGTTTTTTTATTGTCTGCTGCATGCAAGTGAGAAGACAGGAAGTGGATGGGATTGAGACAATCAAGCCTTCACCCCTTTACTTGAGCCAGCACAGCACAGCCTGTGAAAGCACAGCTCTGCTGTTACCTCTGTTGCTGCTGTGTCTATTCTTTCTGCTTTGGTGAAAAAAAGGCTGAAGATGGCTACAATCTTGTAAGTTTCAAGAGGTCAAGAGAGTGAACCCCGAGGCAGTCCATGAGAAGAATCCAAACTAGGTTTTGCAGTTAGCTGGTCTAAAACTGAAGCTCCATGGATTCAGAAGTAGAATCTAGGATGGGGAATCATCTAGTGGCTGTGGTTCACTTGAACATGAACTTGGTGAGATTAATGCTATGTTGAAATAGTAATAAGTATGAGCCAACACTCCCTATGGTAATAGACAGTATAAGGAAGCATATACCTGGCCAGGTGTTGGAGGAAATGTTTATACTTCTGTTCCTAGCTATATCTTCAAAGTAAATACTGATATGCAAAAGCTAATAGATGTTAATTGTTATATAGAAGGGGGGAGTTAATTACTGGCTGTTAAGAGTAGGGAAAGCAGACCAGAATAGGAGTTTAAGTCAGTAGCATTAGAGAAAGACACTTCTAACCCCTCAGTTACACCCCTAGAACCCTGGGTGGATATGTAGTTGGCCTGACTATGGAAAAATAAAGCTAGAAAGTTACTATACATATATTTTCAAATTTGTGTGAAAAAAAATACACAGATTTAGTTTTTCTCTTCATATCTACTATCTATTTATGTATTTGAAGCAGCATAGCATAATGGAAATAGCATGTGATTTTAGTAAGGAAAGCTAGGTTCAAATTTAGCTATTTAGTGTCTAATCCTGGCCAAGTCACTTAACCTCCTTGAGCCTATTACTTCATCTGTAAAATGGGACTAATAATACTCACACAACCTATCTTAAAGGACTGTTGTAAACAATTGTTGCAAACAAAGCTATATACAAATGTGAATTATCATTTTAACAAAAAATATGCTCTTATAAATGGTATAAGTAAAACAGATTTAAATATATGTTCAGATTTAAACAAGTTACTTACCAATAGAGATAAGGTTTATCCTTATCAACATTGATGTTATTTAAGGGATCCATACGAAACCAAGTATTGAGTGTAAACCCATTTTGATAAGGCCACTTTGCTATAGGAGGCAATGCAATTGCCTACCCCCCAAAAAAAGGAAAGAAAAAGAAAAAAGAAAAATATAAAAGTATCAATTAACAATGAAAGGAAATATGTCATAATATGATCAAACATTTCTACATGAGTTTTAATATATTTAATATATTTATAAAAAATACACAAGAATATTTATCTCTACTGTATAGATATGGAATTCCATGTAAATAGTACATAAATACAATGGCATATGTAAGTACATATAGACTACATACTATACAAATAAAATGTGAAAAATATCATCAAATGTTAATTCACTACCTCTGCCATGAAGAAACAGTAGGGAATATAATTATGAGGTGAAATTTTTTAAGAGATGATGCTTATGGCTTAGAAATAAAAAAGTATTACATTTCTTTGGCAGATTGTAGCAATAGCCATTTTTTTTAAAGAGCCAGAAGAGGAATAAAAGAATACAGTCAAAAGTCTTCTCTAAAAATGTAAAAAGTAGAAGTTCATCGCTTTATACCACCTACTACCAAGGATCGATAAGTAATCATTTCTTAGAAGGTAAAAGACAGCTTAAGTTCTCCTTGGTGAAACCCCCCCCCCACATACACACACACACACACATGATTTAATCATGGTTCAATGGTTAATGGTTTCAGAAGTAGAGGGAGAGGAGAGAAGAGTGAATAAAGTAGGGATTAAGGATTTGAGTAGTGAGGAAGTTATAAGGTGGGGCCAGAGAAGAGGAAGTGAAGCGAATTATAAGGAAGACTTTCCAGAAATAGTGTTCCTTGAAAGTGAAGGCCCAAGGCTGAAGTTCTACCAAGGACTGGTCTCTGGCAGGGGCAGGTAGGTGGTAAGTAAGAGGATGTAGAGCAGGTTACAAGAGATGAGAGAGTTAAATATCATATTCCATATTGATCTAAATAAAGGTGGCAATTTAATTCTCCAAATCTGGTTTGCATAAACCAGAAAAAGATAATTAGAATAAGAGCGTTAATTCTTAAGCAATTAAATTTTTGTTAAACTATTATGAAAGTCACATATTGAGGAATGCCTTGCTTCAATTATTAGTCTACATGCTAATTATAAAAAATTCATATCAACAAGCAATGCCTGCTAAAATTCACTGTAAAGTGAATAACAACATTCCATATAATCTTCTAAGAATGTAAAAATGAGAAAGAAAAACATTTACTGATCACAAATCAATATACTAAAGATATCTGATCAAAACAGTATTTAACAAATATCTACAGCTGCTTAAAGATGTCAAACTCTCCCAAATGACAGCAAAACTCCTGAGAAAGGCCAAAATCAGCTTATACTGTAATTAGGAAATGTCTAAAAAAATACATAAAAATACAATAAAACTGAGGTAATGCTAACTCATGGTTTTCTAAGTCAGTATGTAGTCTGCAGAGATCTATTTCTATTTGAGTTTGACACTACTGGTTTAAAGAACAGATAACAATCTTGACACAGAAACTGGATATATAGTAGCTAAAATTATGCTAATTACATGTTTTCCTGAAGAAATTCCTTAAATTCAAAATTATGAATGAAATAGTATGTTAATTTATTTTCCTATATTTACAACTTTTGCATCATATACAGGAGATCTTTACATATTCGATGAATGCTCATTTCACATGTAAGAAACCATTTGATTAAATATGAACTTCAAATTTTTTTGAAATTATGAGCCCCAGCAGATTCATCTAGGTTGACCATGAAAACTAAAAACAGTAAAATGTCTATAATGACTATTACAACTTCTGCAAAGTAAGAACACTAGAATTTAACAAGAAGTTTTACCCAACGAATTTTGTGTTAGTCACTACAAAAACAGTATTTTATTATTCGGTCCAATGAAGCTTAGAACATTGTTAAATGAAGTTTATCACTTTAATGAATACTTTCTTATACAGTTTTAAATTGTTTCACAATATCTATTTCTTGTTTTCTCAACAACATTTTGAAACTAGGGATCATGCTTACATTTTGCATATTATTAGAATTTCATAGTTTCTCAAAAGTACTTATGGTATTTAAATGAATTGACAAGATTATATTCTTTTCTAAACCAGGATAAAGTACTTTACATTTTGAACATATATACAAAAGAGAATAATTCTCTTTCTACCAGTCTGATGACTCCTTCTCCTTTGATAATTGATTATTTTCTTCCTACCCACTAAGGGTAGGAATATTCCAAAGAAATATTCCAGGCCATCTTCTTTGTCCCTCTGGCAATTCTGGCAATCCCATCTGCTCCTATAGGTTGAATTATCATTTCTACACAGATAACTCTTAAGTCTCTGTAAATTCTAATGCTCCTCTAAGGTACTCCATCTACAAATGCCTGCTAGACAACTCTATCTCACTGTCTACAAGAAGGAGAGACTTGGTTTATCCAAGTGAATTCATAATACCATTCATTTAAATCTGAATCTCTGCCCAACCTCCCTTTTGTCTATGAACAACACCACAGCTTGATGGGATCTTGGTAATTTACATTATCTAACTGAGCTTACATAAAGTCCTGCTTCTGCTGTTCATCTTGGAGGTAATCTTGAATTCTAGAAAACTATGGGAGCAAAGTGCAAGCTCTGGCACACCATGACATATTGGAAAGACTTTGAATATAGTAGGACAACCTACAAAAACACTGAGAGGCTCATCACCTACTTGGCCAATTAGTGACAAGCTTTCTGGGTCTGGCAACCCATGATAAAAAGAAAAATGCAAAATGGCCTTTGTGTCCTCCTCTATTTTTTTAAATGATGATGGCAAAGTAACAGAAGTGGGGGTACAGAGTGCTAACAATCACATAGTTCTTTAATCATCTATAAACATTAACTTAGCTATATGTACTTTAAATGTGAGGTTCTTGTTCAATAGCCAATTGAATTACTATCAAAGTTAGTGTATACTCAATCTAGACATTCTTAGCAAAAATAAAACTAGAAGACAAAAATAAACTGTAGCTAAAGGGAGGAATAACTCATAGGTTCTCCTCAAAGAGGGCAATAAAAAAGTTAGAAGAGTTATCATGGGGACAAAGGCAAGAAATAGTATCATTCTGTGAGGTACTTGTTCATAGGATCACAGACTTAAGAAGTGATATTAGAGATTATCTAGGTCAATTATTTCACTTCACATATGAAAGAACTGAGGCCAAGAGCTGGCAGACTCAGGATCTGAACCTACATCTCTAGCTATTCAAGATGAGGTTCTGTGTGCACTGTTACCACAGCATTTATGATAAGCTTTTGCAAAAGAGTCACAACGAAAATAACTGCAGCTAATGTAGCAAACCCTTCCATCTTCTGAACTTCTCTATTAATGTTAAAGGTACCATCACCCTCCCAGACACACAGGGTCACAAGTTCGACGTTATCCTCATTATTGCATCTCTCACTCCTCATGGTGAATCTGTTTCCAAGCCTTATTGATCCTACTTTCTTGATATTTCTTATATACTCCCCCTTCACTCTTCTGAGATTGCCACTACCCTAGTCTAGATCTTTTATCATTAATGTCTGGACTACTGCAATTAACCTGTGGTTGGTCTCAGTCTCAAATCTCTCCCAATCCTTCCTCTACTCCTATGTCAAATTGATGTTTCTAAAGCACAGATCTAACCACGTCAGCACAACCAATATTACTCCCAACACATACATACACAATCAATCAGCTTCATATAGCCCCAGGATCAATTATAAATTCCTCTGGCGAAGTTTTTCATAACCTGGCAACTTCCTACTTGTCTTGTCTTCTTACACCATATTCTCCTCTACATACTTTGAGATCCAGTGGCACTGGCATCCTTGCTTTTCCCTGAATAAGACATTCCCATCTCCAACTCCAGTCATTTTCACTGGTTGTCTCCCATGCCTGAAACTTTCTACACTCCTTATCTCTACCTATTAGCTTCCCTGATTTCCTTCAAGTCTAAGCTAAATTCCTACCTTCGTCAAGAAGTTTTTCCCATTCCTCAACATTAGTGCGTTCCCTTTGAGATAACCTCCAATTTATCCTGTATATACATATATATCTAATTTGTACATACTTGTTTCTATGTTGTCTTCTCCACTGAACTGTGAGCATTCTGAGAGAAAGAACTGGTTTTTGCCTTTCAATCTGTAGCTCTTAGACAAGGGCCTTGGTATATAGCTTAATAAATGCTTGTTGAAGTGACCTGACACCATGGAACCTTGTTCAGCTCCTGAGGCCTCCTCACCCTGAAACAAGCATCTGCCTTCATTTTCCTGTCACACCAGTCCCATCCTCCCTTTGGTGAGGCTCCCTAGGGCCTTTATTTTGGGGAAGGAGCCAGGCCAACCATTCTTCATTCCCCTTCTGATTCTGCTTCCAATTTTCTAGATTTCAACACCATACCCCTATTTTTCATCTTCCTTTTTGCATGTAATCTTCCCCTATTAGAATGTAAGTTCTTTGAGGGAAAGGACTATCTTTATTTTTGCTTATATTTACATCCCAAGCACTTAGCACAATGCCTAGCATAGAGTAAGCACTTAATAAGTGCTTGTTGTCTTGTAACTTTACAGTAGAACAGTTTTTAAAAATTATACTCTGCAATACTTTATGGCTTTCAAGTAACAAAAATGACTTGAAAGGTGTAAAACAATGAAGATCCCATTATACTTACCCCTTGCTAGCTTCAAAAATGCCCAGATTTAGTAGAGAAAAATAAAGCTTAAAGGCCCCCAATGTATCAGGATCATGATGTAATTTTCATTATTAATACAAAGTGAGGTATAAAACATTAAAATAAACCCTTGCCAAAACAGTTTGCTACTTTCACATTAAGATATCCAGTACAGAGTCCAAAGCATAAAGGATTCTCTGTAAGTCATAAGGTCCTTCTAGGTTGTCCTAGTCGGGGCTGAACTTATTATGAGTCTGCAGAGCCTCCTAAATGACATCCAAAACCACTCAGAAAAAAACTAGCCTACATTGTAGTCAGGAAAATTCTTCAGTTTGAGAAACCTAAATTTCTGTCCATAGGCTATCTAAAGTTGATTCCCCTTCCAGGATCCATATCAGGAATTTTCTAAGTCTCAAAGGTTCCAAGTAAGACATTTCTAGGTTCTAAATGGTCACCTCAATTTTGTGAGGTTGGGAGTAGGAAAAAATCAAACCCACCTAAGTGAGATGCCATCCCTCCCTATGAATCACTTGAAACACTTTGACCTCAACATATACAAGGTACCCTTATGTCCACGGAGTGAAGATGGACTTCAGAGTCCCAGAAAGAATTTGATGTAACAATGTACTAAGTCCAAGGAGCAGCCTCTCTCAAATCCATCATGAATTCTGGCTTCTACTACCATGGTCTAAAGGCCACTGTGCCTGAGGTTCAATGGTGATATCCCTACTTGCATTTAACATCCTATTTCACAGCTTGCATGGGAGAAAGCTATAGGAGAAAAAAAGGAAGAATTCTGAACTGAATAAAGGAAAGTAAACTGATTTTTAAGGTTTTGCACTTGTAAAGAATTCCAAAGATTTTTGGAGGAAAAAGTGAAGATAATTTGAAGGAAAAAAATCTCTGGTACCAGATTCTACCTCTGCCTTCTGTGAAAGATGTCTAGGAAGAACAGTTTCAAAAAAGAAAAAGGAATGAGAAACTTTCCCCCAAAATACTCCCCTCTTGCAAATTTCCCTATTACTTTCAAAGACACCACCAACCTCCCAAATCAACCAGGCTTGCAAGCTTGATGTCAACTGAAACTCCTTACTCACACTCATCCCACATACTCAATATATTGCCAAGACTTTTTTTATTTCTATCTTCACAACACCTCATCTATGACCCCCTCTCTTCACTCACATACCTGCCACCTTGGTACAAGCCATCATCACCTCTCATCTAGATAATAACCTTATGGTTGGTCCCTTTGTCTGTGGTCTCTCTCCCTACTCCAGTCCCAACCTCCACTCAGGTGCAAACTTTTGTAAAGTACAAGTCTAACCACATATCTCATCTACTTAATAAACTACAACAGTTCCCTATTATCTCCAGAATAGAATATACCTACTTTTCCAGTGTTCTAACACTTTCTTCCTCTCTTCCATATAATCTGTGAACTAGTGGGACTGGCTTTCCTGCTGCTTCTCTCACAAAACTCTCCATCTCCTGACAACATGAATTTTTTAGTGGCTGTCTCCCACACTTGATATGCTTTCCCTACTTGTCTACAACAGTAAAACCCATGATCTCAGATATCTGTACACAAAGAACAAGAAGAACTAAATGTTCAAACAGAAGGAAGAAGATTAGATCACATAATTGTCACTGAAATTTTTTCTTCAACTAACAAGAAGCCACAATTTTATTGACAGAACCAATAGAAATTTCAAATTCGGCTGCATGTAATCTTCTCTGAAACACTGAAAAAAATGTCCTTGTCTCCAGATTGTTACATTGTTAATTCCATAATGGCACACGATATCATTACATATCTTTGGGGCTCAGACAACCTTTGCTTCAGATGGATTCGCTTGGCACACGAGCAATTCAATATCCTTAAGGTCCACACTTGTTTTATCAACCTCTTCCTCCTCACTTTCTTCTTACACATTTGGTGTTTGTGTATTTTCCTACATGACTCAAGCGGCTTCACCCTGAACTTTGAATTTTTCAGCTGCAGCTAGCTGTGCCTGAGAGAGCTCCTTAATCTTGACTTCTCCAAAGACTATGTAGGTATTTGAAACTAAGCTCTTGGAGACATCCAGCTCGGTGATGACAGAGGAGATTCTGAGATTCTGGATGGTGACTCTAGTAACCCCTGTCATTTCTTGAAGTCCCAGTTTGGACTATCTTTTCATGCTTTCTTTTCACTTCAACTTTGTTTTGTTTTACTGACTGGTTGTTCATCGATCTCAGATGCTGCTGCTACCTGAGCCTCTTGCATGGCTGCCCTATACAATCCTTTTCCTCAAGCTCTGGTACCAATTCATCACTATCAGATTCTGATCCAGACTCTGACTCAGCCTGGGGCTGTGGCAACTCTTGCTCTGTGGTTGGGATGACTTCTTTTGCTTTACCAGACATTTTATGAGGGGAACACAGACCCAAAATGGCTGCTGAAAGAGATCTCATCACTAAAATTTATGATAAAAATCATGACAGTAAGGGCTCTGGATGGGCATACATTTATTCAAAAGAAACAGAGATAAAAATGATGCACGGAAGAGACAGAAATCTTTTTTAAGAAGATAAACTCATGTGAAAAAAAAAATCTAAGAACACAGAAGAAGCAAAGCAAAGAATATTTAGCTAAAGATCCATAAAAGGAAAAAAGAAGTGATTGTCACCAAACTTTACTACAGACTACCTGGGCAGAAAAAGGAAATAAATGAGCTCAGGAAACAGACCCCAATGCTGCCATAGAGGCATAATATAGTACAGATGGGAGACTTCAATTATACACACATCACTAGACCTCTCCCTGTAGAACAATTAATAACTTTTTTAAACTTGCCTTAATAATAAATTCATTCTTCAAAAGATGGAAGGCTCAACAAAGGGAAATTCAAACTGTTATCAAATTTTTACTAACAGAAAAAAGTGGTTGTTGGAATGGAAAAATAAGACTTACAACCACTACTTCAAAGGATCAATGATAGAAGAAAAGAAAGCAAAGGCATGGTCTTATATGCACTCTAGATTTCTAAGAAGCAGATTTCAAAAGGTTCAAAGAAAGGATAAGTAGTATCTTGTGTCAAAAATTCTACAGTGGAGAAGAGAGAATCTGGGAAGATGGCAGAGTAGATCAGAAAATTCCCAGCTCGGGGTAACTAGCTGGCGCAGCTGATAAGAGCACAGGCCTTGGAGTCAGGAGGACCTGAGTTCAAATCCAGTCTCATACTGATGATACTTACTAGCTATGTGACATTAGGCAAGTCACTTAACCCCAACTGACTCATAAAAAAAAAATTCCAAGCTTTCAAGATTTCCCCCCACAAAAATAATGAAATGGTGCCTCAGGGTGAACACAGAGCAGTAAAATAAATAAGAGTAGGGGCAGAACAGATTATCCTTCTAGGACAATCAGAGAAGATCTGAAGAAAAGTCCCAGGATGAGGTTTGGTCCCTGTGAAGAACAAACATCTCCAGGCTAGGTCCTAGGTCCGCTTAAACAACAAGTAACATGCTCTGGGGTTATCTGGGTTGCGAGGCCACAGGAACTTTTACCCCTAGGACAGTGAGGCTAGTTGGCCATCTGAGCCACGGAAGATCTAGAGAACCTCTGCTGACAAGGAATGCCAGACCCAGCCGTGCTGTGGTGACAGGCCTCGGGGAAAAGGAACCAGCACATGCCAGACTGATGAGTGCAGAAGCAGTGGAGTGGGGACACCGCTAGATGTGGGCACTTACAGGAGGCTGGAGGTCTTGGTTCCAGTTCCAGGCAAGAGGGGAGAACTGAAAGAGGATCTGAGGCCAGAGGCACCATCCCCTATACCCCAGAACTAGAGGTGATTACAAAAAACTAAGCTATTACACTTTTTTTTTAAATACACAGGTAAAGGAGAAGAAATTCAACCACAGAGAGTTACTATGAGATTAGAGAAGATCGAGGCTTATCTTCAGAGTAAGATATTGAAGCAAAGAAACCTTCTTCTACCCCAAAGAGTAACAACAAATGGTCATCTGCCCAAAAAGAATTCACAGAAGAACTTTAAAAAGACTTTAAAAATCAAATGAGAGAGATTAAGGGGGAAAAAAAGATCCAAGAAAAACAAGAAAATTATGAAAAGAAAGTCAACCCATTAGAAAAGGAGATCCAGAATCTTAAGGAAGAAAATCACTCCCTGAAAATTAGAATTGGGCAAGGGGAAGCCAGAGATCAAGAAATAACAAAACAGGGACAGTGAGGTGGCATAGAGGATAGAGCACCAGGCCTGGAGTCAGGAGGACCTGAGTTCAAATCCAACCTGAGATCAGACACTTGACACTTAAAAGCTGGGTGACTCTGCACAAGTCACTTAACCCCAATTGCCTCAGCAAAATAATAATAATAATAATAATAATAATAATAATATAATAATAATAATAATATAATAATAATAATAATAATAATAAAACAAAATATAAAGAATGAAAAAATTGAAGAGAATATGAAATATCTCATAAGAAAAACAACTGATCTGGGAACAGATCAAGAAAACATAAGAATAATCGAACTACCTGAAAGCTATGATCAAAAAAATAATCTTAATACAATAATACAAGAAATAATTAAAGAAAATTCTCCTGAAGCATTAGAACAAAAGGGGAAAGTAGAAATAGAAAAAATCCACCAATTATTACCACCTTAAAGAGATCCTAAGAGGAAAACCCACAGGAATATTATAGTCAAATTCTGAAACCCCCAGCTCAAGGATAAAATATTACAAGCAACAAGAAAATGATGATTTAAATATGGCAGTGCCACAATTAGAATCACACAAGACTTAGCAGCAACACCAAAAGATCACAGGTCTTGGAACATTATATATCAAAGAGCAAAAGAACTAGGGTTCTTGCTGAAAATATCTTACCCAGCAAAGCTAAGAATAATCCTGAATGAAAAAAAAATGGACATTTAATGAACTGTGACTTTCAGGATGCTGTTAAAAAAAACGAAAATAAAAAATTGAACTTAATAGAAGATTTAATATACAAAAGCCAAGAGAAATATAAGGGACATACCAAAGACTAATTACAAGGGATTCAATAAGGACAGACTGTTACCTTTCATGTGTGTAAAATATAAAACATATATCTAAGATTGTTATTAGCGATTGGGTAGTTCATAAAAAAGACTGGAGTAGACCTGAGCATGATGTGACTATAAAAAGTAAAACTGTATAAGAATAGCTAAAAAGAGTAATTACCTTATACAAATGAGAGGCAAGAGGAAGAACTGACACAGAAGAATTAGATGGGGAAGGAGGGCTGGTAGTTTTGGAAACCTACTTTCATTAGGAATGGGTTGAAGAGGCAGGCCAGGTCAAGTAACAGAAGTGCAAGGTAGAGGGCAGAAATAAAGTAGAGAAGTTAGGAGGGATAGGAAACAAGAGATACGCACAAACATAAAAACAAAGATCAGAAACAGAATTTGTCAAGGAAAGTATAGGTCTATGTATGTATGTATGTATGTATGTATATATGCATGTACATATGTGTGTGTATATATATATGTGTGTGTGTCTGTGTGTGTATGTAAGTATATGTGTATCTATCTATCTATCTATATATATATATAAAAATATAGCTGCGCTTAACTGCACCCTTCTGTGTGGAGCAAAGGAGGAAGGGTGAAAAAAGAACAAAGTAAAAAGTGCACAGCACAGAACAAAAGAAAATAACAAGGAAGCAAAGAAAATATCAACAATTCTCAATATAATACATAGTAATTATGCAGACTTTCTTGAAATGGAAATTTATTGCTATATATTTTGGATACTCTCTTACACTCTGCTGTGTGTAAAACATGCTTTTTTTTCCTACATACTTAAGTTTCAATATTTAAGTTTATAATACATTTCTTTTCTCTTTTCTTATTATGTATTTGAGTATTTTTTTTAAAGTATTTTTTAAAATTCTACAATGAAAAGTCCAGGAAATTAAATTCTAAAGAAATGAAAGTAAATAACTCAAACAAGGAAAAAAATGGGAGCTGTCTGAAGACAGCAATGTGGTTAGACAGAAATTCATCAAGCAATTCAGATTTTTTAAAGATACAAACAAAAGAGCAATGTGAAGGCAAGTAATAAATCATAAATATAAGTGTGGAATGATTCCATTTAAAAAAAGTCAGGAGTGTTTAATCTAAGATTACCAAGTGGTGGCAAGAGAACATCAACAAAGGGGGTTAGGTTTTTTCCTTCCTTTTTTAAACTGCATTAGAGAAAAGTGAAGAATGAGAAAAGGGATAGAACTGGTGTTTGAAGCAGATCAGATGATAAGTGGCAACAGAAAGAAGGCACAGCTGTTTAATTATTTTACCTCTGTTTTCTCTGGCAAGGCTAATAATTGAAAACACCAGAGCAAAAATGGGATAACAGTAACCAAGATAAGGAAGGAGATAGAAATAGAGTACCCAGTTTTCCTGGATGAACTCCAGTCATTTAATCCAGATGAACTATCTCCTCAGACACAGAAAGAACTGACAGATGTAACTGCTAAGTCACATTTAGTTTTGTCTGAAAGATCATGGAAAACAGAAGAGGTACCACTGAATTGGAGATGAGCAAATGTACCAGTTTTCAAAAGAAGACAAATGAAGAGAGTGAAAACTACAGGCCAGTTGAGTTTGACTTCAATTTGCTAGAAAATTCTAGAATGGATATTTAATGGAATGGTTAGTGAAATCTAGCAGGAGAGGTGTTGTTTACAAAGAACCATCATAGTTTCATAAAAGACAGGGCATGCAAATTAACTTCGTTTCTTTTTCTGACAGAGTTATTAACCCTGTTATAACCCTGGCACATCAGGTACAGTAGATTTTAGCAATGCATCACATAAAGAATTTCATACTATTTTTGGTAATATAAGAATATGGAAGTTGAACTGGTTGAAGGCCACACTCAAAGAGTAGTCCTCCAAGCCCAGAGAAACAGGCAAACGAACCCAGCACCGGGTTCTTTAACTTTTTATCAAGTCATGGTCCATTTCGCTGTCTGATGATGCCAATGGATATCTTCTCAGAATGTTTTTTAAATACATAAAATAAAATACAGAGGATTGCAAAAGAAACCAATTATTTTGAAATAGTTATTTTTTTTTAATTCACAAACCCCAGGTTAAAACCCCAGTCATAGTGACTGCCCACATTCCTAGGATGATGGCTCCAAGACTTCAAGGCAAAACCACTAAACATTCTAATTTATCTGTTAACCTCTACTATCCCAAAGGTTAGAAAAACTCCCACTAGCTATTACTTTTCTACCTAAGAATTAATTACTCCCAATAATCACTTCCACTGGTTCTCTGAGACCCATTTTCCTCAGCTCTATCACCTGAATGGCCCTCAGTGTCAGTTTGGGGGAGAAGTAAAGTGACCTGCCCACAGTCACAGCTAGTAAGTATCTGAGACAGGATTCAAATTCAGATCTTCCTGACACCAATTTTACCACTATATCACCTACCTGCCTCATATGCAAAAACCATTTTCCTCACCAAGCCATAGAAACTCTTTCTCCCTCTATACTTAGTGTGTATCTACTTTCTTTTCTCTCATTTATCTCTCAATCTTTTACACTCTGGTCTCCAACCTTGTCACTCATCAGAAAATGCTCACTCCAAAGTTACCAAAGTTTCCTTAACTGCCTAATCTAATGATCTTTCACAGTCCCCATAGTTCTTGCCTTCTTTGCAGCATTTGACACTGACTACCACGAATTAACCACCACACTCTAACTTGCTTCTCTTACTTACTGATACTTCTCCTTTGCGGTTCATAATCCATATTTTCCCCTGTGTATAGGGCAACAAGGTGGCACAGTAAATAGAGTACCACGCCTGGAGTCAGAAGACCAGAGGTAAAATTGGGCCTCAAACACATTATACACTTTGGCCTCAAACACAAACTGGGCAAGTTACTTACTCCTGTTTGCCTCAGTTTCTTCATGAATAAAATGAGCTGGAGAAGGAAATGGTATACCATTCCAATATCTTTGTCAAGGCAACCCCAAAAAGGGTCACAAAGAGTCAGATATGACTGAAATGACTGAACAAAAATAATGACAGGTATTTGGAGAAATTAATTTGAATAATGAAATCACATTACTTATAGACAGACAAAACATTTATTAAGGGCTTACTATATAACAGGCACTATGCTAAGTGCCAAAGATTCAGACACAAAGTGACAGGACTGTTCTTGCCCTCAATGAGCTTACAGCCTATCTTTGAGTCTAACATGACTGAAAAACAACTGAACAACAACTGGGTTTACTCCAAGACTATCCTGGTCACTCTTCTCTTACTATATTTGTTCATTTGGTGACCTCATCAGAACCCATAGGTTTTATTATCTTTGTTTATATTACTACAAGCTATATATATCCTGCCCCATTTTCTTCCCTCAACTTCAGTCCATATCACCAATTACCTGTTCAACATTTCAAAGTGAATGAACTGTAGGCATTTCAAACTCAATACATCTACAAAAGAACTCATTATTTTAAGTGCCACAATGATGGGTTGTTTTGTTTGTTTGTTTTAAATCTGAAAAGAAACTTGCTTAAGTAGCAGGGCAGAGAGAGAGAGAGAGAGAGAGAGAGAGAGAGAGAGAGAGAGAGAGAGAGAGAGAGAGAGACAGCAAGTGTCAGGCAAGTGAAACTATCACCATCACCAATACCTTGCTCCCTACTTCTACTCAGAGATGATGGAGATAGTCCCAGACCCTGATCCCCAAAGACTCGGGAATAGCAGTGACTCCCAGCAACCAGATTTGATTTCATCCCAGCCTTCACAGACACCATTGAGGGGAAAATACATTTTGGAGAAGGGGATCCACCCTGGATCTGTCACAAATCCAGAGCAGACAGAGGAAGGGACCTACACCTACGGGTGGTGGGCCCTATCCTGTGCATCCAATAAGGAGCACATTCAGAAGCAAGCAGTAGCTATGTGGCTCTGACACCAAGAGTAAAGCAAGGTCTCCTTTCCAGAGTCTAACCTAATCTGAAGCTTGCAGAAGAATAAATTGGCATGAATCTCAACCCAAAGGAAAGTTTACAGTTCTTTCTCTCTGAACAAGCAGAGCCTTCTAACTAACTGATAATAGCTGAATCCAGACCCAAACTCAGATCAGAAATTTGCGGAGATGAAACTACGGTGGCAGAAATCAGACTTTACTCTGGACCAGACCACTTTGAGAGCACTGAAAGCTTGCTGATTCCCAGCCAGAGCTGCCTCTGAAGGCATGAAACAACACAATACTCAATAACTCAAGAAAGTAGCAGCATGAACAGCTCAGACATTCCCTCCAGAAGTGCGCGGAGTCTGGATCTAACATAAAGTCCAAAGTAAGAAAGCAGGCTAGAAAATGAGCAAATGAAAAAAGAATCCTATGAAAAGTTATTATGGAGACAAGAATGATCAAGATACAAAACCAGAAGAAGCAATGACTCAACATTATCTACAAAGAAAGCTTCAAAGATAAACACAGCTGGAGCACAAATTCAACTTGAATTCCTAGAACTCTTGCTTCAGCATGAGTTTTAGAAAGAACTTAAAAAATTATTTCATAAATGAAATGAAAGCATTAGAGGAAAAAATGGAAAAAGAAATGAGCTATGGAACATTTGAAAAAGGAATTAACAGACTGGCACAAGAGGTATCCAAGTAACAAACTTGCACAAGAGATACCCTAATAACAAACTGTCTGAAAATTAGAATAGACCTAATAGAACCCAATAACTCCATAAGAAAATGAGAATTTTTAAAATAAAGTCAAAAGACTGAAAAGAAATGCCACACCTCCACAGTTCCACACCAGCAGAACATCAAAACGGTATTAATAACTTTGAGGTGGCAACTTCAAAGTTTTACCAATAATTGAGATAATTTGTACATGTTAATGAACTAACCCCAAGGTAGCACAGATAAGAATTTGTTCCCTTTAAAACTCTATAAAAATGAGACCTCAAACTCCTGACCCTCCACGCACTCTTCTACCTCCATCCCTGGCTCTAATCCATGGTTATGTGAGTGATAATCTCTGCTTCGTCTTCTCTCCATCCTCTTCCCCAAGCTACCTGTCTTCTTTCACCATCCCATCCCCTACCCCTATGACATCAGATTCTGTACCTCTTTCAGCATTTGTCTTTGTCTTTATGAAGTTTTTTTGCCCCTGTACTCTCTGTATTTAATTAAATTGTGATTTCCTCCCTGTTTCCTGCTGCCAAATGTGTTTTTCCTGGCGAGTACCCAAAGAACCAGGCATGCCTGTCCCCACTCCATAATTTGATAAATTAATTATCAATTCACTATTCCTGCAGAATTTTACAAAGAGCAAAACCTAAGCTTTTCTATTTTCTGATTCAACTCTGAGTTTTGAATTAAATGCTGGCTAAAGAGTTGAACTCTTTATCAGTCCTCTACACTTCCTTCTACTCTTTGGTCAATCAGCTATTTTTGTTTGTTATGTTTAAATGCAAGTAGGGAAGGTCATTACCTAGTTTATAGGATTAGGCAGCAATAATATCCCAAGCAAAGACAATGGCCCTGCCTAAACCTTGGTGCTCTATTCTGTCTCCTGAGCTATAAAAGGTCAAGCACTGGTACCATAACTGATATTTGTAAGAACTATAAAATTCTACGATGAAATAAATTATTTAATTTTAAAAATAAATCATTAAAAACTTACTGCAGCACTACAGCCAGGGAAATTGAAAAAAGTATCAGGCCCATGTCTCTGTGGCATCTGATTAAGGACTGACAATAATTTAACTGCATGTCTTGGCTGAGGAAACAATAAAATAGAAGAACTGTCAGTGTACCCATACAGTAATAATATCTTACATGCCACGTTAGCCAAAAGACCATTTTCCAACTAAACAGTATATTAATTTTAAATCAGTTGCTAAAATTTCTTTTAGAGAAACATTCAATTAACATTAAAAATTTAAGTTTATAACTCTCTAGAGACAATTTATTGAACCACAAGCACTAATGTACTGATACTTAAAACTTCTCTATCTCATTACAGCTTACCCAGATTCCACTTTCTCCTCGAAGCATGCTGAACAAAAGCTTCAACTCCTTGACAGTGATGCTGTAGCTTGCAAGAACCCCCAACATATCAACTAGGAGATCTTCAAAGGAAAATAAAGTTATTCTGAACTTTAGTTGCAACCCAGAATTAGTCAAAGCAATATTTTTATAAAAGAGAAAATATGTTCATTAAAAAGTTTCATTAACAAACCAGAACATGAATACCTATAAATATCCATTATAACAACATAGTCATTTATTGAATAGCCACCCTAATAAATAGCAGAAGCACAGGTAACATAGGCATCAAGTAATAATTTATTATGAATAATATTTTTTCATTACAAATTATGTCTAAAAGTGCTTCTAGAAGACTAATATTAACATTGTCCTTTCTGAGCATATACCAACAATTATAGGAAGAAATAGATTAGAATATTTTTGGTAACAGGGTTTTAACATTTAACCTGAACTAAGAATTAATGATGCCACATGCACAACTTCCTTTCTAAAGTAATGATATGCTCTAAACATTTTGTCTTGGTACAATCTGATTTCTTCACTTCCAAAAGTCACAAAAATACACGACTAATTACATCCATGAAGTTCCTTTAAATATATAGTATATATCATAAGGTCACCAAATAATGAAAAAAAATTACACATTTATTGTATTACCTTTTTTATTGTACTTTATTTTATATGCACATAAACAAACTTCGAAAAGCTGCTGGTAACGCTCAATTAGATTAAACAATAAATATTTTCTAAAATCTTTCCCAGCAATCATATCTCTTCATGTATAATTTGGGGGCATGTTAATATGTATGTTTACTATGTATGTAAAAGGCTCAAAGCTCTGAATTGTTTCATATTTAACCATCCTCATATCAACAAATAATTGACCCTTAAATGAATACATACAAAGCACATATTATTTGAGAAGGGACAATGAATAAGGAAATTTTAATGGCATAATGAATGAGTTTCTACAAGGTTTAATCTTTCACAATGCAAGTGAAATAATCAGAATTAGCAGTTGAGTGTTCATCCCCTGAGCCATTCAAATAATACAATCTGGAGTCTTTTGTTGAAGTACCTTAAAGATCATGGCTAATGTGACATAGTATTAACCAATGCATTTGGACTAATGAGACAGGTGGGTTTTGAAATCTTCTTCCTAAAGTTGTACGACTTGACAAGCACTACAAAAATGTTGTAAATGTGAAGGGTAGCAAATGAGTAGTTACTGAAAATTTTAATTTCATTTTAAAATAGGAATCAATTTACACAATATAGAAACGGAATTTGTAAAAAGAAAAAAAATTTCCCCAAATTCAGGAAATCAATACTTTTAAAGAAACTGAACTTCTGTCTCCTCTCCTAAGGATGTCACACACCAAGTGAATTACTATTGCTATTACATTTATTTATTACATTTATCAGTTAAAATATATTTGTTAACAAACATTTTAAAAGAACACTGAATGGGATAGAGCAGTTAGAAGGTCTAGGTTTGAGTTCAAGCTCTCAATACAATATCTGTGTGACGTAATATTTGGACAAATCTTTTAATCTCTCTGAGTCTCAATTTTGTTATATCACAGGGTTGTTGTGAGTAAAGCACTTAGTAAGTCATAAAGCATTATATAAATGCTAGTTACTATTTCCTTCCCATTTCAGTGTCTACAACACAGTTAACAATTTGATACAGAAAAAAACAAGAAGAATTTTTTGGGGGGTGAGAAATGAGAAAGGTAAATAAATCAACAACCTTTATGATATAGTATTAAACCACATCATAGTATGAACTTTTATACTGCTATCAATTTAACCTCAAAAAGGAAGAGTCTCTTAAACATTAATTAAGCAGCAATGACCTAAAAAGCATGCTATTCTACCTCAATGCTTACTCTATGCTCTTTGAAAAGAGAAAACATATTTCAAAACTAAACTTTTGTTTGCAAAGATCAAATGATATCATGTAAAACCTGCAAAAATGCCACTTCACATGCAAGAACTCTTCTATGACAACTGCTAGAATATCCTGAGAACAAGTGCCATGTCTTCTTTTCATCAAATAATTGTTTTATTTGGTATTTAACTGGTATTAGCCACTCTTTTAGCTTGATCAATCAATGATCAATATAAAAAAGGAGATATTTTTAATCATCCTAAACACAAGTATGTATATCTGCTTGAAAGAAACCAGAAAAGTCAGTTAACTATTAATAAGATAAAAACTTTCTTGAGTAAAATGAACTTTTTAATTAAAACAACTCAGCATTTTCTTATTTTTCCTATCAAATATTATGTTTTCCAAATGTATAATCTCCTTATGAAATAGATTAAAATCACAAGGGAAAATGGAATTATACAACCTAGACCTGATGTACAAAATATTATTTATACCCAATTTCCAAAAAGGATTTGCAGAGATTTAAAAATCTAAAATGTTATATAAAACAATTTTAAATTACAATTTAAACAAACAAAATATAAATGTAAAAGAAGATAAGCATCAGGTTCTTCCATACTGGGAAATGAAAAGAGATTACAAAATTATTATTCTTCTTCTATGACAGAATTTCACTAGATTACCATAAGGAAAGGATACAGAAGAAGAATCCTTACCATTTATTAATAATTGTTTTTAGTTCCATGGATCATTAACAAAGCCTGAAACTGGTAATAAGAGAGCCATATATATGTACTTTCAAGCTTTTATGGCAGTCATTCAATGTAAAAAAATTACCTGTCTGATCAGTTCTCAGTCTCCTTGGCTGGATCATCCTCATTTGTATGGCAAGACTTTTTTCCCCCCTTTGAACCTCATGGTTATCTTCTCAAGGGCCCTGGAAACCCGTTCTCTCTCTACACCCTCTTGGTGACCTTACCGATTCTCTTGAATTCAATATCACTACAGAGTTAACTTCTAGACCTATACAAAGCTCTACTCTATTTCCTTAATTCCAGTCCCATATTACCAACTGCCTACTATACATATCCAGAAGACATCTTATAGGCATTTCAAACTCAAACATATTTAAAAGAAGTCATTACCCACCCACCCCAAAAAAAATCTCTCTTTGGAACTTCCCCATTTCTATTGAAGGCACCATAATCCCTCAAGTCAATAAGGTTCTCAATTTCAGAGTCATTCTCAACTCCTTGCTCTAACTTCACCCCATATATTCAAGCAAATTGCTCAGTCTTGTCAAATCTTTCTCCCTGTATTTCTCATAGATGTCCCTCTCCACTGACACAGCCATCACCCCAGTTCAGGTCCAGGTCTCACCCCAAGTATTACAATGGTTTCCTGATTGGTCTCCCTGACTCAACATCTCCATCTCTCCCATCTGTCCTCCACACAGCTACTAAAGTGTTATTTATAAAGCCAGCACTCCCCTATTCAAACTCCAGTGGCTCCTGCAGGATCAAATATCAACTACTCTTTTTGGCATTCAAAAACTTGCAAAACCTATTTCCAAATTCAAGACCTCTTAAACACTATGTTCTAGCCAAAGTCACCTTCTTGTAGTTCCTTACATATGACATTCCATCTCCAGTATCTGTGTCTTCGCACAAGTTGTTTCCCCATGTCTACAACCCTCTCCCTCTTAGAATCTCTCTAGTTTCTTTCCTTCAAAGAAGATCAGACACTACCCATGGTCTTTCTTAGACCCACAGCCTCTAGTGCCTCCAACCTTGTATTTCTTTTGTACATATTTTGTGAAGATATGTGAACATGTCGTCTCCATGATAAAACAGAAGTTTCATGAGAGTAGAGACTACTTCATTTTTGCTTTATATCCCTAGTGCTTAGCACTGTGTCTGGAACACAGAAAATACCTAAGAAATGGTTGATGACTGCTTATATTGAAGAAATAAGACAGTAATTTCCAAAAGGATTCTACTAAATATCTAGAAGTTTGGTAAATATTCATTGTTATAAAACAATTGTGTGTTATAAGATTCAATGCTATTAAAAACACACTGAAATAATTATAGTTAGGCTGAGAATTTTCTAGAAGCTTGGTAAATATTCGTTGTTATAAAACAATTACATGTTATAAGATTCAATTCCATTAAAAACACACTGAAATAATAACTCTGTTGCAAAAAATTTTTAGTTTTCTATCTGATCAGAACAAAATTAGCCAACACTGATATAATGCCTTAAGGTTTACCAATTATTTCAACTGCATTTTTTCATTTGATCTTCACAACAACCCTATGAAGTTATATATATATATATGATATAAATTATACATATATGATATAAATTTTTTTTATATATATATGAAATCCCCATTTTGTGGATGTATGACTTGCACATGATCACATGACTACTAAGTACAAGAGGAAGGATTGAAAGCCAGATCTCTCCTAACTCCAAGTCCAACATTCTTTCCACTGAACCACCCTAACTCTCAACTGTATGTTGTATATATTGAATATTGAGAAGCAGGTTGGTGGACTGGGAAATTATAATACTGAGACCAAAAAAAACTGGAATAGAAAAATATCATATGTGTTCTTAACTAAGTAGCATCAACAATTCACTTATCTCCACCAAATTATTCAAAATCTAATGAAGAATATGCTTTCAACTTCATGATTTCCTTTTAAAAATAAAATATAAATATTGTTCCATATATTTCAGATGAATCTGCTTAATTTCAAGTAGCAAACCTATTGTGTTTGAATCTTTATGAGTATAAAATTATACATTTCTCATGTAACTCGTACCTGCAATCATGTCATCTACAGTACTCATTTTCAGCAATACTTGCTCAATTAAGCCAACTTCAGTGCTGGTCTGCAAATTACGGACGCTTTTTCGTAGAATGGCAGTAAACATGCTCCAAATTTCTGCTTGACATGTTACATCACAATGCTCCAAAAGCTCTGACATGCATGTTATACTCTCAGCATCCTGGATTATAAAGTTCATCTCCAAATCGAATTCCCCACCAACAAGCTGAAAAGAAAAATAAAAACCATTACTCATAATATATAAAATCTAATATTACTTCGAAAAATATCATAGATCATAGAAATAGACTGAGAACTAGAAGGAACCTCAGAGGTCATCTAGTACAACCCCCTAATTTTACAGAGACAAAAACATGGCAGAGTCACGATTTGGACATCAGTCTTTCAAATCCTGGACCCGTCCTACTATACCATGCTTAATACCCTATTATAAGAAAGTATAAAAATTCATATAGTTCATATGCAAACAGCAAGCGCCTATCATGTTTGTTGAAGGGGATATGAACTTCAGATACATTTCCAGTCCCTAAGGGGAGGGACATATATTAGTCTAATATAAATATAAACATCAAAATGTAACGACTCCCTCCATCCCAAAAAAGCTACATGATTTTTAAAAGTTTTATATGTCTTACAATCTGCAGGAAGGTTCAGTTTAATACCACAATAGCCATAAAACTATTAAAATTTAATAGAAAATAAATTATAAAAACTGTCACTGGATAATGCAATATCTCCAGAAATATGACTATTCTGTAGTTTCTACTTTTTCTATTGTAGTAAAATCAAACAAATGGATATTTCAAAGCCATAGGTACAAATGAACTGAGACTGAAACAGAAAACATGAACAGAACAGAAAAGGGGAATAGAGCACTCTTTCAATAAGCTGAGTCCACTTTTTAAAAAACTTCTCTTGCTTCTCTGCCTTGTTCTCTGACCACTTATCAGTCTCCTTTTACTAGATCATCATACTTATGAATGCACCTGAAGACTTTTATCTAGATCCTCTATTCTCTCTATACTATCTCTCTTGGTGACCCATCAGGTATCAACAGTACCTGAACAAGAATCTCCTTTATAATATATCTGACAAGTGGGTATCTATCTTCTCCTGGAAGGCCTCAAGTAAGAAGGAACCAACTACCTTCAGAAGTAGCCTACTTCACTCTAGAACAGCCCCTATCACCAGGAAGTTTCTCTAGATTCCTAAAATTTTCTCTCCACAATGTCTATTCATTGCTCCTCATTGTGTCTTTTCAAGCCATGTATTTGTTTATTTATTTGTTTGGTTTTTGGTGAGGCAATTGGGGTTAAGTGACTTGCACAGGGTCACACAGCTAGCAAGTATCAAGTGTTTGATCTGAGGCTGCATTTGAACTCAGGTCCTCCTGACTTCAGGGCTGGTGCTCTATCCACTGTGCCACCTAGCTGCCCCCCAAGCCATGTATAATACCAAGTCTAATTTCATTCCCCATGACAGCTTACCAAACAAACTGGAAAGACAGACATCACATCCATTCTCATCTCCTGGCTAAATATCCCAGTTCCCTCAAGCTGTCCTAATGTATTAGTAAGGAACGTGAGGCACTTTAGCACATTAGTTGCCCCACTGCAGATGTTATTTGGCCTATCAGCATGCCTCCCAAAATGGGCATTCAAAACCGAATACAACACTGAAGATGTAGACTGAGACATTTTCCTCATCTGTAAAATGAGAGTGTTGAATTAGATGGCCCTCTAAGGTCCCTGGAAAATCAATCTCTTTAACTCTTTTCAATTCCCCTGAGACAGTTCCAAGCATTATAATCACAAGTTCAAGAATCCTGATGTACCCCAAATCAAACAAAGTAAGAACTGAAAGAATAGTACGCAATTCTCAAGACTCCTAGAGATCTCTTAACCATCTTATTTTAACCTCACAATGCCCATATTATAAGTTTATTGGTTATGTATCAACATCAAAATTTTACTATTGGTTCTCTATTCTATTATGTTTCACAGGGGAATGGTTGATAAAGAGTATTTTTTTTCCTCAAACACCATATTGATCACATTATTCTGTTACTCAAGAATCTAAAGCAGCTGTTTATTTCCTACCATAACAAATCTAAACCCTTTTGTTTGACCTACATTTCCCCTCAATATTTCTTATCTCACCAAAACCACTCTCATTATTCTGTGCTATGGATTCCCTGATTCTACCAACTTGATCTGCCTGTCACAAATGATTTTTTCATTTCCATAACTGTGCATTTGCCATCCATACTATTTAAAAATTCCTATTTCTTTTTTTATTTCGCTTTACAATCACAGCAAGCTTTCTCCCTGATAAGCTTCATTTCAATATAACTACTCCCTTTCTCAGCATCCCCTCCTCACACAGACTCTATTTGTACTATACTAATTTGTACTCACTTTATATATTCCTTTTAATAAAAACAAAATTCAATAAGTATTTACCAAGGGCCTAACCTTTTGTAGGGTACTGTGCTGTCAGAGAAAGAAATCTAGCTAAGACCCAATCATTGCCCCTACCTTGGGTAAGTCTAATAATGGAATAATGATAATACCTGTAATTTGTATGCAAAATTATTTGCAAACACCTTTATCTGCTAAGACACAAACATGTAATTATAATACAGAGAATTATATGAGCATATTCAAGAGTAGAGAAAAAATTACGTGAGACTTGAAGGGAAATTATAAATCTAGGAAGATCCCATTACTTATTACATCATACAAAATCCACCATGTTCTCTACTGTGCCTCCTAACTGCCTCCCAACAGACAGAAATTGTTAAGTTAAAAAGAGGAAAGAGAAAAGCTTAATTTTGGATAAGTCTGAGGTACTCACTAATACCAATAACAAAAATGTCCTAAAGACAGCTAAAGATATATGTATGAAACTTAGAATTGATGTTAGGGCTATAAACATAGCATTTGGGAATCAATCATACAATGATAACTGAAAACAAAGGAATAGATGAGATTGCCAAAGGAGAAAATAAGAAAGAAAGAAAGAAAGAAAGAAAGAAAGAAAGAAAGAAAGAAAGAAAGAAAGAAAGAAAGAAAGAAAGAAAGAAAGAAAGAAAGAAAGAAAGAAAGAAAGAAAGAGAGAAAGAAAGAGAGAAAGAAAGAAAGAAAGAAGAAGAAAGAAAGAAAGAAAGAAAGAAAGAAAGAAAGAAAGAAAGAAAGAAAGAAAGAAAGAAGAAAGAAAGAAAGAAAGGAAGGAAGGAAGGAAGAAAGAAGAAAGAAAGAAAGGAAGGAAGGAAGAAGCGTAAGACCAAATGGAGAATCTTTAGTCACACCCAGAGACTAAAGAATCAAAAAAAAAACAGTGAAAAAGAAAAAGAAAGGGGCAGCTAGGTGGCACAGCGGATAGAGCTCTGGTCTTGGAGTCAGGAGGACCTGAGTTCAAATCTGGACTCAGATACTTGATACTTACTAGCTGTGTGACCCTGGGCAAATCACTTAATTCCAATTGCAAAACGAAGGACAGAAGGATGGAAGGACGGAAGGAAGGAAGGAAGGAAGGAAGGAAGGAAGGAAGGAAGGAAGGAAGGAAGGAAGGAAGGAAGGAAGGAAGGAAGGAAGGAAGGAAGGAAGGAAGGAAGGAAGGAAGGAAGGAAGTACAAGCACAGAAAAAGCATAAGCAGAGATGTAAAAGAACCAAGAAAGTGGTATGTCTGTAAATGCAAAGAGAGACTATTCAATAGGATAAGTTGGCCAATCATATCAAAAAGCCACTAAAAGGTAAAAGAGGATCACTACCCCTCCCCCTCTCCAAAAAATGGCAACTGTATTTGATAGTGAGGTAGACACTGAAGATCTTTGGGATATGAATTCCATAAAAGTGAAGCTATAATGTGATATGGAAACTAAGTAATGGTCAATGAAGACATAGAAATATTAGATAAGATACAGAAAACTTTTTAATTAAGTTTAGCACTGAAAGGGAAAAGCAAAATGGAACAGAAGCAGGATTGCACAGATGGGGAGTCACTTAGTGCTCGCTCTCTCGCGCGCTCGCGCTCTCTCTCTCTCTCTCTCTCTCTCTCTCTCTCTCTCTCTCTCTCTCTCTCTCTCCCTTCTCCCCAACTCCATGTTAGTATTTTTCTTCTCCTAAATTTTACCTGTACTATACTTATGTAGGAGTATAGTACTTCTCCCGAGTAGAATACAAACTATTTAAGGACAGGGACTGTTTTATTGAGTTTTTTCTTAACACCTATCACAGTGCCAACAGCACAAAGTGGATACTTAAACAATGTTTTTTGAATTGAACTGAGGTGGCAAAAGGATTGATACATGAGAAGCAGGTAATCATCTTCCGTAACCAGAGGAAAGAAAAAACAGGTCATGAGGTTGACAAACTATGAAGATGAAGGCTGATGGAACTCACATAAGATGAGCTCAGGTTTTCCAGAGAGAAAAGAGACATCTCTAGGTACTCACTGGCTATGTAACCAGTCACTAAGCCTCTTTGAGCAGTAGTTCCTTCATCTATAAATGAGGATAGTAATGCCTATATTACCAACCTCAGAGTTATTGTGAAAATCCAATGAGATAATAGATATAAAGAGCTTTGTAAACCTTAAAGTCACATATGGGTCAGCTATCTACAATTAGGACAGGTAATGACGCCATGACTGGGGAAGAGGGGAGAAGGTGAGGTTTGAAAACACTGTCAAGTTTGCTGGCAAAGGCACAGATAAGACTGGACACCCTAAATCTGTAGGAGGTAAAATCACCTCAATTTCACAATGGCGCATAATATCCTTGGAATAGAAGCAGAGAAAAAGTACAGCAGAAGTTACTCAGGGATGAAAATTCACAGGTCCATAATGGCAGGTTGGGAAGTATCAAGGAACTGTAGCAGTAAAAATCTATGAATGTGGCAGATCAAGAGGACAACATCACTTTGTAATCCTAAATTAAATCTTATTTCTGTATATACTGCATGCCAAATAGAATAAAATTCTAAGTGAGACTTCCAGGTCATGTGAAAAACAAGATGGCCCAACTACAAGTTTTCTCTGATCATCACAACCATTCAAACCCCTCCAAAATAGAAATTATGAGCCAAAGATAAAGCAATTTTCAACTGTTTCCATGGTCTAGCATACCAGAATCCAAAGGAAGGTTAAACTGCCTTTCTTTAACTTGGAGACTGAATGAATTCTTTCAGTACACTAGGACCTGCACATCTATTACTCATCATTTCAGGGTAGCACTCCAACATTCTTGGAGTCCACCCTGAACTCATCACCAATGGCCAAGAGAATGTCATCTAAGCGAATTCTTTCACACTTGAACCACTCTCCTAAATCTGACCTCAGTACTCACTAGAAATGGAGGAAATTGAATAATGTATTCTGAAGAGTACTGGAGCACAGGACGCAGCCCAACGTGACCTATCCTACAAATCTGAGCTCAACAAAAAATGGATGTTCAATAATAAAGAAGAGATTAAGACATTTTTAGAAAGAAAAACAGGACTTACATGATTTCTCCCCAAACAAAAGAAATCCAGGAGCAGCAACAGAATGACAACAGAAAGACCAGTGAGATATTTCTTTCTAAAGCAACACAAGGAGACAGGGGTAAAGGTGAAAATGTGATTAAGGTAACAGTGAGAAGGGCCACAGGGGGCATTATGGAGAGAACCTGGTCACATACTGCCTACAGAAAAATGCTTCTTTGGTGGGACTACATTTTAACATGAGAGGGTACATGAAAGGGGGTGAGAGGACCATGGGATTAGAGAGGAATAAGTGACACTCGAGGGTCAAATCAAGACTTTACAATGAGGGGGAAGGTGACCTCTGTGATCTCAAAAATAGAAAAGACTACAGAGTAGTAGGTGAGGAACAGGGGGAAAAAAGTTAAAAAGGGGAAAAGGAAGGACTTACTTTGGAAGTAGAAGGGAATTCCACTGATAAATGTTCCTATGGGTAAAGTAAGATGAGGACCTTACTGTGGATAAGACCTGAGGGATTTGGAACCTGAAAATTCTACTTGTCCAGGAATGGGAGGAGGGAGTTGGAATCCCTAGAGGCAACTGGCACTTGGAGGAGTAGGAGAGCATGGACACAGGGAGGAGATTTCAAATAAATGCAGAAGAAAAAAAAAAGAGAGAAAGGGTACAGATGGCAAATGTGGAGAGAAAAAGTGTCCTACCACGAAGCAGGACACCTGAAATAACTGGCATAATAAATAACATAATAAATAACTACGAATGAGGCACAACAGAAAAGGGGAACAGATGGAATAAGCCCTACAAGGAAGTGGGAGGAAGTGGCTAGAGGGCAAAGCCTACAGTGGATTCCTTAGAAGCTTTGATTTTATGAAGAATACAGAGAAAAGAGAGAAAAGATTACCGGAGTGATGAATCAGATAGAATGAGTGAACAGAGTAAACAAAAAAGAGAAGATGAATAGTGAAGAGAGTAAGAAGTCCTTTTGGAAAGGGGAGAAAAAATAAAATTTAAAAACTAACGAACAGGACTAGCTGAAGGAGAAAAGAGCAAGGGGAATCTACTTGACTAAGAGGAAAAAAGTGAGGGGAAAAATAGATAACTAGAAAAAAGCAGAAGAAAGGAACTAATATACAAAACCCTTAAGGAAAGGGGACAACAAATGACAAGAGGGGATCAGGAGTGGGGAGAAGAAAGCCAGTAAGAACAGGGCCACATTTAAAAAGACCTATTAAAGTAACCAAAGGAACATTTTACTGTATTTATAGTAGAAGAGGAGAAAAATCATTACCTAAAAAAAATTAGATACAGAAAGAAAAAAATATAAATCTAACTCATAACTTTAAATGTAAACAGATTAAACAATCCAATGAAACAAAAAACAGAGACAGATTGTATAAGAAAACAAAAATCTACAATCTGTTGTTCACAAAAAAAACATTTAAAAAACAAAGACAAAATAAAACTGAGGGAATGGGGGAAAAATTACTAAGCATCCAGTGAATCCAAAAAAGAAGGAATTGCCATTATGCTATCAAAGAAAAAGCAAACATTCAAAAAATAAAAAAGGACATACAAGAAAACCATATTATGCTAGAAGGAACTACAGACAACAAATCAGCATCAGTAATAAACTTAGACACTCCAAAAGTCTTAGCGTTCACATTCATAAAGGAAACATCTAACATTCAGGAAAACATAGACAGTAACACAAAGTGACTGGAGACTCCAATATCCCTCTACCAGTTTTGGATAAGTCTAACAGAAATATAAACAAAAGGGAAAATACGGAATTGAACAAATTTCTGGAAAAAACTAGAGTTAAAAGATTCATGGTATTTTCTCAATGGGACAGAAAAAGAAGACACATATTTCTCTGTACCACATGGAACTTTTACAAAAATTGACCATGTACAAGTGAACAGAAATACTTCAAACAAATGTAAAAAAAAACAATATATCCTTTACAAATCATAATGCAATGAGAATAGATATTGTTCAGGGACCACAAACAGAAAATACAGACACAAATGGGGAGTCAGCAATGAAATTTTAAATAATGAATGGGTCAAAGAACAAATCAGAGAAACAATTAGTAACTAGGTAAAGAAAATTATAATGATTACACAACATACCAAAATTTCTGGGATGGTGCTAAAGCAGTTCTCAGGAGGGAAAGTATATCCTTATAATCATACATTAATGAAGTAGAAAACAAACTGAATATGTATTTAAAAAATTAGAGAATCAACAAATAGAAAAATCTGAAACAAACACAAAGAAGAGATATTAAAAATTAGAGAAAAATGGATAAATTGGAAACAAACATAAAAACCATAGAAATATGACCAAAACTAAGTGTTTTCTTCAAAAGACTAATAAAATTGATAAGCCCTTAGCAAATCTGATTAAAGAGAGCAGAAAATCAAATCAATTAAATAACAAATAAGCAAGGTGAAACCACAGAAAAACCTGAAAAAAAAACAAGATAATCAGAACACTTTATGCCCAGTCTTATGCTAATAAAACTGAGAACACAACAGAAATTGAGGAATATCTAAAAAAATATAAAATCCCAAACTATCAGAACACCAGAGAGAAATATTAAATTACCTAATCTCAGAAAAGGAAATAAATCTAGCTGTCAAGAAACTACCAAAGAAAAAACTCTTGGATCTGACGGATCCATGAGAGAATTCTATCAAACTTTTAAAGAGCAGTATAAAAATAGTTCATGTAAATCTTCATATATCTCTGTATGCATCATATGCATAATTTTTTACAGCCAAGTAATATTCCATCATATTCACGTCCCACAATTTGTTTAGCTATTCTCCAGTTCATGGACATCAACTTTGCTTCCAAATCTTTGCTATCACAAAAAGTGCTGGTATAAATACTTTGGTATATGTGGAGACTTTCTTCTTATGAATGGCCTCTTTGAGATATAAGTCTAATAGTAGAATCTTTAGTCACTTTATTTTCATTATTCTAAATTTCTTTCCAAAAGATTTATCATAATGAACAGTTCCAATAGCAAAGCATTAACGTGAATAATCTGCAAGGTGTGAGGTAACTCCTCAGAGTTCTTTCAATTTGCAAGTCTCTTTTTATTAGAGATTTTGAGCATTGTTTCATATAGTTAATAGTTTGTAATTCTTTTGAGAACTGTATCATTTGATCAATTATCTACTGGGGAACAGCTTTTGATTTTATCTCTGAGTATGTTTATACCTACACACATTTGAATTATTTGTATATCTTGGAAAGCAAAGCTTTATCAGAGAAATTTGATACAAAGTTTTTTTTCCCTCCATTCTACTACTTCTCTTTTGATCCTAGGTACATTAATTTTGTTTGTACAGAAGGTTTTCAGTGCCTTGTAATCAGATTTGTTCATTTTACCTTTTGTAATCACCTCTAATCCTTGTTTAGGTAAGAATAAATTTCCTACTCATAGCTATGAAAGGTATATGATCTGCTCCCTCTTCTAAATTTTTATGATACTTAATATTAAGGTCACATCTGCATTTAGAATATATTGTGGGAAATGGCATAAAGTGTTAATCTAAGCCTAATTTCCAACAGATTATTTCCACTGTTCCCAGTAGTTCTTATCAAATAAGGAGTCCTTTTCTACATAACTTGAGTTCCATTGTTTCTGAATCTCCCTTGTCTAGTTTATACCATTGATCTTCCTCTCTATTTTTTAACCAAAATCAAATGAGTGCAAAAATTGCCACTTTGTAGTTTGAGAACTTAAAGTGCTATTTTCCCCTCTGTCTCTATCTCTCTTTGTTATTTCTCTTGATATCTTAGATCTTTTATTTCTATAAATGAACTTAATTATTATTATTCTATCAAGTTCTGTAAAGCATCCCTTTGACAGTCTGATTGGGTTAGCATTAAATTTGGTAGTATTATCATTTATATTGGCACGATTCAGCCTGTAAGCACTGGGTATTACTCCAGCTATTTAAGGTGTTCTTTATGTCTTTAAGGAGCATTTTGTAACTGAATTTATATGTTTTTAAGTGCTTTTGTAAATTGATCCCTATGTACATTTTAAATATTTTGGAATTGTATTTCCCTTTCTAGCACTGTGTCTAGAGTTTTGCTAGTATTATATTAAAATGCTATTGATTTTTGTGGGTTTAATTGGTAGTCCACAGCCTTGCTGAAGCCATTAATAGTCTCAATGATTATCTTTGCTGATTTTCTAGTGCTTTCTAAGTAAACTATCATGTTATCAGCCAAAACGGGGATAACTTTATCTCCTCTTTACCTGTTTTATGTCTTTAATTCCTTTGTCTCATCTCAGTATTATATTTAGCATTCTGGAAACCTACCAAATAAAAGCAGGGAGAGTGGGCATCACTGTTTTACTCCCATATTTATTAAGAAAACTTATTGTGTATCTGCATTGTATATGATAGTTGCTTTTGGTTTTAAATAGATTAATTTTACAATTTGTTTAAAAGGTCTTTCTATGCCTAGACATATAATTTTTCTACTATTTATAAACATCTAATTAAATCACGATGTTGATAAGCAGCATGGTATACTGTATAGAAGGCCAGTCTTGGATTGGGAGAGACTTACGCTCATATTCAAGTTGTGGGTCTGACATGTATTAGCTGAGTACCCATAAAAAAGTCACATAACTGCTCAGTTCCCTTGTCAAGGGTCAAAGAATATAGATCGTAAAGCAAATGCCAATTTTCAATGGCAGAGAAAGTTTCCGCATCTTATGTTACTGAAAATTGGGGAAATCAAAATGATCCTATTTTGTTATTGATTTCATTTTTTATCACCGTCCACATTTTTCTAACTGCCTAAGTCATGTTTCATTGCCTCAAAATTAGGTTTGGAAATTCAGCTTTCCTGTAAATCACTCATTGTCTCTGAGTTAAATTTAGAAGTTCAGTTCTCCTGCTAATCACTGATCTATTCTACCCTCAAGGAAATCTGTTATCCTTGAAGGATGCAGGTGGTCTCCAGAGAGTCTGGTCTGTTATCCAAGACAGAATGGTCCACTATCACTAAACTGCCCTTGCAAGACAATGAACATGTGTCCTTCAAATAAGGAACATTTCTCAGCAACACAATGAGAGGAGTTATTGCCTAGCCCTCATTTCCAATTTCCAGCCAATAATATTGTTCTTAACACCTATAATGTTAGAAGTTTTGTAATCAATGATACTGTTTTCCCCATCTATAATGCACCTTTCTGTTCCAGATGCTTCTCTTTTTGTCTTTAAAAGAGAGCTAGCTGTCCCCTCATTTGAGGTCTTAGTTTTGCTGAGAAGGCTGAGACTCTCTTTATTCATAAATAGTACTGTCAATAAATTGATTATGCTCAGAACCCTGTGCCTCAGTCTACCTTAATTTCAGTGGTAACATTACCTAAACCATAATAGGTTCAATTTTGTTTTTAAAGGCTAGTATGTCTAATACTTGTACAATAATGTCACAAACATTTTGTTCAAGCAATGAATCAGAAAGCACTGAGCATGGCAAGCATCGAACAGAATCAGCAAAAATGAAATGACCTATACTTTCACTGACAAAAAAATGACTTGTTACTGATGTGAAGGTAATTTCGAAAATCAACTGCAAGCAGTCAGACCAAGTACTAATGAATGTAAATGTGAACCAGATAATAAAAATGAGAACAAAGTATGTGAAATTGAAAAAAGACTACTCAAACTATTTAAACAAGCTGCCTAAAGATTAAAAGCAATACTGTATCAAAAGCGAAGAACAACAACAGCAAAAACAGTACAATAGAAAAGGAGTCTACTAGAAAGTTTTATGACTGAGACCCAACTAAGCTTCATCATGGCAAAAAATTAACCTTGTGTTCTCAAAAGCTATGAGAAAAAAAGAGTAAGTTCTTACAAGTCCTGTGAAACTAGAAAGGCTCTCTGTACATAAGTTACACAATAGACTCTATGTCTGCTACACCAGAATCAAAGATAAGGATTAGCCTTTAGGCTTCAGGATTCCATCTACCACTACCATGACCAAGAGACAGGACCTTGACATCTGACAGAAGACAGATACTTGACATCTGCCATTCTGTCATATCCCACCCTTCTCAAGCAGTCACAACTCAAAAGACAAGGATACCCCGGAGCTGCAGCACCCTGGAAAAAAGAATCTCCTTTTTCATATAAGGCTCATTCCTTCTGTTTCTCTATATCACTCTACCCTGCCCTAACATTATGCCCTCTGGAACTCAACTGTTAAACTGCCTTATGCTTCAGAGGTGTGTCCTTACTCCGAAGCCAAAATTACTTTCACATATTCAGTTTTTATTTTCTACATACATTTCACTCCCTGAACAGTAATTGGAAGGAATTCTGGGTAACATAATCAACAAGACGAGGGACTAGATATTTTCTCTGATCTTCACAATCTCTCGAATCTCCCCAAAATAAGAATTATATGCAAAAAGTAAAAAAGTTTCACCTAAATGAGGAAGTAAAAGAAGGAATTTAGACAAAGCAAATAAATGGGTATGGCTCTGTGAGACTTAGCTAAGCATGATGAAAACAAGGAAGTTATCATTAGCTAAAAAGAATAATGGCCTCCTGATCACCTAAGAGTCCAGGCATCTACAAAGGAACATTAAAAGACAGAGGAAAATTAATCCATACCTGATAAGTCAGAAGACATTTAGAGTTCCAAGATATGTGGGTGTTTCTCAATGGTTTAAAAAGAGATGTTATCAAAGCAAAATTTATGACCTGCACAGAAAAACTAATTCGCAAAATAGGAAAAAAAAATTGAATCTACAGTGGCAAATCTCATCATAGCAAGAAGAGAGAAAGAACTGAATAGGAATGCAAATACATACAAGTAAAGGACAATCTGGAAAATGAAAAGCAAAAAAACAATAACATTAAAAGAAAACAGGATCTCCACACTAACAAAAAATATTGACCTCTAAGATAGTATGCATAGAGGCAACTTGGGATTTATATATCTCCCAGAAGACCTCCCAAAATACCTGAACACCATAATGCAAGAAATAATAAAAGAAAACTGCCCAGAACTTTAGAACACAGAAAGCAAAGTGCACTTAGAAAAAAACTTACAAATTTGCCCCGAGAAAAAAAGCCTAGCCTGCAAACTTCAAGACAGATGGTGATTAAATTCAACAATTCCAATGACAATGAATTCTGCCACTGACTAGGAGAAAGACCTTCAAATATATTAAAAAAAAAAAAAAGGAAATCTGAATATATAAGACCATTCCACATCCACCACAAACCAGGGAAGGATTGGAATAATGTATTTTGAACTTGCAAAAAAGCATTCAAGATATCAATAAAGACTCATTTTTCTAAGCAATGAGTCTAATATAATTTTAAAGAACTAGTGGGCCAATGAACAAGTTGTAAAAATAAGAGAAAATTTCATGAAAAAGATAATAATGAGACAAAACACCAAAATATAAGATATGCAGCTAAAAAAGCAATATGAGGGAAAATGCTATCTCTAAATACTTTTCATTAGCCAAAAGAGAGAAAAAACAAATCAATGGATTGGGAATGCAACTACAAAACATGAACTCCCATTTTCCACAAGCAGTTATGCTTGGATTTGACTCCATGGAACAACATGCTCTCCCTTAGCCCTCCCTCCATAAGCTGATCACCTAAAATTTTGTCATTATAAAGAACGAATCAATCAATACTAAACATATATGCACCAAGTGATATAGCATCCAAATTCTTAGAGAAGTTAAGTGAGTTACAGGAAGAAATAGACAGAAAAACTATAATACTGGGTGACCTTAACCTGCCCCTCTCAGAAATAGATAAATATAAACAGAAAATAAACAAGAAAGAAGTTAAGAAGGTGAATAGAATTTTAGAAGATTTAGATATGATAGAACTCTGAAGAAAAGTGAATGGAGATAGAAAGGAATATTCTTTTTTCTCAGCAGTATGTGGCAACTCCACAAAAATTGACCATGTATTAGAGCATAAAAACCTCACAGTCAATGGTAGAAATACTAAAGGCAGAAATATTAAATGCATCTTTTTCAGATCACGGTACTATAAAAATTATAATAATAAATAATTAGTGTAATAAAGGGCCAAGAAAAGATAAGCTAAAAACTAATTGGAAACTAAATAATCTAATCCTAAAGAACGAGTGGGTCAATCAACAAATCAAAGAAACAATCAATAACTTCATCAAAGAGAATAACAATAATGAGACAACATACCAACCAGTGGGATGCAGCCAAAGCAATTCTTAGGGGAAATTTCATATCTTTAAGTGCTTACATAAATGAAATTAAGAAAGAGGAGATCAATGGTTGGGCATGCAACTAAAATAGCTAGGAAAAAAACAAATTAAAAATCCCCAACTAAATACCCAATTAGAGATTCTGAAAACCAAAGGAGAGATTAATAAAATTGAAATCAAGAAAACTATTGAACTAATAAATAAAACCAAGAGCTTTTGAAAAAAAAGCAATAAAATAGATAAATCATGGGTTAATTTGACTTTAAAAAAAATTAAGCCAAATTACCAGTATCAAAAATGAAAAGGGTAAATTCACTACCAATGAAGAGGAAATTAAAGCAATAAACAGAACCTATTTTGCCCAACTGTATACCAATAAATATGACAATTGAAGTGAAATGGATAAATATTTACAAAAATATAAATTGACCAGATTAACATAAGAGGAAAAAAATATTAAAATAACCACATTTTAGAAAAAGAAATGGAACAAGCCATCAATGAACTCCCTAAGAAAAAATCTCCAAAGTCAGGTGGATTAACAAGTGAATTCTACCAAACATTTAAAGAACAATTAATTCCAATACTATATAAACTATCTGGAAAAATAGGTGAAGAAAGAGTCCTACCAACTTACAACACAAATATAGTGCTGATACCTAAACCAGGAAGAGCTAAAAAGAAGAAATTTTTAGACTAATTTCCCTAATGAATAAATTTTAAATATAATATTAGCAAAGAGATTTTACCAATTTATCACCATAACACACTATAAACAGGTGGGATTTACACCAGAAATGCAGGTTCAATATTAGGAAAACTATCAGCATAACTGACCATATCAATAACAAAACTAACAAATCTTATGATTATCTCAACAGATGCAGAAAAACCTTTAGACAAAATACAGCACCCATTCCTATTAAAAACACTAGAGAGAAAAGGAATAAATGGAGCTTTCCTTAAAATGATAAGCAGTATATATCTAAAACCATCAGCAATTATTATATGTAATGGGGACTAGCCAGAAACATTCTCAATAAGATTGGGGTGAAACAAGGATGCCCATTATCACTGCTATTATTCAATGTTGTACTAGAAATGTTAGCTTTAGCAACAAGAGAAGAAAAGGAAAATGAAGGAATTAGAATAGAAATTGTACCAGAAATGTTAGCTTTAGCAACAAGAGATGAAAAAGGAAATGGAAGGAATTAAAATAGGCAATGAGAAAACAAAACTAACCACTCTTTGAGGATGATATGATGGTATATTTAGAGAATCCCACAGAATCAAATGAAAAATTATTTGAAACAATTAACAACTTTAGCAAAGTTGCAGGATATAAAATAAACCTACATAAATCATCAGCATTTCTATATATAACCAACAAAGCCCAGCAGCAAAAGAAAGAAAGAGAAATTCCATTTAAAATAATTGAAGACACTATAAAACATTTAGGAGTCTACTTGTCAAGATAAACCAGAAACTATATGTACACAATTACAAAACATTTTTCACACAAATAAAGCCTGATCTAAATAACTGGAAAAATATCAGTTACTAATAGGTAAGCCGAGCTAATAAAAATGACAATTCTACCCAAATTAATTTACTTATTCAGGGCCATACCAATCAAACTACCAAAAAATATTTTACAGAGCTAGAAACAATAATAACAAAATTCCTCAGGAAGAACAAAAGGTCCAGAATATCAAGGAAATTAATGACAAGAAATGCAAGGGAAGGTGGCCTGGCCATACCAGGTCTTAAATTGTATTACAAAGTAGCAATCATAAAAACTACTTGGAGCTAGCTAAGAAATGAGTAGTGGATGAGTGGAATAAGGTAGGTACACAAGACATAGTAGTATATGACTACAATAATCTACTGTTTGATAAACTCAAAGATTCAAGCTTCTGGGATACGAACTCACTATTTGACAAAAACTGCTGAGAAAACTAGAAAACAGTATGGCAGAAACTGGGTATAGATCAACCTCTCACACCCTAAACCAATTTAAGGTCGAAATGGGTACATGATTTAGACATAAGGGATGATACCATAAGCAATTTAGGAGAGCAAGGAACAGTTTACCTGTCAGATCTATGAAAAACAGAAGAATTTGTGACAAAATAAAAGATAGAAAACATTATGAAATGAAAAATTGATAAATCTGATTACATTAAAAAGTTTTTGCACAAAAAAGAAAATCAAAATAACCAAGAATAGAAGAGAAGCAGAAAAATGAGAAATAATTTTTATAGCCAGAGTTTCTGATGAAGGCTTCATTTCTAAAATATAGAGAGAAGTAAAATTTATAAGAATACAAGTCATTTACCAATTGGTAAATGGTCAAAGGACATGAACAGGCAGTTTTCAGATAAAAAAATTAAAGTTATCTACAGTCATAAGAAAAAAATGCCTAAATTGCTATTGATTAGAGAAATGCAAATTAAAACAACTTGGAGGTATCTACCACCTCACATCTATCAGATTGGCTAATATGACAGAAGAGGAAAATGATAAATGTTGAAGAAGATGTGAGAAAATTGGAAAACTAATGCATTGTTGGTGAAGTTGTGAACTGATTTAACCATTCTGGAGACCCATTTGGAACTATGCCCAAAAGGCTATTAAAATGTGCATACTTTTTGATACAGCAACACTACTACTAAGTCTGTATCCAAAAGAGATCATAAAAAAGGGAAAAGAACTCACATGTACAAAAATATTTACAGCAGCTCTTTTTGTGGTGGCAAAAAATTGGAAATTGAGGGGATGCCCATCAATTGGGGAATGGCTGAACAAATTGCAGTATATGAATGTAATGGCAATACTACCGTGCTATAAGAAATGATAAGCAGGCAGATTCAGAAAAACCTGGAAAGACTTGAATGAACTGATGCTGAGTGAAGTGAGCAGAACCATGAGAACACTGTACACAGTAACATCCACAATGTGCAATAGCTAACTTTAATAGACAAGTTCAAAGGACTCATGACGGAAAATGCCATCCACATCCAGAAAAAGAACTATGGTGTCTAAATGCAGATCAAAGCATATTGTTTGCTCTCTCTTTTTTTTCCTACTTTTTGTTTGTTTCTTCTTTCTCATGGTTTCTCCCATTGGTTCTAATTCTTCTTTGCAATATGACTACTATGAAAATAGGTTCAACGTGAATGTATTTGTAGAGCCTATATCAAATTGCAGGCTGTCGTGGGCTGGGGGGGAGGGGAGAAATGGGGAAAAAAATTGGAACTCAAAATCTTATGGAAGGGAATGTTGAAAATTAAAAATAAATAAAATTTTTAAAAAGGATATTGACAGGGGCAGCTAGATGGTGCAGAGGATAGAGCACCAGCCCTGAAGTCAGGAGTACCTGAGTTCAAATCTGGCCTCAGACCAAACACTTGACACTTACTAGTTGTGTGACCCTGGGCAAGTCACTTAACTCCAACTGCCTTAAAAAAAAAAAGACATTCATTCATTTATGGGGCAGCTATCTGGCGCAGTGGATAGAGCACCGGCCCTGGATTCAGGAGGACCTGAGTTCAAATCCAGCATCAGACACATAACACTTACTAGCTGTGTGACCCTGGGCAAGTCACTTAACCCCATTGCCTAAAATAACACCACCACCACCAAAAAAAAAAAAAAAAGATATTCAGGCAAATTTTAAATAAAACACCAGCAAGAAAAAAAAAAGAAATGATGAGCAGGCAGATTTCAGAAAAACCTGGAAAAACTTACATGAACTGATGCTGAGTGAAGGAAGCAGAACCAGGAGAACACTGTACACAGCAAAAACAACACTGTGAGATGATTAACTGTAATAGACTTAGTTCTTCTCAGCAATACAACGATCCAAGACAATTACAAAAGACTAGTGAGGGAAAACGCTAACCACATTCAGAGAAAGAACTATGGAGACTGAATGCAGATGGAAGCATACTATTTTCACTTTTTGTTTTTTGTTTTTTCTTTCTAGTGGTTTTTCCTTTTGTTCTGATTCTTCTTTCATAACAAGACTGTTGTGGAAATATGTTTAACATGACAGTATATGTATAACCTATATAAGGTTGTTTGCTGTCTTAGAGAGGAAGTAGGGAAAAGAAGGAAGAAAAGTTTAAAATTCAAAATTTTACAAAAATGAATGTCGAAAACTATCTTTACATGTAATTGAAAAAAAAGTAAAATACTATTAAGAAAAAAAAAAAGAATGAATTAAGCCTTGATACTCTATACTTTCTCAACTCACCTTCAGCTGCCTCCATACTTTTCCTCAGTATTTGCACTCAGTAAAGGATATTAATTTGGAGGGTACAACTTTATGAGTTTGGGAAGAAAAGGAAAATGATCCACCCAAGATCCAGCAGTCTGGTTGTCAAGTGTTGGCTGTATTTTTTCAGCCAGATCTGAATCAGCACTCTAGGAAGCAGGGATCTAGCCCAGCAGTAGGTGTTGCTGTGATACACATTTGAACGTGTACTTTTGGAGGCCGACTAGATTTGCCAATCATAATATTCCATAGATATTTCAGCAAATCTATTTTTAAAGACACATTAAAAAATCAGCTTTCTAGTTTCAGTTTTACAAAAGTTCTGTTAAATTTGATCCCATGTTCTGCACAGAAGGTAATATAGAAGAGATCTTGTTCTCACTCCCCACCAAAAAGTGTGTGAGGGGGAATCTTTGTACTTCAACTCTTGCTACATTTTCAAAGTAACTATCTCTTTGTGAAAGCTAATTGATTTAATTGTAAAAGCTAATTTATGTTAATTGGTTAATAGAACTGAGAAATCAGTCACTGACACCTAACAGCAAGGGGAAATCACACCAGACTGGGGAGCTCAACTGACAGCCATGGAGGACAGAGGTTCTAAGGAAAACCCTGGAACTCCGAGGAGGAGATGCAGCCAGCCTGACTCTGGGATAGTTGGCCCAGACTATTCACTACACCAAGTACTCTTCCTATCTCACGGAGATACTGCATTGATGGGACCATAACTGGAGGAATATGTTCATTTCTGAAAACCTTATTTTAAAAGGGACTTCAACAATCTGCTGGATCATATTGTAAACCAAGGCAGACAGTCTCTTTAAGGAATTAGGTTTCTCTGATACCTGTAGAATTCGAAGGCCAAATCTTGAGATCTAAATCCCCCTTTTCCCTTAAGAGACTAAAACCAGAGGAAGACAATGCCTGTGAAATTAAAGATTTTTTTTTAAGCAGGGCAGTAAAACATGCACATGGGAACTACCCAGACTATCCTGAGCAGCCCTCTAAGTAACAGAAATAGAGGATATATATACTTTTTAAACAAAGGAAGGTAAAGAATTTAGAGGGAAAGGTGAGCTTAGAAAGGAATGAGTCAGTGAGCCCAAATTGGGAGTGAAGAATTCCAGGTATAAGAGCTGTGGCCCTTTGATGTACAAATCAGAATGCATTCTTGTTGACAGGCAGTGCACAATTCAAGGCTTGAGAACAGACAATAAGGTAAGAGGATGTCTCCAAAAACCATAAAACAAGATGTGTTAGAGAGCCCCATAACCAACAGTTAGGGGACTCTCTGAAGTTAAGGATCTCTTTTTTTTGTACTTAATAGTATTTTATTTTTTTCCAATTACATGTAAAGACAGTTTTCAACATTAATTTTTTTAAGATTTTGAGTTCATATTTTTCTCTCTCCCTCCCCCAAACAGCAAGCAATCTGATATAGGTAATACATGTACAATCATGTTAAACATATTTCCACATTAGTCACGTTGTGAAACAAGAATCAAAACAAAAGAGAAAAACCATGAGAAAGGAAAAATATAAAACAAAAAGTGAAAGCAGTATGTTTAGATCTGTATTCAGACTCCATAGCTCTCTGTCTGGATGTGGATTGCATTTTCCATCACTAGTCTTTTGGAACTGTCTTGGATTATTGTATCGCTGAGAAGAGCTAAGTCTATCATAGCTGATTATGCCATGATGTTGTTATTGTACAATGTTCTCCTGGTTCTGCTCAAGATAAGAATGTCTCTTGAAGGTCATAAATAACCAAATAGCTGAGGATCTGCTTCAAAGCTGGTATGAGCTTAACTGGCTTCAGAGTTGCTGATTTTCTGCACATCCAACTGGGTTTACTCTCATTCACCACGAAGGATTATTGGTACATCAAGCCTCTGTGTCTTGGTTAATATAGCCAGTTCTCATACAGCTCTTCTCAGTTACCTGGATAATTACGGAGCTCAAGCAAGTCAAGGTAGTTAGTATACTTATTTACAGAGGCACCCATACAATATCCAGTAGAGAAAGAACAGAATAGGTAGGAAATTCAAAAGACCATGTTATGCACACACTGACAGGACCAGACCAAGTGTTTAGTCTGAAAGAAAGATTTACAAATAGCAGAATATCATTTTCAAATAGTTACACCTTTATCCCAAAAAAGGATTAATTTTATTTTACTTAGCCCACAGGGCAGAACTAGAACCAATGGGTAGAAGCTACTAGAAAACATATTTTAGAAGAATTTCCATAATGAAAACCTATTCATAAAGGAATGAGCTCCTTTATGAAGTAGTTAGCATCACTAAGTGTTTCCAAAACAGTTCAATGAATACGGTATTTTTTTAAAAAGTCATGCTGTTTGAGAGGTCTGACTAAAATATCTCTAAAGTCCTAGTCAAATTCTAAAATTACATGGCTCAAAAGCAATACGCTTAGTTATGTTTTGACCAGGCAGGCGGGCAGAGAAAAAGTACTTATTTAGCACTTACTAGTTATCAGGCTATGTATTAAGTACAAGGTACACAAATACAAAAAACAAACAAACAAAATCCTCCCCAAAGACTTCAAGGTCTAAATCCCACCCCTTCTGATTCTGATGAAGGAAGACAATACTTAAAGGGAGCTGAAAAGGAGGGGTAGGAGGGAGAACAGTGGAAGGGGAGAAATGACATGGCACAAAATTCCAAAGAAAGATGAACAGATGGAAGGAGAATGAAGCATGATTAGCCTCAGCCCATCATCAAAAATGGTCCCCCCAAAAGAACTCATCAATGGGAAATGGGCATCTTCCCCCCCCCATACAAATAGCCATAAACCTGCATAAGAAAATGTACTTAGTTCTGGAGTAAATCCTGGGATAGAACTGGCCTGACAATGGACTGGATGGTGACTACTTCAAACACACTTCACTCTGCATCTAGCCAAGCTTCAAGACTCCACTAAACATTACCCTAACATGAGAGAGAATCAGGAATTTTTGTAGTGGTCAGCACGCCCAAATTCTCATGACCCCATGGACAATAGCACCCCAGGTCCTTCTATCTATCCTCCACTATCTCCCAAAGTTTGTCCAAGCTCATGTTCATTGTTTCCATGACATCACCTATCCATTTCATCCTCTGCTGTCCCCTTTTCCTTTGACATTCAATCTTTCCCAGCATCAAAGTGTTTTCCATTATGTACTGTCCTCTCATTATGTGACCAAAGGATTTACGCTTCACCTTCAGTATTTGTCCTTCCCAGTGAACAGCCTGAATTAATTTCTGTAAGTATCTGTTAAGTATTGACTTTTTTTTAATCTCCTGCTGTCCAAAGGATTCTCAAAAGTCTTCTCCAACGCAATCTGAAAGTGTAGCTTCTGCAGCACTAAGCTTTATAAATTCAACTCTCAAAGCCATACATTGCTCCTGGAAAAACCATAGCTTTGACTATACAGACCTTTGTCAACAAGAAGATATCTCTGCCTTTTAGTATGCTGTCTAGATTTGCCACAGCTTTACTGTCAAGGAGCAAACATCTTTTATTTTGACTTCATGGCTGCAAATGCTGTTTGCAATTATCTTTGAGCCCAAGAATATAAAATCTGACACTGCTTCCATTTTTTTCTCTATGTGCCTGGAAGTAATAGAACCAGCTGCCAATACCTTAGTTTTTCCGATGTCAAGCTTCAAACTAGCTTTTACACTCTCTTCTTTCACCCTCATCAAAAGCCTTCTTAATTCCTTTTCATTTTCTGCCATTACAGTGGCATCAGAGTCTGCATATCTGAGATTGTTGATAGTTCTCCCAGCAGCCTTAATTCTGGCTTGTGATTGATCCAGCCTAGCACTTGTTATGATATACTCTGCATATAAGTTAAATAAGTGAGGTGATAATACATAGCCTTGGCATACTCCTTTTCCAATCTTAAACCAATCAGTTGTTCCATGTTCAGTTCTGACTGTTGCTTCTTGGCCCAAATACAGCTTTCTCAGGAGAAAAGTAAGATGAACTCTCATCTCTTTGAGAACTTGCCACATTTTGTTGTGATCCACACAGTCAAAAGCTTTAGCACAGTCAATGAAACAGAAGTTGATGTTTTTCTGGAACTCCCTTGCTTTCTCTATAATCTAGCAAATGTTGGCAATTTGGTCTCTAGTTCTTCTGACTCTTTGAAAATATATTGCTTTTCTGGTAATTCTCAGTTCACATAATGCTGAAGCCTCACTTGCAGAACCTTAAGCATAACCTTGCTGGCATGTGAGATAAGTTTAACTGTTCAGTAATTTGAACATTTCTTGGCATTGCCCTTCTTTAAGATTGGGACATAAACTGATCTTTTCCAATCCAGTGGCAACTGTTTGTGTTTTCCAAATTTGCTGACATACTAAGTGCAGCACTTCAACAACATCATCTTTTAGGATTCCATCACCTCATTGTTATCAATGCTTCCTAAAGCTGGAGAGAAATGATTATTAATAACCACTGATTTGGGGAGATCCAAAGTTCCCCCTTTTTCTAAAGTCCTTATTTTAAAGCTGTCTCTGTAGACTGAATTATCTTTCTCCTCAATCACCAGTCAAACCATCTTTGAAAGGAATTTAAGGTATTGTACTACAATAAGATTTGGTTGGAGATAAATGCTTTGATTAGATTATCCAAAACTGAGGTAATTCAGAAATAAATGACATAATCAAAGTTACATCTCCAAGCCCTTCATCAGAATAGGTCCACCTCTCATTGTAATATTCATTCTCCCATTAATTGTGAACCAATCAGAGTTGATTGCCACCTTCAGGGAGACCCACTTTGTCAAGGGCATATAAGCCATAAGCCCTCTTTGCCATTTGAGAGTGCCACTGACCTCTTGTATTAATAAGATACTAGCATTACTAATAAAATGATTAACCAGAATAATTAAGAAGTCTCTCCAACTTTTTAAACATCACTGGCCCACTTGACTTCATTCTCCAGGATGTCTGGCTCTAGATCCATAACCACAGCATTGTTGTTAACAATGTTTTTGGTTATCACTTCTTAGATTCTTTTGCTTCTGTTAAGTCCTTACAATGTTTTACTTTCATCATGTCTATTTCTACATGAAACATTCCCTTGATATCTCTAATTTTCTTGAAGAAATCCCCTGTCTATTCCTTTCTATCATTTTCTTCTATTTCTTTGCAGTGCTTATTTAAAAAAAAATCCTTATCTCTCCTTGCTATGTGCTCAAGGAGAACTAGCATCTCTGGTGTGACAATTTACCAAGCCCTTTTCAGGGCAGCCCTTTTCAGGACACCTTTGGTATCCACCTGGCACTTAACTTTCACCTGTGGCTCCAAGGAGCTGTAGCATGCTCAGTGGCCACACTCCAGTAAACTGTCTTGGCAAATAGGCTAAATCTGATTGAGGATAATCGATAGGCCACAAACCATTAGTGAGTTGGGCAAGTATCTCTGTAAGCATGTAAAGGATTCCCCTGGTGGAATGGGTGGATGAGAACAATCTGCTCCAAAAGCCATGAAGGTGGCTGAAGCAGGCACTGGTAAGCACTTATAGCTTGGTCAAGACATTGAAAACACTAAGGTCATCCACTGAATCTAAGGCCATCACCAGCTGTTCTGACTTTTGTCTTGCCACTGCACTCCAACTCTGGAAGAGAGAATGAGGCTGATGACTTTGTGCAATTCTGTCTCACTTAAATCCAATTCACGCATGAGTTGAGACATCATCTGTGATATCAGTGGTCCTCTTTGAAGATGAAGGACAAAAGGGCAGCTAGGTGGCGCAGTGGATAGAGCACCAGCCCTAGATTCAGGAGGACCTGAGTTCAAATCCAGCCTCAGACACATTATACTTACTACCTGTGTGACGCTGGGCAAGTCACTTAACTCCATTGCCTAGCCAAAAAAAAAAAAATGAAGGACAAACAACAACATTTTCTGAAATTCTACATTCAGAATTACAGAGGCAAATAAAAAGTATGCTTTTCAAATACAAAACTTAAGAGAAACATAAAAAGGTAAAAAAAGAAACAAAAAGAAAGAATAAGAGATTCAATAAGGTTAAACTATTTATATTCCTATGTGACAAGATGATATTTGTAACTCTCAAAAAATTTATCATTATAATGGCAATTAGAAGGAGTGTATATTTAGACACAGGGTGCAGGTGTGAGATGACCATAATGGAATAATATCCCCAAAAAAAAAATATCAAGAGGTGAGAAAAAAGATTACACTGGGAGAAGAAGGAAGGGGGAAAGAGAATGAGGTAAATTATCTCACATAAAAGAAGCATGAAAGAGCTATTACAGTAGAGAGGAAGATGGAGGGTGGCAGGCAAAGCTTGAACCTTATTCTCATCAGAACTGGCTCAAGAAGGAAATAACATACACACTCAGTTGAATATAGAAATCTACCTTACCCTATAAGGAAGTAAAAGGGGACAGAGAAAATGGGGGAGGGGGGACTCATGGCAGGGAAGGCAGACTGGGGGAGGCAGTGATCAGAAGTAAAGCACTTGTGAGGAGGGACAGGGTGAAAGGTAAGACAGAGAGAAGGATAAACAAGGGGAAAATGGGATGCACACAGTTAGTTAATATAACTACGAATGTGAATGGGTGGAACTTTCTCATAAAACAGAAGCAGATAAGAGAATGAATTAAAAACCAGAATACTATAATATGTTCTTTACAAAAAAGACAGTAAAGGTAAGAGGCTAAAGTAGAAACCATTATGCTTCAGCTTGAAGTAAAAAAAAGCAGGGCTAACAATCACGATCTCAGACACAGCAAAGCAAAAATATATCTAATTTAAAAAGATAAGGAAGGAAACTATGTCCATACATGATGAAATAATATCAGTGCTAAACATCTATGCACCAAACGGTATAGCACCTAAATTTTTAAAGAAGTTAAATGACTTACAGGAGGAAATATAAAATAACTACACTAGTGGGGGACCTCAAATTCACCCTCAGAGAGCTAGATAAATCTAACCAAAAAAATAAACAAGAAAGAAGTTATGAAGGTGAAAAGAATTCTAGGAAAAATTAGATATAATAGGTCTCTGGAGAAAACTGAATGAGAATATAAAGGAATATACTTTTTTCTCAGCAAGACATGGTTGTGGTAGGGGGAGGGGGGAAAGAAAGAAGAAAACCAAATTATCAGTATCAAAAATGAAAGGGTATGAATTCCCTGTCAAAGAAGAGGAAATTAGAATGGAGCTATTCTGCCCAATTATATGACAACAGAGTAGATAATTTAAATGAAATAGATGAATATTTACAAAAATATAAATTGCAGGGATTAACAGAAGAGGAAATAGAATACTTAAATAACCAAGTCTTAGAAAAAGAAATTGAACAAGCCATCAATGAACTTCCTAAGAAAAAATTCTCAAGGCCAGCTGGATCCACAAATGAATTGTACCAAACATTAAGAGAACAATTAATCCCAATACTAGAGTCTTACCAAATTCCTTTTATAACACAAATATGGTACAGACACCTAAACCAGATATCAAAGCCAAAACAGAAAAAGAAAACTATAGACCAATTTCCTTAATGAATATTGATGCAAAAACTTTAAATAAAATACTAGCACAAAGATTACAGTAACAGATCACAAAGATCATACCAGGTGGAATTTATACCTGAAATGCAGGGCTGGTTCAATACCAAAAAAAAAAAAAACCTATCAGCATAACCTCACCACATAAATTAAAAAACCCCAACAAAAACCATATGATTATCTCATACAGAAAAAACATTTGACAAAATATGACAATCATTCCTATTAAGAACACTAGAGAGCATAGGAATAAATGGAACTTACCTTAAAATAAGTAATATTCATCTAAAACCATCAGCAAGCATTACATGTAACAGGGATAAGCTAAAAGCCTTCCCAACACAATCAGGAATAAAGCAAGGATGCCCATTATCACCGCTATTATTCAATAATGTAGCAAAAATGCTAGATATATCAATAAATGGGGGGGAAGAAATTGAAGGAATTAGAATAGGCAAGGAGGAAACAAAACTATCACATCTTTGCAGATGATATGATGGTGTGCTTAGAGAATCCTAGAGAATTAACTAAAAAACTTGAAATAATTAACAACTTTAGCAAAGTTGTAGGATACAAAATAAACCCACATAAATCATTAGTATTTCTATATATGACCAACAAAGCCCAGCAGGAAGAAATAGAAATTCCATTGAAAATAACTGTAGAAAATATAAAATACAAACATGTGTGTGTGTGTGTGTGTGTGTGTGTGTGTGTGTGTGTGTGTGTGTGTAAAAATACTCCGGGGTCTACCTGCCAAGACAAATCCAGGAACTACATGAACACAATTACAAAACACTTTTCATACAAATAAAGTCAGATTTAAATAACCAGAAAATATTAATTGCTCAACAGGACAAGCCAATATCATAAAAATTACAATTCTACCTAAATTTATCTACTCATTCAGTGTCATGCCAATCAAACTACCAAAAAAATATTTTACAGAGCTACAAAAAAATGAAACTAGAAAACAGTATGGTAGAAACTAGGTATAGACCAACATCTCACACCGTACACTAAGTTCAAAATGAGGACATGATTAGATATAAAAGGTGAAAGCACAAGCAAATTAGGAGAGCATGCAATAGTTTAGCTTTCAGATGTACAGGTAAGGGAAGAATTTAGGACCAAACAAGATATAGAAAGCATTACAAAATGTAAAATAGATCATTTTAATTATATAAAATTAAAAAGTTTTTTCACAAAAAAAATTAGAAGAAAAGCAAAAAAATAAGGGGGGGGATTTTACACCAAGTATCTCTGATAAAGCTCTCATTTCTCAAATATATAGAGAACTGAGTAAATGTATAAGAATACAAGTCATTCCCCAATTGATAAATGGTCAAAAGACATGAACAGGCAGTTTTCAGATGAAGAAATCAAAGCTACCTATAGTCATATGAAGAAATGCTCTAAATCACTATTGCTTAGAGAAATGCAAATTAAAACAACTCTGAGGTACCACTTCATACCTATCAGACTGGCTAATATGACAAAAAAAAGAAAAAAAAGAAAATCATAAATGATGGAGGATATATGGGAAAACTGGGACACTAACGCACTGTTGGTGGAGTTGTAAACTGATCCAACCATTCTGGAGAATAATACGGAACTGTACCCAAAGGGCTACAAAACTGTCCATACTCTTTGACCCAGTAATATCACTACTAGGTCTATATCTCAAAAAGATCCCCCAAAAAGGGAAAAAGACATAAAAAAAATTTATAAGAGCTCTTTTCTGGTGGTTAAGAATTAGAAATTGAGGGGATTACCATCAATTAGAGAATGGATTAACAAATTGTGATATGATTGTGATGGAATACTACTGTGCCATAAGAAATGACAAGCAGGATGATTTAAGAAAAACCTGGAAAGATTTACATGAACTAATACAAAGTGAAGTGAGCATAATCAGAACATTGTACACAATAACAGCAATCTGGTACGATGATCAACTGTGAATGACTTAACTATTCTCAGTAATACAATGATCCAAAACAATCGGGAAGGATTCATGATGAAAACTGCTATCTATCTCCAGAGAAAGAACTGATGTTGTCTCAATAAAGACCAAAGCATACTATTTTTCACTCTCTCTTTATTTTTTTGTGTTCTAGTCTTCTTGCAGAAAATGACCAATATATAATTTTTTTACATGACCGCACATATGCAACCTATGTCAAACCACCCACTAATCTTTGGTGGGGGAGGGACAGAATTTGCAACTCAAAACTTAAAAAAGAAAAAAAACAAATGTTAAAATTGTGAAACTGTTAAATAAAAACAAAATTGTTAAATAAATTAAATAAATTAAAAATAATTAAACAAAATTGTTAAATAAAAATTATAAAAGTCATGGATGTCCATTCAAAAAAATCTGCATTCAGTTGAGTGTATCTTTCCCTTTCTCCTTCACTTTTTGCTTTCCTTCTTTCCTCAGCTATTTGTAATGCCTCATCAGGCAGCCATTTTGCTTTCTTGTTCTTTTTCTTTGCAATGTTTTTGTTGCAGCCTCCTGTAAAATATTAAGAACTTCCTTCCATAGTTCTTTAGGCATTCTATCTACTAGATCTAATCTTTAAATCAGTTCATCATCTCCACTTCATATTCATCAGATATTTTATTTAGGTCATGCCCATATGGTCTGATGGTTTTCCGTACTTTCTTCGATTTAAGTCTGAATTTTGCAATGGGAGGCTCATTGATCTAAGCCACAGTCAGCTCCAGTTCTTGTTTTACCTAATTGTAGAGAACTTCTCCACTTTTGGCAGCAAAGTCTATAATCAATATGATTTCTATATTCACCATCTGGTGATGTTTAGGTGTAGAGCTGTCTTTTTGGTTGTTGAAAAAGAGTATTTGCTTGACCAGTGAGTTATCTTGATATACTCTATTAGTCTCTGCCCTGCTTCATTTTGTACTCCAAGACCAAACTTGGCTGTTATTCCAATTATCCTTTGATTTCCTACTTTAGCATTCCAATCTCTTACGATAAATGTAACATTTTTGGGGGGTGTTATTTCACCTAATCGATCAACTTTGGCCTCTTTTGCATCAGTGGTTGGAGCAGACTTGTACTACTGTGATGTTGAATGGTTTGCCTTAGATTCAAACAGATATTATTCTGTCATTTTTGAGATTATACCTTAGTACTGCTTTTCTCACCCTTTTATGTTGACTAAGAGGGCTACTCCATTTCTTCTAAAGAATTCTTGCCCATAACAGTATATGTAGTGGTCAACTGAATTAAATTCACCCATTCCCATCCATTTAAGTTTACTGACACCCAAGATGTAAATAATTTAAGCTTTGCACACATCCAGCTTGCCTTGTTTCACACACCTTTCCTTCCAGATTCCTATGCAATGTTGAGTTGTACAGCATCAGACTTTTCTTTTGTAAACAGACACAGACACATTCACAACATCTCTGTCCTTTCCCTCCTGTGTCCTTATCCCATTCTATTCTACTTTTTCATTGTTCCCTCTAGAAACTGAGCCATATTATTAACAAGCTGCCCTCCATATTAACCTGTCCTCTCCTCTCAAACGTAATTTTGTACATATTTAGTGTTTAATTTTATATGTCATGTTGTTTCCCCCAATAGAAGGCAAGGACTGATTCATTTCTACCATTCTATAGCCAGCACTTAAAAGACTGCCTGGTATACAGTAGACACTTAGTAAATACCTGTTAAATTGAATGTATCAGTTAAATTGAATGTAATTAAAAAACTTAAGCAAGTAATTGTGAATGGTCCAACATATATTTATTTAAATGTGGTATCTGGTGGGGAAAAAAAAGACTTTATGTTTTACTAGTACACAATTCTGTACCAAACCTAAGATTGTACTCTTTGCAAATTTTACATAAAATTATTTCATTTATAAAAAATATTACTTTAAACATATGCATGCTATTTACCTCAAGGAGTAGTTTCTCATTTATTTAGGTTTTCTATGAATGAATGAGAATTTATTAAGTGCATACTTTTTGTCAAGCACTATGGGAAGCATTGGTGATATAAAAAGTAAAAGAAGACAGTCCCTGCTCTCAAAGAACTCACATTCTCAACTGAAGAAGATAATACATTACAAAGCTTCAGCTACAGGTCAAAGATCCTTAGGATGGATCAACATAAAACCACTAGAGCAGGGTTTCTTGATCTTTTTCGAGTCTCTGACCCCTTTAGCAATATGGTATAGCCTATGGGCTCTATCTCAGAAAAGTACTTTTAAATGTGTAAACTATGTAAGATTACAAAGGAAATCAGTTGTATGGAAATATAATTATTAAAATATTTTAGTAATATATCTAGCAATGGGTCTAATAATCAGTCATTTTGAAGCAGTCATGAGTATAAATGATATATGGAGATATCAGTAACAACTGTAATATGATATAATATCTTTGATTTCTATTGATGACAAAGTCTCAAGTACTTCTAATAACAACTATGGTTTGTTGCCTACAATCATAATTGAGAGAAATGCTGAATTTCAGTTAGAGATTAGTGAAAATAAAGACATAATTATTTTCTCATCAAGGTTCACAAAACTCCCTGAAATTTATCTACAAATCCTTTTTTTTGGGGGGGAAGGGTGGGGGCAGAGGGGTTCCATGGACCTCAGGTTAAGAGTCCCTGCCCTAGAGTAAACTGAGAATAAAACCATAAAGGGAAACACATATCAACTTCAAATCCAACTTTAGCACACATTTTCCCTAATAATTGCCAAATTTAGCCACTCTCGGTTGACCATTCATTTTCTAGAAATTGTAATCAGGTCATTCTCCACTTTTGAAGATAAAACAAAGGTTCCTTTCTTGCACATGGTAATATATCAAACAATATAAGGACTACTACCACCATGGAGAATGGAACACCTAAGTTAGAAAGAGAAGGATTTAATATGGTACAGATAAGAGAGCAATTTCCAGACATGGTGGTAGGCTAGACAAATTTGAGAAGTAAGTGAGTACTGGATGAAATAAGGAAACAGCTCTTAGTCCAATTCAGAAACCATTCTCAAATTACTCTTTCTTTCAAAGGCACCACCATCATTCTTCTCTTTTTCCTGCACTAACAAGCTTGAGTTATCTTTGGCTGCTCTCTCAAGTTTTCCCTCTATATTCAGTCATTAACAAAAGCTCTGACAATCCTTCTTTCTTATTGTTTAGATTCAAATTTTTCTCATTTTCATAGGTGACACTTAAGTTCAAGCCCTTATCACCTCAAATTTGAGTTCTATGACATCTCCTTGACACTCTCCTTCACCCTCTTGTACAAAAATCCAATTACAAACAGAATCCCATCTAAGCCTGTTAATTGGTTATATGTGTGTGCATACACACACACACACACACACCACACACACACAGTCTAACAATGGCACCAAGTAGATAAATCCATAAGAATAATTTTACCAGTGCACAAAACAACATTGTAGTGGAGTATCATGGCATTATGGGATTAGTGACATTATTCCACAAATACTGTTGGTTAGGGCACAGTAATTTACAGGATAAAATGCAAAAAAAAAAAAAGTTGTGTTACATATATAAAGGTCTTTAGGGAGTATCTAGTCAACCATCATCATTTCACAGATGAGGAAACTAAGGTACAGAATGATAACTAGACATGTCAAAATGATACAAAATTGCCTGTACTAAAAACCACACCAAACAAAGATCCAGCAATCTTCCTAACATAACACAAAGTGTCTAAGCTAATACTTAGTGTTATAACTGGTCACAAATTACAAACACAAACTCACCTTTCAACCTCAAAATGGGCCCTGTTTTGTTTTGTTTTTTTAAAACCAAACTAGTGTGTTTACCACATATATCTACACACGACATATACAGCCATCACTTTCACTTGGGTCTGATGCTTACCTTGTAATAACTTTTTCTCTCCTTCCTGTCAATCTAAATTCTATAGCTTCTTCAAGTTTCATCTCCAAACTTAACATTTTCCTCATCAACAGGAAAACTTTTCTTCATCAACAGGAAGATCTCTCCCTCATTTAATTCTCTTTGTTTTTATATAGTGAGAGCGAATATAGAATAATTGATAGTAAAGTAGCATGAAAATCTAAGTTCAATAATATAAGTGATTAAACCAAGGGCTCCAACTACAGGGTAAGAGCTTACTAATCAACAAAAACTGCTGGGAAAACCAAAAACCCACCTAGCAGAAATTATGTTTATAACAACATCTGATAGTGCCTACACAGAGTAAGCACTTAATAAATGCTGAAGGACTGAATGACACAGCACACTATATGTGACACCATAACCTGCAAGCAAATAAATGATTTAAATATAAAAGGTTGTAACATAAATAATTTGGAAGAGAAGTAAAAAATGTTCCTGAGAAAGAGTTGTTGACTAAATAAATGACAGAATCACAAGAAATGAAATAGAATATTTTGAGTACATAAAATCTGAAAAGATTTTGCACCCCCATCTATCTCCCCTCCCTCCCAAAAAAATCAGTTTGAATTTACAGTAATCAATACAGTTTGAATTACAAGGGAAATCACTAACAAGTGAAAAAAAATTTTGCAGCAAATTTTTCTGATGTCAGTCCAATATCCAAGACAGAGAGAATACAAACCTCTAAAAATAAGAGCCATTCTTCAAAAGATATGTGGTCAAATAATAGCAACAGGCAATTCTCAGAAGAAGAAATCAGGCTACCAACAAAAATGGGGAAAATCCTCCACATAACTAACAAAAAGAGAAATACAAATTAAAACAACTCTGTGCTTACCTTCCTACCAGTCAGATTAGAAAAGATACCAAAAAACGTAAAATGGCAACTGTTAGAGGAATTATGGGAGAGCAAGAACATCAATATTTGTTGGCAGAGTTGTAGATTCTTCTAACCAATCTGGGAAGCAATTTGGAGCTACCCAAATTCACCGTAGGTTTTCCTTACCCCTCCAAAACTGGCTTATAACATGAATGTGGCCCAGAAGATAGATAGAGAAATTAAACTTACTGTTTCTCTTTCAAAAAGATTTCATTTTAAGGGTACAGACTATATTCAGATTAATAATATACTAGTGATACTAGCTTAAAAATAAATAATGAAGCAAGCTTGATTTTAATATATTCTTTGGTTTTGTTTTTTGCTTTTTTCTTTAAAGGAGGATTGCGATCTAAAAGTTATAGACCAAAATCTTTCAAGTTTCTCCACAGCCTGAAAATAACTGAAATAAATTAAAACATTTTTGTGAAGTCTTTATCTCTGATGAAGTTTAATGGTATATGCATCTACTGACTCATCAAGAGCCCTCTCTCTTTCCTCCTCCTCATCTCACATCACTGAGACATCTCCCCCCACTCACTATCTATTTCACTTTTTTCTCTGAACAGGTGGCCTCTTCTTACCAAGGCAAATCTCTCTCAGTGTGCACCCTCGATTGCATTCCATTTCATTTTCCCCAGTAAATTGCCCCCACTATCATCCTCACTCTCTCTCTTATTTTCAATCTCTCCCTCTTTACTGGCTCCTTCCCTACTACCTACAAACATGCCCATGTCTTCACCATTCTTTAAAAAAAAAAAAAACTTCACTTCCTTGGTGTATTCTCCTCCCCTTCACAGCAAAACTTCAGAAATTCATTTGTAATCAATATCTCCACTTTGTCCCTTCTCACTTGAATCTAAACTATCAGCTACCATGGCTTCAATTATAATCTCTATGCAGAAAATTGATTTTCAGATTTATATACTTCTAGTCTATCTGCTGAGATCCAGTCTCACATTTCTAACTGCCTCTTGGACATCTCAAACTCAACATGTCTGAAACAATACTGATTACCTTCTCCCCAAAATGCTCCCTACTTCTGAATGTCCTTATCATTTCAAGGGTACCCCCACCTTCCCAGTAAACCAGACTCAACCTCTGTGCCAACTGACTTCTCACTTGAATTCATCTCACTTATCCAATCTGTCAAACCTTGTCATTTTTACCTTCACAACAACTGTAATCTATTATCTTCTCTCCACTAACACAGCCACCACCCTTGTATAGGCTTTCATCATTTCGCACCTGGACTTCCATAATAATCATTTCTTGTTTCTCCCTGCACAGAGTTTCTCCTCACTTCCAACTATTCCTCCACTCAACTAGCAAAGTGATTTTCCTAAAACAAAGATCTATGTCCCGCTCCACTCTCTCAACAAACTGCATCATCCCTTATTACCTCAGCATCAAATATAAAATCCTTTGCTTGACATTTAAAGTTACTCATAAACTGGTCTGTTCCTATACCTTTCTCTTCTCATATACTCTACAATCCAAATACACTAGGCTACCTGCAGTACCTGACACACAACACTTCCTCTCCCATTTCTGTGCCTTTGCAATGGCTGTGTAACATGCCTGGACCTCTACCTTGTACTTTCTCTGGCTTCTTTCAAGACACAGCTCAAATACTCAAATATTACTTTCTACAAGAGGATTTTCAAATTATTTTTATATACTCTGTGTGTATCTTATAAGTATCTATATATTTCCAAGTTGTTTTCCCCATTAGACTATGAGTTGATTGAGATCAGGGACTGGTTTTTGCCTCTCTTTGTATCCCCAGAGCTTAGGATAGTGACTGGCACATTATAAATGCTCAATAAATCTTTGTCAACTGATTTCAAAGCAATTTTTTTCTTCTAATCATAAAAATAAATTTGGTCTGTGTGTGTGTGTGTGTATACACACACACACTATTGCAATACAGCTGGAGTACATAAACTCAGTGTCTTTCATCTGACTGAATAAAGGAATAAGGACAGGAATAGGCACTTGATCTGTGTTTTCATGGGCAGAAGGAACATAGTTCAATCTCCAATGAAGCAGATCTGCCACGGATGTTACACTTAAGTTCTCAACTAGGCGATTCAGATCTATAGCTATATCCATGTCTTTATCTATCAAAGACAAAATGGCAAATAAATTCACCAAGTTCCTTTCATCTGTTCACCACTTAGGACTGCAAAATGCAGAATGCATATGTGGAAATAGGATGCACTAATTTCTGTTTTCAACAATAGTTCTAAGAAGGCCTCTAAGTTTGTTTTGTTTACATTCCTAAACTTTTCTGTTACATATGCTAAATTGCTGTCGCCAAACTCCATGGATTCTCATAAGGCGAACCCCCCCATCCCACCCCCCCCCCCCCCGCCACACACACACACACACACACACACACTCTCTCTCCTTCCTTCTCATCTCATTCAATTAAAATGCTGCCTTAAAAGTAGGATTCAGGTCATACCTCTAGAAAGCCTTCCCAGATCCCCCACCTCCACTGCCCCATCTTCTTCCATTACCAAACTTTGCTAGGTCTCTTTTTTGTTCCCATCTTACTCTACTTTGTATAACACTTATTTGTATAAATGTATCACCCCAGTATACCTTAAACTCCCAGAGGGCATGCTCTATATAATTTTTCACCTTTGTGTCCTTAACATATTGACTTGAACATAGAAGACGCTAAATGCTGAATACTTAAAGGATTCCGGTTTTGTCAGTATGAACTTTCCCTCCAATAATTCTGCTTACTATATATATATATATATATATATATATATATATATATATATATATATAAAATTTAGATAGACAGACAGACATATAGATAATTTAGTAGATAGTAAATGTGGCTGCTGCAGTTGAAAGATCACATTATATGAAAATTATTTTCAAGTCTTCCATACAAAATAGCCATCTGTACAGAAGCAGACCACCCAGTTCCCACATAACTCCAAAAAACCCCTGAAATTCACACCACACACAATCCAAGGATTACACACCACACACACACACACACACACACACACAGTCACCCAACAGCCCATAAGCAATAAGAAAGAAGGCTTCCAGCAAAGCCAACCCCAAAAGACCTTAGCATAACTAAAGAAGAGACAGAGACAAGTAGTTTGTAAAGATCTCTGCTCAGAGATTAGGAGGGCCACCTGGGAAAACTCCAGGATACGGAATTATAGCAACCAATAGTCAAAAGTTCATAACAGCCTAATCTAATCTACTCCAGCACTGAGCTAAATATGGGGGATACAAAGAAAGGCATCAAAGGCATAAAGCAATCCATGCCCTCAAGGCACTCACAATCTAACGGGGGGGGGGGGGGGGGGGACCACATAAAAAGAAGTTGAAGGGAAAGCACACAGAGAGAGAAAGGAAGTCCTGCAGTAAGGATGGGAAATTATCTGAGGAGGTATGAATTACAGAGCTGACCTGATCTTGCAGAATAATGAGTTTCTAGAGCTCATGAAATCCAGGAGAACAGACAGGTGGGAAATGATGACCAATCAATAAACATTTATTAAGCCCTTACTATGTGCGAAATGCTAGGGATATAAAAAGAGGCAAAAGACAGTCTGTGACCTCAAGGAGCTTACAACCTAATGGCAGAGACAACATATAAACAAATACATACAAAGCAAGCCACATACAGGATAAATAGGAAAAAATTAAGGAGGAAAGGCACAAGAATTAAAAGAGAAATCATTCTTATAGAAGCTGGGAGTTTAGCTGGGGCTTAAAAGAAGCCAGGGAGGTCAGTAGGTGAAGCAGATGAGGGAAAACATTACAGGAACAGGGGACAAAGAAAAATGAACAATTGCTGAAAAGACAGATTTAAGGTTTAGAGACATAATTTTTTATTTATGTCCACTGTGCCTGACAGCTTATTTTTTAGGCAGCTTTTGTTTCTCTCTTGTTTAAATTTGAGGAGGTGGATTTAGGGGGCTGGGAGGAAAGCGAAGGAAAAAAGGTGGTTAGCAATAGCGATGACCAAAAATAAGGGCCAATCATTTTTTTTAATGGAAAGCAGAAAACAGAAGGACATACTGAAGGAGGAATAAATGAGCAGTACAGTTTTGAAGTAACGTGGAATTTACTGTATACTTTTTTAAAAAACAGAAATTGACAACTTCATATATAATCTTGTTTTAGTATTTCATTATGTATATGAAAATACTCTTGGTTTTTTAAGATATGTCAAGTGCAGCAGACTACATGCAAGCTGACTAAAGCAGAGGGAAGCTAACGTAGTGCCCGTTCCCAGGCCATGAATTGCCTGAGGGTGACCAGATATTATCACTCCCAGCTTCAGACTATTTTGTAAATGTCCTAAACTCTCCCCTCCCAAATTTCCAAGCTTTCTCTAGGGAATTTCAGTTGTTATGCAAAGCAAATTATCTAGTGAAACAGTGGAATGTCCCAACCCCCTCCCACCTGCAGCCCCTCTTCCTCATCTCTAATACTTTATAAGAACTCTAGGCTCCCCAAGACTTGCTGTTGTGTGGTACCCCAGCAGCAACTTCCTTGCTCCAAGTAAAGATTGCAGTTTTTGCTATATTGGCTGCCTTCAGGTTGACAATTCAGAATCTTAAAATTAAACTAATTTTTAAAAAGGGAAAAGTAATTAGTTTTTCCGCAATGTACCTAGGCATGCTACATTTGTATGCATGTATGTATGCATTCACAATTTTTCTTCCTTGGGGGAACTTGCAAGAGTTTTCATTTTATTAAAATAGTTAAAGAACTTGGGGTCACTCCTAAACCAAGCTAAAACATCACAGCAGGATTTTGGTTGGAGAAAGAATCTTAAGACTAACAAAAGTACTTCTAACAAGATCTTTGATTTTATGATTGCAGGTACTATCTTAGGGCAATGCTGCTGATCTATATCAGTGAAGAGTTTCCACGTTGGGAATTTGGCATACTGATAAAAATCACAGGCCTAGAAACAAAAAATTATTTAATAAAGACTGTAACTAAAACTGCTTATACACACATAACTGGAGGTTTTATTATTTTAAAAATATGTAACATGAAAGTTAACTACAGAATTTTTGCAAGGGACTGAACCTAGAGAGCTAAAGCCCTCATTTTAGAAATGAGGGGGGGAAATCCAGGGAGTCTGAGTTTGTTCAACAAATAATTATTGATGACCTACATAATACTGTAAACACAGAAAGTTATAATCTAGTAAAAGAAACAACACATATGTGGCAGGACCAATATCAAAATTGAATCCCTTCCCTCATACAAGTTAGAATAGTTTTTCCTTAAAAGGTATTTTATCAGTCAATTAGTCAACATTTATTAAGTGCCTAGTAAGAGCCTGGAACATTAATAACCACTAGGGATACAAAAAGAGAGCAAACAGAGACAAAAGACAGTCCCTGCCCTAACGGAGTTCACAGTCTAATGGGGAAGACAACATATAAACAAATATATACAAAGCAAACTATCTATAGAATAAATGTGAAATAATTAAAATTGGGAAGGCACTAAAATTAATACAGATTAGGAAATGCTTCCTATCAAAAATAGGATTTTAGTTGAGAGTAAAAGGCAAGCCAGGCAAATCAATAAATGAAGCTGAGAAAGAAGAACACTCCAGACTTAGGGGACACCCAAAGAAACTTGAGATATACAGATCCACCAGCAGGCCAAACCATCAGCACACTACTGTAACAGTCCAAGTGATGGGGTTGGGATTCGGGCCCCAGAAAGGAAAAATCCTGGACTTCCCCACTTGACTAAATCTCTGGCATTCATCTGAGGCTATAACCCCATCAACCAGCCTTTCATTGTGGCTACACCCAATCTCCCAATTCAGTTAATCTAGCCTGGCCTTCCTTTGTTTTATCTCCCAATGTATGGCCCTCGGCCATTTCCCACCCTTAATCCTAGCTAGGCTCCATTCTCCCTTGGCCACAAGGTCCAGGTCCGAGGAGTTCTGTTCATCCCAGCTTACTGGCCACTCCTAGGTCCCTCCCACAGTCTTTCTGTATATAAAGTCCACCTTGTCTCCATTAAGATGCTTAGATTCTTATAATCTAGCCACTGCTCAGATTCTTAAAATCTAGCCAATAGCTTACTAACATTCAGGAGTCTGCCCAATATGACGGATATTCTAATAAACCTTGTCTTTGGCTGAAAGAAGGTTTGTAGGGCAGGACCTGCATGTTGTGATATTGGGGTCCCAGCACCCCTGAACTCCTAAACCGCATCACAAGAATGAAATGATAAGAGCCTATACACTAAGGTAGTGGCAGTATCAGAAGACAGAAACAGGAATGTATTCAAGATGATGCAAAGATGAAATTGACAGGCATTGGCAACAGATTGGATATGGGGAGGGTGAGAGATTGTGAAGAGTTGAGGATTATTCTCAGGTTGCAAGACTAGTAGGATGATGTTGTCCTTAGTAGTAATACAGAAAGTAGGAGGCAGAGAGGATTTGAGGAAAGGATAAATGAATTAGGTTTTGGACATACTGAGTTTAAGATGTCTACTGGCCATCCAGTTCAAGACATGTGAAAGGCAGTTGGAAATATGAGACTGGAGGTCAGCAGAGAGGTTAGGGCAGGATAGACAGATCTGAGAATCATCAGTACAAATACAGTAATTAAAGCCATGGGAGCTGATGAAATCACCAAGTGAAGTAGTATTGAGGGAGAAGAGAAGAGAGCCCAGGACAGAATCCTGAGAGACACCTCTGGTTGAGAATATAATGTAGATGAGGATCCAACAAAAGAGACTAAGGCGTGATCAGATAGGTAGGAGGAGATCCAGGAGAGAGTGGTGTCATCCTAAAAACAATCTGAAGGAAGAGAGGGTGAGCAACAATGTCAAAGGCTGAAAAGAAGTTGAGGAGATTGAGGACTGAGATCATTTGGATTTGGCAACTAACATATCTTTGGACAGAGCCATTTCAGTGGAATGATAAGGCCAGAAGCCAGACTGTAAAGGGTTAAGAAGAGAAGAAGAGAATGAGCAGAAACTAAGTGGAGGCGTCCATTACAGACAGCCTCTTCAAGGAGTTTAGCCTCAAGTGGCAGAAGAGATAGAACAATACGTGTGTGTGTGTGTGTGTGTGTGTGTGTGTGTGGAAACTATAGAAAACTAATTAACCTATAGTTAGCAAGGATGAAAGGATCAAGTGAGTTTTTTGAGGATGGAAAACATGGGCATGTTTGTAGATGGTAGGGAAGGCAGCCAGTAAATGAAGAGAATAAAGATTAGTGAGAAAGTGATACGAGATGAGGAAGAGGGAAGAAGAGGGAGCCCACAGCAAATGGCCTCAATTTCTGAAATTGAGCAGAAAAATGCTCAATGCCAACAGGTGTATCAATATTTTATTCTGTTTTTGGTTTTTTGCCTTTGGTGAGGCAATGGGGTTAAGTGACTTGCCCAGGGTCATGTAGCTAGTAAGTGTCAAGTGTCTGAGGCCGAATTTGAACTAAAATCCTCCAGACTCCAAGACCTAAATTCTATCCACTGTGCCACCTCGCTGCCCCTTGAATCAATGTTTTCTATGATATTAAATTACATGGAAGTACACGGAAGAGAAGAAAGGTGGTGGATAGAGAGGAAAATGTGGTGTGCCCTGATCAAGTTGAAGGCTATCAATGAAGGGAAAGTGACTTCTGTGATCTGCCAGGAAGAGAACTTGTAAGGTGAGGTAAGGAAGGTGGGAGATTTGGGGGGGGGGCTTATTTCTTGTTTTGGTGGTGTTGGCAGGTGCCACTGAAGAATGCTCCTATGGGTGAAGACAAATGTTCTGGGAGATGGGGACCTCACATTAGATGCTGGTGCTTGGAGAGACCACTCATCTTGCCTCAGAAGGAGAGAGTTCCTATGGGGCAACTTGAGTCTAGTGGAGTAGGAGGGCATGAACCCAGGGAAAAGATTTTGAGGCAAATATGGAGGGAATATGACTAGGGAGAGAATACATATCAGTGTTTAAATGCATTGTAAGAACGGGGGGGGGGGGGTGTCTGGCCATCAAGCAGTGTCCTAATTATCATCTGCAGGAATTTGTCTTCTTCAGGGAGTGAGGCACAACAGAAAAGAGGCAGAGAGGAAACTTTACAAAACAGTGGCAGAAACTGCTTACAAGTGAAAGCCCACAATGAGTATTTCCAAAGTTTTGATGCTATGAGAAGTACACAGGCTAGAGAGTAAGCAGTTAAGTATAGGAGGCATGAACTAGAGAATGGGGGTCTAGAGTGGACAGAAAGGGAAGATGAACAATGAAGAGAGTGAGGGAAGAGAAATCCTCTCTGAAAAATATGAATTTTTAAAAAACTAATAAAAAAGACAAGTTGGAGAGGAAGGAAAAATACTACTTAAGCGACTGAGAGGAAAAGAGAGGAAGAATTAAATAACCAGATACAAGCAAGCAAGAAAAAAAAAATAATAAGCAAAATTCCAAAAGGAAAGGAGTAACAAATGAGAGCAGAAGACAAGGGGATAAGGGGAAGAGAGCTGGTAAGAGGGCTTAGAAAAAAGTAGTAACTAAAGTAATTGAAGAGATATAATTCTCTATTTACAGTGGAAGAAGAGGGGGGAAATCTTAACTTAAAAAAATCCCAATATTAGAGACAAATGAAGGATAATATAAAGCTAACTTTCATAACTTTAAGAACAGGTTAAACAATCCAATAAAACAAAAAAGAGTGACATATGGGATAAGAAAACAAAAGTCCATAATTTGTTGCTTACAAGAAATACATTTAAAGAGCAAAGACATACATACAATAAAACTGAGGGATTTTTTCATCTTCCTTTCAGGATATCAAAAGCTTCTAGTCTTCAATTTATTCATCCTTCTAATTCTCCTTATCCCTATTATTCCACTGGCTGCCAACCTAAAACTGCAGGATCACTATAATAACTTGGTGTATAGGTCACTACCTCAGGTCTATCAGGTATCCAGCCCAATGCCACTGTACTCTCAGGTTTCAGACACAGCTACATAGTGCAGTTAGACCTGAAGTCAGGAAGACCTGAATTCAAATGTAGTCCTTGATAATTACTAGCTGTGTGACTCTGGGGAAGTCATTTAACTTCTGCTTGCCTCAGTTTCATCATCATAGCAGCATCTACATCTAAAAATTATGAATCAGTATTTGTTGTGAGATAGTATTTACAAAGTACTTAGCATAGTGCTTGGCACACAGTAGGTACTATAAAAATGTTAGCTATTATTAATAAAAACTAAATTCATGATTGATTTTCTAAGTTTAAATTTTAACTTCTATTTATAACATGGTTACTATGAAACTAATTGTACCCTGAAACATTTTACTTAAAATTTTGTTTAAATGAATTAAAAGGATTAAGTGATGTTTGTACTTTACATCATATATCATCTCTCAATCTTCAAAGCTATATGCATACTAAAAAGCACAGAACCTTAAATTGATTTAAATGTTATACAAATTTTATAGTTGGTAATAGTTATTTGTAAGTGAAAGGTTTTCATAAAAACCTAATTTTAAAATACAAAACATTGTTATAAACAGTGTCTGGAAGAATAAAAACAGTTTTATTCCTCAGATTTTATAAATACTTATTAAAGTCAACATTTATACCACGTTTGTATCTATGCACACTGCTTTATTAGTTATATGAATGTATCAAATCTACACACAACTGTTTAATTCTCTCAGAAGCATGATGCTAAGGGTACACGCAAAATGGAATTAAAGTGAGCCAGCTGGCACTATGCAAAAGGCACTATTGTTTGTCTCTTTAGTGTCATTATAGCAAGGTCATTTGAGATAGTCAATGAATAAAATAACATAAAAGTTTGTGGGATACCAGAAACCCTTTTGTTAAGTGCTTAATAAGTACAATGGGAGGGCAGCTGACAGTAGAAGCAGGTGGGTATGTTACCAATAACTGCAGGCAATGAATGCAGATTTGAACATTGCTCTCATAGTATTCATAGACACCAGGAGGTAAGAAAAACCTCTTAGAATAGTTCCCAGACAAAGATGGAAAAGAAGTTATTTAAAAATATAGACAAAATCTTTATAACTCTTAATATACTAGGAAAAAAAAACAGAACTGTCATTTAGATTCATAATATTTTAAAATCATATTTTATTTACAAATAAACAATTATAAACATCAAAATGTCTTGGAATATCCTGTTGTGATTCCAGTCAAATAAAGCAAAATGCTATTTCTTCTCTACCGTTACTTGTTAAAAAAAAAAAAAACAGTAAAATAGATAAACAAAGGTCACACATTGCAATGAAGCTACAGACCAAACCCCTCATTTTAGAGATGAAAAAACTGATCCAAAGAAAAGCTGATGCAATGCAAAAAGTGTTATTTGGAGTTGGAGGACCTGGGGTTACAATTCTTGGTTGGCCATTTATTGCCTATGAGGTCATGGACAGGCGCCACTTAATTTCATTATGTCTTGCTTAGTTTCCACATCTTTAAAATGAGGAAATTGAACTAGATGACCTCTAAACTCTAATCTAATCCCTTCCAGCTCTAATCCAAGATCCTAAGTAATCTGAAGTAACAAACAGTTGCAGAATTGAGACTAGAATAAAGATTTGTCCAACTCACTCAATAATTTCTGATACTTTACAGATAGGACATAAAAGATTATTTTCACAGGATCAGAAATTTTTCACTTTATTTGTTTTTCCATGTTTCCATTTTCTTCCTAATCTATTTCTATTTTGGACTATTACCACAGAAAACTCAAAATAAAGAGGAAAAAAGTCTATTAAAACATCCTCTCTGCTAATTTCAACCTAATTTTTTCTTCAAGGGGCCTTCTTCACTTGATCAAAATCCCTTAGTCCAAGCTGCTTCTAGATATTAACTTGTACATCATCATTGATAACCACTCTGAACATTAACAGGTGGTAGAAAACTAGAGAAATGCCATGGCATACAGGAAAATGTATAATTTTACAAAAAAAGTGGCTATTTAATGACAATGACATTTCTGTGCAATTATTCTACATTTATGACATATCTGGGTTTGTTTTGGGACTCATGGGGTAATGTTTCTCCAAGCAGCATTTTTAGTCCATCCTAATTATTAGAAAAATTCCTCCTCACAATCAACTATCTGTTTCTATACTACTAGATGGTTTTTGTTTTATTATACTCTGGATCAATGGTCCCCAAGCTTTTTTCATGTGAGGGTTGCTTTTAAATCCGAAAATTCTGTGAAATTCCATAAACTATTAGTATTCATATGTTGAGGAAATAAATGATAACCAATATGTGAAGGTTTTGTCAACAGAGAGCAAGTTTTGGCAGGCTCTATCATACTAGAAAAGTTTCAAGTATGGTCCCTAAAGCAAACTGCTTTGCGAGAACCAGCCTAGGTAGGAATGGAAAAGGTTTATCATCAGTATAGTTGAGCACTTGATGAAGAACTCTGTAACCATGACAACCAATTTAAAAAAGGAAAAATACAAAATGGTACTCATATCTCTGCAGCCTCTTCCACTTGCTATAAAAATAATACTAAAGTAGCAGAAAGGAGATAAGAGTTGCTAGGAACCATGTAGTATCTTGACCATTTATAAATTTAGCTACTGATACTCTAAAGGTAAGACCATCATCTAATGACCAATGGTACTAAAATAATACTAATCTTGACATTTTCACTATAAAAAAGCCAGAAGACAAGAGGCATAGATGGATAAGATGGTTTGCAGATCTTCCTTGCACGTATGAAGGTGCAGGAGTTGGTTTTAGCAAAATGTGTCCAAAAAATAAGAAACATTTCATAGGACAATCGGTCATCTGATATTGCAGCATTTAATCTACAAAAACTTACTAAATACCCACCATATAACAAGCATAGTGTTAAGTGCTGAGAATAGAAAGATAAAAATGAAAAAGTCCCTGTCCTCAAGGAGCTAAATACAGGAGACAAGATGTACATATAAGTATATGTGAAAAGCACATTGGCAGATGGGATTGCTGCTGGGCCACTTTCAGTGACACCTGAAAGACAAAGAAAATGGGAGAGGTACCAACACATTAAGGAAGGTAAATGTTCTAATTTTATTTTTTTAAGGAAAGCCAAAAGGATCTGTAAACTATAAGCCAGTAACCTTGACTTCAATTTCAGGTAAAATTCTAGAACAGAGCATTAAAGAAACATTTAGAACATTCAGAAAGGGAAGCAGTGATTACAAAAGTCAGCATGGCTTTAATCAAGAAGAGGTCATGCTCTGGGACCCATATCAAATCCTCCTGCATAAAATGGCCCTTTAAGTACTTGAAGACAGCTTTCATGCTCCCCCTAAGTCTTCTTTTCTTCAGATTAAATATGCCCGGTTGTGACATGGCCAAAGCCCTCCCCCATCTTAGTTACCTCCCTCTAAACACACTTCAGTTTATCAATGTCTTTCTAAAACTGTGGTGCCTAGAACTCAACACATATTTCTGTTGTCATCTGAGGAGGGTATGAGGAGGGTAGGTATCTTACTATTCCAAGAAGCTATGATCCTCTCTTAATGCAGCAGATCTTTTTCAGAACAGCTGTCTGATAGCAGTCAGGTCCACGCCCCGGGGGCGGGCAGAAGCAGCATTCCGAGCCCCCTTCGGCATGGGATTCCTGGCCTCCCCTCTGCATGATTGCAGCTCGGTTACTCCTGGCAGTGGCAACAAGCCATGGCTGCCGCTAGAAGAAGCTATGGAAAGATCTGGAAGAAGTGAAGGAGTTCCTGGAAAGGCCACTAGGAAAAGAGTCTTTGATGTCTCAACAGCAGAAAAGGCCAAGTTGACAGAAATCAAGCACAAGACAGAGAAGCACAAGACAGAGTAGAAGGGACAGGGCAAAGGAGAAACTACTGATAATGTGAAACCAGTGGCTGTGGTTGCCCCCATTTCAGTGGGGTACACAGTGAAGATCAGCAGTTATAGAAGAGACCAGTCAGATAAATAAGTGAAATCTGCACCACTTAAATGGGGTTCAGCAAGTCCCCACTGAAATGCACAGATGCAGTTCACAGACAGGTCTTTTGAAGTTCATGTGAAGAATCTTAATGGGAAAAACTACTCTGCCACTGTCAACCTCTTGAAGCCCATCTCTGTAGAAGGTAGTTTAAGAAAGATCAACACCAATACAGTTCTTGTATTATACAAAAAGAAGGAACAGAAATCAGATTACCTGACCCAGGTGGAGAAAGAATGCAAAGAGAAGGAAAAATCTTCCTTTGATGATGACACAAATTCTAGTGAGGGGCTGGATGAGTGTTTTGGAGAAAATGAAATGAAGAGCACTATGAAAAAAAGCCAGGGTGGAGCCAAGGGAGAAACAAGCCAAAGGAGTGAATTTTGAGACAAAAAAGTCCTTTCGGCCACCAACATGGAAATATCCTTTCCAATAAGGAACTGTTGCTGAGCTGCACTGATGCTTTTGACAAGTAGATTGTATACTCAGCCTTCTTCCAAGCAAAGAATGTGAACTTCTTTCATTTCATGCTGGAGGATTTATTTAAAATAAAATATGCTTATTTTAAAACAAAAAAACTGCTGTCTAACCATAGCTCTCACATGTTGTACTTGTTAAAGTGATTTTTCATATTCAATTGCCAAGCTTTACATTTAACACTGCTGAATTTTATCTTATCATATTGCTCTCAATGTTCCAACTTGTCAAGATCTTTTGGAATCTTGACTCTTTGATCCATTCGGTTAGCAATCTCTTCTAGTTTGACATCATTTACAATTTGAAAAGTTTCTGTAAGAAAACTACTGCCAATCAGCATTAAAAGCTAAGTGGTTGGTTCAGAATAATCTGCATCAAATATATCTCAAAAAGCTCCGATATCCAAGATATATATAGGCAATTATCAAAAAAAATGTAAAAACAAAAGATATTCCTCAATGTATAAATCATGTGAACAAAAAGTACTCAAAAGAACTGCAAATTTTTGAAACCATAATAAAGATCACTAATGATAAGAGAAATGCAAATTAAAATGACTGAAATGTTACCTCATACCTAACAAATTAAAAAGATGACAAAGTATGGGAAAAGTTAATGTTGGAAAACTCATGGAAAGTTTAACTAATTTGGCAATTGTGGTACTATGTGATTTCAAACATTTTGAAAAGCAATTTGAATTATTCTAAGTATCTAAAATGTCCATAAAAGACAGGAAGGAAGGGAGAGAGGGATTCCAGACTAACCTTCTTTCTTTTTTTTTTTTTAAATAAGATTACTAGATTAATAAATGAGAGGAATGCTGTGGATAAAGTTAACTTAGATTTAAGCAAAACTTGTGATAAAGAATCTTGTGATATTTTCATTATAGAGAAAAATGATGAGATTACATAATACAACTAGATGGATTCAGAGCTACTTGGATGGCTATACTCAAAGAGTTGTTGTTAATGATTCAATGTCAACATGGTATAGGTCTCCAGTGGAATACCCCATAGATCTATGCTTGCCCTGCATTTTTCAGCATTTTTGTCAATGACTTGGAAAAACATATATATGGTACACTCATCAAATTTACCAATGAAAATAGGCCTGGAAGGATAGTTAACACACTGAACGACAGGATCCAAAAATAATTTTGGCAGGTTAGAGCATTGGCCAGAAGCCAATAACAGGAAATTAAATAAGGAGAAATATAAATTATTACAGTTGGGTACAAGAATATTCAACATCACAATACCAGATGGGAAAGTATGATTAGAGAGTTACTATTCTGAAATAGATCTGAAAAACATAAGAAAGTCAAAAAAGCTAATGTAATCTTGAACTGCATTAAGAGAAGCAAGTTCTTAATTAATACAGCAATATGAAGTCTATACCCTGCCCTCATCAGATTTCATGGAGGGTATTATGTCTTAATACTGTACTATGTCTCATTGGTTGTGAAAATCATAGATAAAAAAAGGACACTGATAAGATGGAGTGTACCTAAGAGAGAGTCCAGTGCAGTAAAGAGCTTTGACTCTCCCATGTCATATGAGAATCATTAATTGAAAGAATTGGGAATGTTTATCTTGGAGAAAAGATTTGGGGGAAATATGATACTAGTCTTCAAATATTTAATGGAGTGTCATATGGAACAAAATTGTACTAATTCTGTTTGGCCCCAAAGGACAGAACTAGGAGAAATTTGTAGGAGTTGCAAAGAAGCCAGTTTAGGCTTAGTGTCAAGAAAAATGTATAACAATTCAAACTGTCCAAAAGTGAAACGGGCTACTTTGAAAGACTGAGTACCTGGGTTGCAGTACATGTCTGCTGAGGTCCCTTCCAACTCTCAAATTCTATTATTCTGTAATTAATGCCAGGGAGACCAAATACCAAGACCATGGGGGGAGGGTTGACAAACAAATCAATTAACTATCTGTCGATAATTAAAGCTATATGCTAAATGCTGTGGAAAAAAGAGGGAAAGTTAAGGGCCAGGGGCATGTAGTTGGAAGTTGGAAAGGTGGAAAGTAGTCACCACATCCATGCTCCTTAAATCTCTAAATGGTACTTTCTGAGGAATCATTGCTAACAGGTAGAAATTCCCTATGTCATAAAGCAAACTACATGATATACAGGGATAAAAATGGGTAATGGATAAGCAAAAGAGCAGTCTACAACGAGGTTACTCAAGATACTGAAATCATGCCATAAGTCCTTCATTTTCAAAGTACAGCTGGAGAACAGTAGAATAACAAAATTCCTTCTTCAAGCTAAGACTAATTTCACTTTACAAAGTTTCACTGAGGTCACATTTATCAGGCCTATTCTAGTATATTCTTTCTGTTGAATAGTTTCAATTTTATATCTTGTTTGTAAATTGTTGTTTGCATGTTGTTTACTCCAATTAGACCATGAGCTCCTTTAGAGCAGGTATCGTCTTTTGCCTTTCTTTGTATCTCAGTGCTGAACACACAGGAGTTTAATAAATTATGACTGACTGTCCAAACAGAAAGCACTAAAGTATGAGGGGTGGGGGATGGTGAGAATAAATGTCATTTCTCAAAAAAAGATGAAAATGAAAAGACAGTAATAAAATCAGAATAAATATTCTTAGGACCATATTAATTTTTTTCTCAACTAAGTCAATATTAATGAGAATTTTTCATCTTTTCATTGTTATTCAATAAATTAAACAACTTTTAGGGGCAGCGAGATGGCGCAGTGGATACAGCACCGGCCCTGAAGTCAGGAGGACCTGAGTTCAAATCCAGCCTCAGAACAAACACCTGCCACTTACTAGCTGTGTGACCCTAGGCAAGTCACTTAATCCAAATTGCCTAAAAAGGCAAAAAAAAAAATTTTATAAATAAATAACATACTTTTACTTAACTTGAAACTTGATGTCACATTGATATTATTAGCCTCAAACAGTAAATACTGACTTGCTTAATCTAGTTTTCTAGTTATCAGTTGATGTTAACATTACTTTGACTTAATACACAGCAACAGAATTACATAGAAGATATTAGTCTTTGTACAAATGCCAATTAAGATCTTGCTATACTACATGGATCCATAGCAGAGGTTGGTACAAAATGAAAGCTTTTAAATATTTGGGTTTTGTTGTCATTTTTGTTTTTTTGTTTTGTTTTGGCTAGGCAATGGGGTTAGGTGACTTGCCCAGGGTCACACAGCTAGTAAGTGTCAGGGTCCTCCTGACTACAGGGCCAGTGCTCTATCCACTGTGCCATCTAGTTGCCCCACTTTTAGATATTTCTGTGGGAGCTTTGCAAAACACTGTAATTTTACACAACATATTCATAGGCACAATTCCATATAGCACTCGCCACCAAGGCAGGTATGAAATGATAGTCATTTTCTAAAAACCCAATGAAATAGAAGAGTTTCACAAAAACACCAGGTATATATTACCATCAAGATGGTAATATGGTTTGCATGATTGAACAAGTATATCCTATATCAAACTGCTTACTGTGTTGGGGAGGGTGGAGGTGAGGAAGGGAGAAAAAAGTTGGAACTCAACAAAAAATTTAAGTGAATGTTAAAAATTGTCTTTACATGTCAATGGGAGAAAATATTACTCAATAATAATACATTTATCATTCAGAAAACACAACTCAAATTTGCTTCAACTTGTTTTCCAAAGTCCTACAAAAAAACAATTTCAACAACATTGGAAATAGTACTTAGACTGTTAATACATTTTAAGTGCTACCTATATTTTAATGAGAACAAAAAAATTTATTAACTCATGTTTATAATTATTTACAATACTCAACTAGATTGATCTCAGACATTTTATGCATTTTGTAGTTATTTAAAATGGGATTTCTCTTTCTATTATTGCTTCCTGTGTTTTGTTATTATACAGAAATGCTATTAATTTTTGAGGATTTATTTTCACTGATACTATTAATTCTATCATTTAGTATCTTTGTTGATGCCCTGGAGTTTTCCAAGTAAATCATCATATCATCAACAAACAGGAATAGTTTTATTTCCTCTTTACCTATCTTTATTCATTTTATTCCTTTCTCTTACCTTACTGCTATTGGTAGCATTCCCAGAACTGTAGTGTGGTGATAAAACATCTAGGGATCAACTTCCCAAAGCACACAAAAGATCTGTATAGATTCAATTACAAAGTCTTCCTTAAAGAATTAAAGAAGGGGCAGCTAGGTGGCACAGTGGATAGAGCTCCAGCCTGGGAATCAGGAGGACCCGAGTTCAAATCAGGTCTCAGACACTTGACACTTACTAGCTGTGTGACCCTGGGCAAGTCACTTAACCCCACTGCCAAGCCAAAAAGCAAAAAAAAAAAAGTAAAGAAGAAAAAAGAGGGGGAAAAATAATTTTTAAAAGTTGGAGGAATATTCACTGCTAAAATTAATGTATACTTTTAATGCTATGCTAATCAAATTGCCAAAGGAATACAGAGCTTCATAAAATAATAATAAAATTCATTTGGAAAACAAAAGATCCAGAATATCAAGGGAAAATGAAAAGAAGCAAGGATGATAGGCAATAGCACTTAAAACCTCAAACTATAATATAAAGCAATATTCATCAAAACCATCTGGCATTGGTTAAAAAATAGAGAGAGATATCAGCGGAATAGACTAGAAAGGAAATATTCAAAAATGACTGAACTCAGTGTTTGATGAAGTGGAAAACATACACTACCTGGGGTAAAACTCTTTATCTGATAGAAACTGATGAGAAAAATTGTAAATTGGTCTGGTAGAAATTAGGCTTAGACTAATACCTCACACCACACTTCACAATGCATTCTAAGTGGACATGTGACCTTAATATAAAAGATTATACTATAAAAGGATTAGAAGAGAAACATATCACATACATCTCATAGGCATAAGTATGAGAAGTTTTCTTAACCAAACAAGATAGAGGCAATTACGTAAGATAAAACAGATAACTTTGATTACTTAGAAACAGAAAAGCTTCTGCATAAACAATATTAAGGCATCTGGGTTAATAAGGAAAGTGGCTGAATGGGGA